>NC_041383.1:649349653-649411617 GCF_002162155.2 Triticum dicoccoides | reverse complement strand
GCACGGCCACGGCGGGGCAGCCAGGGCGCGCGCGCAGGCCGGGCGAGAGGGCGGGGCGCGACGTCGGCCACGCGAGCGGGCGGGAGCGGACGCGAGCGCGGCGCGACGGGGCGGCGACGAGCCCGACGAGGCGGTGGTGGCCGGGGCGAGAGGCGGACGCGCAGGGGCGCTTGGCGAAGCCAGGGCGAACGCAGGGCGAGTCAGAGGCGAGCTCGGGCGAGGCCGAGGCGCGCGCCGTGCGTCCAACCACCTCGAGTAGCCGCGCCCAGCCGTGACGCATCGCCGTGCTCGCCGCGCTAGCCGTGCCACGCCGCGCTCGCCCTGCCGCGTCTCGCCGGCGTGGAGTTTGAGCTCGACCGCCGGTCTCGTCTCGCGCCCGCGCCCGCATCAGGCCGGTGCTACCGCAGACGTCGGCCTCGCCTCTCCACGCCCAGCCGCTGCGAGCTTCCCTGCCTCCTACGTGTTTGACAAAATGCTAGGCCGATATGTCACCCCGGACATAATATGGGGTGCGCTCGCGCGTTGGGCGCACTGACAGGGCGACGACCCCAAACGGACATGGGCAACCCCATTGCCTCCCCAAACAGACGAAAACAAGATAAAACGGATGTCTGGATAGGGTCTTGCGGTGGAGTTGGCCTAACTGAGGGTCTGAGGCAGCGCATGTAGTAGGGGGCGTCTTTGTCTCGGGAGCAATTGGCTAAGGGCATATCTCCAAACCAAACCCTAGGCCAACTCTAACGCACTATCCCATCTGGTCCGGGTGTATTTGTTTTGGCCCAAACGGATAGACACAAGGCCCAACGAGCCGCCACGTCCGCATAATTTGTCTGTTTCGCGTCCGACCCATCACATTTCCAGCTCCTTTCCTCCACATCGACCTCACCGTCGGTCATGGGGTGGCATTGGATTGATGGTCGCGAGGGGAAGCACGACCACGAGGTCGGGTCCTCCTTTGGCCGTCGCAGCCGCTCCACCCCTCCACCTCCTTCACCGTTCACCATCGCACCGCCGGCCGCCAACCTTCGCAATCGACTGTATGTGAAGGCCGACCTCTACAAGCGGTACTAGGAGACGGGGAAGCCGCTGTCGTGGAGCAATGTTCACCTCCCAAACTATGAATGATGAGCTGTTATATGACTACGATGATGATGAGGAAGCCGTACTACTTGTCATGTGCTAGAATGATGATGAGTTATTATATATATAACTACTAATGATGAGTTGTGATATGGCTACAAATGATGATGACAAGTTATTATTATATGACTACAGTGATGAATTGCTATATCATTGGGGTTGAAGAAACACAGATTAGATTAAATTAGATGGATCCAAGTGAGCAAGTTGAATTAGTAGTACGATATGATGTTGGGAAGGCACACACGTGTCGAATGAAGAGGCACATGTCGAATGAAGAGGCACACAAGTGTCGAATGAAACCTTCATTCGACACTTGTGTGCCTTCCCAACATTTTCATTGCTACCGTATAAAAATTGTATGACTGCAGTATAAATACAAAGAAATGAAATACGCACTATTAGTAGTGGCGCGGGGCAAAAACAAGCGCTATTGCTATTTAACAGTAGCGCGGGTCCAATCCCACGGTACTGCTAACACCAGTAGTAGTAGTGTGGGTTAGTCTCGTGCTACTGATAAAAATTAGCTGTAGCGCTCTAGCAGTAGCGCGGGACCTCGCGCTACTGCTAGCCCTTAACCCCGCGCTACTACTAGGGTTTTCACTAGTAGCGTAAGAATGATTATGCAGATGGACCAACTTATATGCCTTAAGATGTACTAGTATAAGAAGACTTTAAAGGAAAAAAGATGTAGTATAATAGTGAGTAGAATAAGGTGATTAAGGGGGTGAGGCGGTTTGGCTCCTGGTACACAAGTTATAGCGCGCTAATAGCGTGCTATATTTTAAAATAGCGTTTGCAAAAAGAATCAAATATATCTAGAAATAAAGTATTTAAGCAACTAAAATTTTCATAGGAGCAAGCAATATATGCATCTGATGAAAGGAGTGAGAAAGCTACTGGGAGAATCTGATAAAAGGAGTGAGAAAGCTAGTGGTCGTGGGTTGGTTTTGGCCTGCTGGGCTGTGCTTATTTCAGTTTTGCATGGCCTGCACGTTGTAACGTTACAACGTTACAACGTTATAGCGTGTGTAGCGCGCTAATTACGTGATTAGCGCCGTAGCGTCTGATTTTGTCAAAACGTAACATCTCCCTTCCAAATATGCTATAATCGCGTTATAACAGCGAAATAACGTGCTATTTAAAATATTGGTAAACAGTAACGAGAAAAAATAGTAAATGTTTTTTTAAAAATGAAATATTTTGTGGATGTTCGTGTTAGTGTTGCTAGCAAGCTTAGCAATTTTCATGCGAAACGGAGTAGCATTGTTTCGTCGGTAAAAAGACAAATTTGGGGTAACATTTGGTGTTCAATTTTCTTTTCACATGCCAAAATGTTTGACCTTTTTGCCTAAAAATTCATTTTTTTGACATTTCAAAAATAATTTTCGCGTGTAGGAGCGCGTGCACCCGAGAGCCAAATTGGATTTCTGGATTTGAGCATACTACAACGATTTAAATGTAATATTATTGCTGAGTTGAAGGTGAAAGAAGAGAAGCGGGTTGTAAATTAGTAGAGGCTTCAAGAAAATTATGAGAAGAAGCAATGATAAAGTAGTAAATATCTATAGCTAACTACTCTTTTTTTTTGCTAACTACTCTCTCTCTCTCTGTTTCTTTAGTGCGTGTAAAAAATATTTTAAAGTCAACCTTCCTAAACTTTGACAACATCGATCTACATCTGTAATATTAAATAAGTGTCATTAGATGCACTGTTAAACATGTGTTTGTGTTATATTTATTTGATACTATTTTTGTTGATACTTTCCTCGCTAAACTTACTCAAACTAAACAATGTTAAATAAAATAATGCACACTACATTAGGAATCCATGGAGTATTATTTGAGTTGCCTTTTAAATTAGCCATGCTCTAAGAAGGGCAGACAATCTAGACGTATAGCCAGCAGAGGTAATCAATAAACCTACAGCCTCCTTTCCATAATCTTGGCAATAAATATCACCTTATTAATAGCTGGCTAACCCTTTTCTCGTACGCAAGTTAAACGTAGCAGGCTAAGTTTGTTGCATATATCTAAAATCTAGGGCTAGTCTTCGAGTCAGCGCCCGAATCCCGATAGCACCGTACCACCCACGAACGATGGAAGTAGTAAGCTTGTCCGCCGCCGCCGATTGGTCTGGCCTACCGCAGGACCTTCTGCTGGCCATCATGGCGGCGCTGGATGTCCCCAGCCTCGTCCGTTCCGGCGCCGTCTGCACTTCCTGGAGCGACGCCTACAACACCTTCCGCCTCCCCGCGCTGAAGCAAGCGCCGTGCCTGCTCTACGCCTGCGATGAGTACGGGCCCAACTACGCCGCCCTGTACTGCCCCTCCACCAACGCCACCTTCCGCGTCCCCTACCCGGGTCCCCTGCACGAGAAGCGGAGCTTCGTCTTCTCGTGTCACGGCTGGGTGTTCGCCACCGACGAGGTCGGCGACCCGTACCTCCTCAACCCCATCACCGGCGTCCAGGCCGCGCTCCCGCCAGTCAAAACAATCGCGGTCCGCGGTGAGAACTTCTTCGACAATGACGGAAAGCATGTCTTGGACCTCGAGAGTGAGGACGAGAACGGAGATCCGAAAACCGGCATCGTCTGGGCACGAGAGTCGGAGTATGCCCGGGTCGCCATCTCCCCCGCAGCCGAGGTGACCGCATGCACTGTCCTGATTATGCATATAACGCGTTTTACGCTCTTGTTTGCCAGGCCGGGTGACAAGCGATGGACATCGCTCCCCGACTTTGAAACCTGCGTCAAGGATGTTCTTTATAACGACAAGGACGGCTTGTTCTACGTTCTACATAATAAAGGTTCCATCCATGCTTTGGATCTCAATGGATCTTCGCCGTCGGTGACCAAGATCATGCGAAACGTAACAAGAGCGAGTGTTGCCAATATGTACCTCGTCGTCATGCCGTCAGGTCAACTCCTGCAGGTGTGGAGGATGCAGAATAACATAGATGTTCCACTCAAGAATCATGTGTCATACAAAGACGTGGTGCGCGTCGCTCTCCAAAATTGCATTGATTTGGCAAACAAGAATGACAGCGACAAGCTCAAAGAAACCGTCACCGATGACGAACAACAGATTGACGTTGAGGAGGAGGAGCTGCGTGATAATGAGGTCAACACAACAGAGGTCCTGGTGTTCAAGGTTGACGCAAATAGGCAGAAGCTGGTAGAGCTTCGGGACATTGGAGCGTACACAATCTTCCTTGGATTCAATGCCGCTGTCTGGCTTTCGACTGAGGACACAACATTAGAAGCAAACTGCATCTATCTCATGGACGACGTCGACTCTCCATCATATCACCCGATGTTGCGGAAAGATCTTGGTATCTGGAACATCAAGAAGAGAAGTATGCAGAAACTTGGGGATGCATGGCCAATCATGCATTCTTGGCTAGATTTACCGGCTCCAATTTGGATCACACCAAATTTTGCGTCGACGGCATGCTTAGCGTCGCCTATTGCAGGGAGGGCAGCGACCACAGCGCCGCGTGCGACGACGAGGAGTGGACGGCGCCGTGCGCGACGACACCGATGAGCCCGATGCCGGCGTAAACTCACGAGTCTGGTCCACCTAAGGGCCGCCGATGGCTTGGGACGACCCCCGGGCGGACTCCAGACTATGGCTGCGGGCCGAGAGGGGGCGGCGGTTTTCAATTTATTTATTTATTTTTGGGCTTGCATGGGACGATGGGTAGGACAGCCGTATGTACGCCTATCATCGGGCGAACAAACGAAAGTGGACACGTTTTGTCAAAGGTCCATATTACCCTTTATGTGTGTTTTGGGTACCAAAATTGGGCTTTTTGATCACACTTATAGACTATTGTGCAAAAGGATTTAGAATATGCGATCTAGTTGCAACCATTTCATACGTAGAATCCTTTGTTGATCTATATACTAGCACATATGCCAGTGTTTGTAACAGGGTAAAATATTTTGTTATTTGACTTTGAGTAATTGATCTAAACTTTAAATGAGTAGTAAAAATAGGTTAAAAGATTCAGACATACACTCTTTAAATCTTTATAAGGAAAAAAAAATCAAAACAACGATTGAGAAATACACTTGGCTGGTAACTTAATCTCATATGAAAATGCCAAAGGTCGCATATGGGGCAATCCTAAAGACTCTAATCTTTCAAAGACATACCATCCTTCGGCACTACCAAGATCTGTACACAGATGCAGTCATTCAATTGCAAAGGCGCAGCTTAGGTACATACCTTCACGTTGCAAGGAATTCATCATATCTTCAATATCCTTCTTGCAAAATTCTTTTGTTATAGTTGAAAGGATCGCTTGCGTATTTCAAAGTGTAAGCTCTTTAACTGCCGAATTATAATTATACCAATAGCCTGTAAGATTTTTTTTCTTTTGACTAAATCATTTTTGACAACAAAATCAAGCAGTGATTCAGCTTGGCTGAGCATATGAGCATCTGCAAGTATTGACTGCAAAGTCATTTTTACCGGAGCCGGGAGCTACCGGTGGCCTTGCCACCAATGATGTACTGACATTTGTAAAGTTATGAGACCATATGCATGTATATATGAAAGTATTTGATGGAGAGCACCTTTTGTATTTCTCATTTTAGACAAATCGAATAGTCTAGTACCTTTTTACAGAGGTGGTACGCATGCAACATCTCTCTCCAATATATCCATGCATTTTCTGTTTGTTTAAAATTTTAGATGCCCAATATCTTCAACAGTAATGATCTATCACTGAATTTTTTTATATATTCAAATTCCTGAAAACATGATCTTTAAAACAAGACCAATCTTGAATCTACTTAAACTATTTTAATTTTTGCTATTTCAAGCATATCAAAATTTCAATTTCACTCATTTCAAATTTACTTATTCGAAATAATTGTAATCAGTATTGAAATGATTGAAACCGTTTTCTGAAGAAAAACAATCATGCCTATGAAACATATTTCAACGTGAACTTGTTATTTCAGAGATGCAACACTAGTGAAATATTTTTTTAATGAGTGAAATCAGGTTTCTGAAAAAAGTGAAATATGATTTTTTAATTCATTGAAACCAATGTTTTGAAATAAGTGAAACTGTATTTTTATAAATGTGCGAAATCTGTTTTATGAAGCAAGTGAAATTGTTTTTTCAATTGATAACTTTTTGAATTGTGTGAAATAGGATTTTTGAAATAATTGAAATAAGTTCTTTGCATCAAGTGAAATCAATTTCAAAATATGTTTTCTCAACTGAGTGAAATATGTTTTCACAACTGAGTAAAATTATTTTCTTCATATCAGTGAAATATGTTTCTTTAGATGAGTGAAATAGGGTTTTTGAACATAAAGAAATGAGTTTTTTAATGATTGAAATCAGCTTTCTGAAATAAGTGAAATATGTTCTTTAAGTCAGTGAAACAAATGTTTTGAAATAAGTGAAAATGTATTCTTCTAAATGAGCGAAATCTGCTTTATGAAGCGAGTGAAATTGTTTTTTCAATTGATAACATTGTGAATTGTGTGAAATAGGTTTTTTGAAATAATTGAAATCAGTTCTTTGCATCGAGTATCAAATGAGAGAAATTATCTTTTGAAAACTATTAAAACATGTTTTTCTATCAGTTGGAACGACTAAAATCAGTTCCATCAAATGAGTGAAATCAGTTTTTAAAATGCGTGGAATAAATTTTGAATGAGCCTAAATCCATCTTTTTAAAATGAGTGAAATAAATTTTGAATGAGCCTAAATCCATCTTTTAAAATGTGTGAAATAAATATCATTTCACAGCATAACAATTTTGTGTTTTATGAAAGTCATTTCAAAGGTAACCGAAATATATAAAATAAAAAGTAGTTTAAATATATCCAAGATTGATCTTGTTCTGAAGATCTTGTCATCACGATTCCAAATATATAAAAAGTTTCAAAAATGGACATTTTGTTAAACAGATAACAATCATTCAAAATATAAGGATAAAATTAAATACATGTCAAAGGCATGGAGAGAGAGAACGTATGTAGTGCCGTGTATGTGGTGAGAGAATGCATGCATGCACTGTTCTCTGCACTCCGTCCCTTTCTCCTAAGTATAAGCTCACACTGTCTGACGCAAGTACAAGTATAGCTGTGTTTAATCTATTGTATTTGCATATGAAAAAAAAGTGTATAAAACTTACATGAATCTTGACGAAAGTGGCGAACAGTTTGCACACCGGTACATCCCGACATCGGTAAAGAAAACTTTTTCGAAGTATTGCCACTATGATGTCATTCGGCCTTGGAAGACGTAGGAAGTCCTTGCTCTGACACGAAGCCCACCTGTACAAATTCCACAAAAATATCGTGTTTCTAACTTCTGCTGCACTATGTCCAAAACCGATCAAATGTCAAGACATGCTTCAACCGGGAAGCACACCAGAACCTACTAATGGTCTTGGGGGAGAGCCGACCAAGCTTAAGCTTAAGAGTATCTCTAGCAGACCCCTTATATCACACACTCTTCGCAAAAAACGTGTTTTAAGGGTTGACTTTACCTCCCACGGAACAGACCGTGTAAACGGCACTATAAAAACAAATATTCCTCTCAGAGATGCTCTCCGCCGTCCTCCTACGCCCCCCTCCTCGTTCCCCGCCATCCCCCGAAAGCCCCCGGCGGCGGCCGGTCACATCCGCGAGGTGGGGTTCATCCCGGCCACCTCGCCCCGCCCTTCTCCGGCACCAATTTGAACAACCGGCAGCTGATTCCGGCAGGCGGCGGCCGATTCCGGTGGCAGCAGATGATTTCGGTGAGCTATGCAGTGGAAATGCGGCGCGTCCTTCCCGACGAGGTTTGACCGGTATAAGGGTCGCCCTCTGTATGGCCTTCGAACCTTCTAATATACTGGTTCGGGTGTAGGTTTACGGTGCCCCTTAAAATATTTAAGGGTCGGATCACTTTTATGGTTTCTGTTCTGCACACTTTTTTCGACCAAACCCTTAAAATCTGAAAATTATAAGAGTTCGACCGGTTTTACAGGGTCTGGTAGAGATGCTCTAAGAGCATCATGCAAGCTGCAATTCCCTTCAAAGGCGTCCCTTCCACTGTCAAAAAAGAAAGAGCACTTGGATATAATCAATTTACAAAGAAAGAGCACTTGGATATAATCAATTTACCAATACCAGGGCCCAATTTTGCTGCCAATGAACATCAGCCTCACACTTCTCCCCATTTTCATGCTCAACACTAAATCCGGCTTCCTCTGAAGCTCCCACAAAGGTAGTTGCACAAGATGTGCCTTCTTTCTTCCCCAGTTCTATAGCACTATATAGTGTACGAATAACTTGGAATAACAACTGTTGGATGAAGCCAATCCGATGGTATAAACATGGCAAATCCGAGTGTTGCTGGCCGTTGGATCTTCTCATTACTTCACTAGATTCTGCCACTTGTTCTATCTAGAAGATTCTGTGGTTGCACTGAGGCCATATGGACATTTTGCACAGAACTTAAAGTACACTTCTACTTTGTTCTAGATTCTTCCATACTCATACTCTCCTAATTTCTTTTTTTCTGTCCAAGCTATCATTCATTTTTACTCTATATTCATGTACTTTCATAAATCATACTTATCTTTGCAGATAGAACAATAGCTTTATAATAGCCAGAATAGATACATAGACAAAACACGCTCGATATATTTTTACGTGCTTTTGCATCTTAAATGTCATGTATATGCCTCACAATTCCATTTGCATGTTATAATTAATACAATAACAATATGTCTATCTTTGGTTGTAATTTGATTACATGAGCACTGACGTGCAATGCACGTATAACTTACTAGTAAATAATAGTTCACCAATGTGACGATCTTGGGCTCTCTTTTTAGGTTGAACTGGAACTGGCTTTGAAGAAAAAATAACACTGACAGGAACATCAATGTCATTCTGGAGCTAAGAAGTTCTCACTCACGGACCTTGGACGACAGAAGACCTAGTTTGATAATGAGGTCAACACGACGGAGGTCCATGGTTGACATAGATAGGCAGGAACTAGTAGAGCTTCAAGACATTGGAGACTAAATGATCTTCCTTGGGTTCAATGCCGTTGTGTGCCTTTCGACCAAGGTCACAACATTAGGGCAACTCTAACCGATCCCTTAAAAAATAGAGAAGGATATGGCCGAGTAAACCTTAGTGGAGTATATTTATGAAGGAAATATGCCCTAGAGGCAATAATAAAATTTTTATTTCATATTTTCTTATATCATGATAAATGTTTATTATTCATGCTAGAATTGTATTAACCGAAAACTTGATACATGTTTGAATACATAGACAAAACACCATGTCCCTAGTATGCCTCTACTTGAGTAGCAGGTTGATCAAAGATGGTTAAGTTTCCTAACCATAGACATGTGTTGTCATTTGATGAACGGGATCACATTATTAGGAGAATAATGTGATGGACAAGACCCATCCATTAGCTTAGCATAATGATCGTTCAGTTTTATTGCTACTGTTTTGTTCATGTCAAGTACATATTCCTCTGACTATGAGATTATGCAACTCCCGGACACCGGAGGAATGCCTTGTGTGCTATCAAACGTCACAACATAATTGGGTGATTATAAAGATGCTCTACAGGTATCTCCGAAGGTGTTTGTTGGGTTGGCATAGATCAAGATTAGGATTTGTCACTCCGAGTATCGGAGAGGTATCTCTGGGCCCTCTCGGTAATGCATATCATATGAAGCCTTGCAAGCAATGCGACTAATGAGTTAGTTGCGGGATGATGCATTACAGAACGAGTAAAGATACCGACGATCGAATCTCGGGCAAGTAACATACCAATGACAAAGGGAATAACGTATGTTGACATTGCGGTTCGACCGATAAAGATCTTCGTAGAATATGTGCGAACCAATATGAGCATCCAGTTTCCGCTATTGGTTATTGACCGGAGAGGTGTATTGGTCTTGTCTACATAGTTCTCGAACCCGTATGGTCCACACACTTAACGTTCGATGACGATATGTATTATATGAGTTATGTGTTTTGGTGATCGAAGGTTGTTCGGAGTCCCGGATGAGATCACGGACATGACGAGGAGTCTCGAAATGGTTGAGAGGTAAAGATTGATATATTGTAAGGTAGTATTCGGACACCGGAAGGGTTCTGGAGTGTATCAGGTACATACCGGAGTACCGGAGGGGTACCAGAACCCCCCGGGGAAAGATATGGGCCATATGGGCCATAGGAGGGAGGCTAACCAGCCACAAGGGGCTGACGCGCCCCCCACAAGGGAGGAGGCCAAATTGGACTAGGGAAGGGGGCGCCACCCCCTTTCCTTCTCTTACTCCCTCCTCTCCTTCCCCCTTTCCCCCTCCACTAAATGGAAGGGGGGGGGGGGCGAATCCATCTAGGAGTCCAAGTGGAATCCTTCGCACTTGGGGCGCGCCTAGGCCGGCCTCCTCTCCCTCCCTCCTTTATATATGGGGGGCGCCCCTATGAGACACACCAATTGCTCCAAGCTGTGTGCGGCGCGCCCCTCCACAGTTTACGCCTCCGGTCATATTCTCGCGGTGCTTAGGCGAAGTCCTGCGCGGACCACATCACCATCACCGTCACCACACCATCGTGTTGACAGAACTCATCTACTCCTTCGACCCTCTACTGGATCTAGAGCTCAAGGAACATCATCATGCTGAACGTATGCAGAACTCGGAGGTGCCGTATGTTCGGTACTCGATCGATCGAAATGAGAAGACGTTCGACTACATCAACCGTGTTAAGTGAATGCTTCCGCTTTCGGTCTACGAGGGTACATGGACACACTCTCCCTCTCTCGTTGCTATGCATCTCCTAGATAGATCTTTCATGAGCGTAGGATTTGTTTTGAAATTGCATGCTACATTTCGCTAGTGGTATCAGAGCCGTATGCCTAGATGATATGCATGAGTAGAACATAAAGAGTTGTGGGCAGTGATCATCATACTGCTTACCACCAATGTCTTATTTTAATTCGGCGGTATTGTTGGATGAAGCAGCCCGGACCAACTTACATGACCACGTTCATGATACCGGTTCCACCGACAGACATGCAATTAGTTTTGCGTAAAGGTGGCTGGCGGGTGTGTGTTTCTCCAACTCTAGTTGAATCGAATTTGACTGCGACCGGTCCTTGTGAAGGTTAAAACAGCAAACTTGATAAATCACCATTGTGGTTTTTGTGCCGTATGTAAGAACGGTTCTTGCTAGAATCCTGTAGCAGCCACGTAAAACTTGCAACAACAAAGTAGAGGATGCCTAACTTGTTTTTGCAGGGCATGTTGTGATGTGATATGGTCAAGACATGATGTGATATATGTTGTTGTATGAGAAGATCATGTTTTGTAAAAGTTATCGGCAACTGGCAGGAGCCTTATGGTTGTCGCTTTATTGTATGAAATACAAATGCCATGTAATTGCTTTACTTTATCACTAAGTGGTACCGATAGTCGTATAAGCAATAGTTGGCGAGAAGACCACGACGCGATGATTGAGATCAAGGTTTCAAGCCGGTGATAATGGAGATCATGACGTTGCTTTGGTGATGGAGATCAAAAGCACAAGATGATGATGGCCATATCATGTCACATATTTGTTGGAAATATGCCCTAGAGGCAATAATAAATTGATTATTATTATATTTCCTTGTTCATGATAATCGTTTATTATCCATGCTAGAATTGTATTGATAGGAAACTCAGATACATGTGTGGATACATAGACAACACCATGTCCCTAGTAAGCCTCTAGTTGACTAGCTCGTTAATCAATAGATGGTTACGGTTTCCTGACCATGGACATTGGATGTCGTTGATAACGGGATCACATCATTAGGAGAATGATGTGATGGACAAGACCCAATCCTAAGCCTAGCACAAGATCATGTAGTTCGTATGCTAAAGCTTTTCTAATGTCAAGTATCATTTCCTTAGACCATGAGATTGTGCAACTCCCGGATACCGTAGGAGTGCTTTGGGTGTGCCAAACGTCACAACGTAACTGGGTGGCTATAAAGGTACACTACGGGTATCTCTGAAAGTGTCTATTGGGTTGGCACGAATCGAGATTGGGATTTGTCACTCCGTGTAAACGGAGAGGTATCTCTGGGCCCACTCGGTAGGACATCATCATAATGTGCACAATGTGACCAAGGGGTTGATCACGGGATGATGTGTTACGGAACGAGTAAAGAGACTTGCCGGTAACGAGATTGAACAAGGTATCGGTATATCGACGATCGAATCTCGGGCAAGTACCATACCGCTAGACAAAGGGAATTGTATACGGGATTGGTTGAGTCCTTGACATCGTGGTTCATCCGATGAGATCATCGTGGAACATGTGGGAGCCAACATGGGTATCCAGATCCCGCTGTTGGTTATTGACCGGAGAACATCTCGGTCATGACTACATGTCTCCCGAACCCGTAGGGTCTACACACTTAAGGTTCGATGACGCTAGGGTTATAAAGGAAGTTTGTATGTGGTTACCGAATGTTGTTCGGAGTCCCGGATGAGATCCCGGACGTCACGAGGAGTTCCGGAATGGTCCGGAGGTAAAGATTTATATATAGGAAGTCCTGTTTCGGCCATCGGGACAAGTTTCGGGGTCATCGGTATTGTACCGGGACCACCGGAAGGGTCCCGGGGGCCCACCGGGTGGGGCCACCTGCCCCGGGGGGCCACATGGGCTGTAGGGGGTGCGCCTTGGCCTACATGGGCCAAGGGCACCAGCCCCAAGAGGCCCATGCGCAAGGAAACTTGGAGAGGGAAGAGTCCTAATTGGGGAAGGCACCTCCGAGGTGCCTTGGGGAGGATGGACTCCTCCCCATCCTTAGCCGCACCCCCTTCCTTGGAGGAGGGGGCAAGGCTGCGCCCTCCCCCTCTCCCTTGGCCCTATATATAGTGGGGAAAAGGAGGAGCAATCACACCTAAGGCCTTTGGTTGCCTCCCTCTCCCTCCCGTGACACATCTCCTCTCCCGTAGGTGCTCGGTGAAGCCCTGCAGGATTGCCACGCTCCTCCATCACCACCACGCCGTTGTGCTGGTGTTGGATGGAGTCTTCCTCAACCTCTCCCTCTCTCCTTGCTGGATCAAGGCGTGGGAGACGTCACCGGGCTGTACGTGTGTTGAACGCGGAGGTGCCGTCCGTTCGGCACTTGATCATCGGTGATCTGAATCACGACGAGTACGACTCCATCAACCCCGTTCACTTGAACGCTTCCGCTTAGCGATCTACAAGGGTATGTAGATGCAAACTCTCCTCTTCCTTTCTACTCGTTGCTGGTCTCTCCATAGATAGATCTTGGTGATACGCGTAGGAAATTTTTTGAATTTCTGCTACGTTCCCCAACAGTGGTATCAGAGCTAGGTCTATTGCGTAGATTCTTTGCACGAGTAGAACACAAAGTAGTTGTGGGCGTCGATATTGTTCAATATGCTTGCCGTTACTAGTCTTATCTTGATTCGGCGGCATCGTGGGATGAAGCGGCCCGGACCAACCTTACACGTACGCTTACGTGAGACCGGTTCCACCGACAAACATGCACTAGTTGCATAAGGTGGCTGGCGGGTGTCTGTCTCTCCCACTTTAGTCGGATCGGATTCGATGAAAAGGGTCCTTATGAAGGGTAAATAGCAATTGGCATATCACGTTGTGGTTCATGCGTAGGTAAGAAACGTTCTTGCTAGAAACCCATAGCAACCACGTAAAACATGCAAACAACAATTAGAGGACGTCTAACTTGTTTTTGCAGGGTATGCTATGTGATGTGATATGGCCAAAAAGGATGTGATGAATGATATATGTGATGTATGAGATTGATCATGTTCTTGTAATAGGAATCACGACTTGCATGTCGATGAGTATGACAACCGGCAGGAGCCATAGGAGTTGTCTTTATTTATTTGTGACCTGCGTGTCAACTTAAACGTCATGTAATTACTTTACTTTATTGCTAACCGTTAGCCATAGTGGTAGAAGTAATAGTTGGCGAGGCAACTTCATGAAGACACGATGATGGAGATCATGATGATGGAGATCATGGTGTCATGCCGGTGACAATGATGATCATGGAGCCCCGAAGATGGAGATCAAAAGGAGCAAAGTGATGATGGCCATATCATGTCACTATTTGATTGCATGTGATGTTTATCATGTTTATACATCTTATTTTCTTAGAACGACGGTAGTAAATAAGATGATCCCTTACAACAATTTCAAGAAGTGTTCTCCCCTAACTGTGCACCGTTGCGACAGTTCGCTGTTTCAAAACATCACGTGATGATCGGGTGTTTTATTCAGACGTTCAAATACAACGGGTGTTGACGAGCCTAGCATGTACAGACATGGCCTCGGAACACACGCGAAACACTTAGGGTTAACTTGACGAGCCTAGCATGTACAGACATGGCCTCGGAACACGGAGACCGAAAGGTCGAACATGAGTCGTATAGAAGATACGATCAACATGAAGATGTTCACCGATGATGACTAGTCCGTCTCACGTGATGATCGGACACGGCCTAGTTTGACTCGGATCATGTAATCACTTAGATGACTAGAGGGATGTCTATCTGAGTGGGAGTTCATAAGATGAACTTAATTATCCTGAACATAGTCAAAAGACTTTTTGCAAATTATGTCGTAGCTCACGCTATAGTTCTACTGTTTAGATATGTTCCTAGAGAAAATATAGTTGAAAGTTGATAGTAGCGATTATGCGGACAGTAGAAAGCCTATGTCCTTAATGCACCGCTTAGTGTGCTGAACCCCAAACGTCGTCTGTGGATGTTGCGAACATCGGACATACACGTTTTGATAACTACGTGATAGTTCAGTTAAACGGTTTAGAGTTGAGGCACCAAAGACGTTTTTTGAAACATCGCAAAACATATGAGATGTTTTGAGGGCTGAAATTGGGATTTCAGGCTCGTGCCCATGTCAAGAGGTATAAGACCTCCGATGACTTTCTTAACCTGCAAACTAAGGAGAAAAGCTCAATTGTTGAGCTTGTGCTCAGATTGTCTGAGTACAACAATCATTTGAATCGAGTGGGAGTTGATCTTCCAGATAAGACAGTGATGGTTCTCCAAAGTCATTGCCACCAAGCTGTTAGAGCTTCGTGAAGAACTATAACATATCAGGGATAGATATGATGATCCTTGAGGTATTCGCGATGTTTGACACCGCGAAAGTAGAAATCAAGAAGGAGCATCAATTGTTGATGGTTGGTGAAACCACTAGTTTCAAGAAGGGCAAGGGCAAGAAGGGATACTTCATGAAACGACAAATCAGTTGCTGCTCTAGTGAAGAAACCCAAGGTAAAACCCAAACCCGAGACTAAGTGCTTCTGTAATAAGGGGAACAACCACTAGAGCAGAATTACCCTAGATACTTGGTAGGTAAGAAGGCTGGCAAGGTTGATAGAAGTATATTGGATATACATTGTGTTAATGTGTACTTTGCTAGTACTCCTAGTAGCACCAGGGTATTAGATACCGGTTCGGTTGCTAAGTGTTAGTAACTCGAAACAAAAGGCTACGGAATAAACGGAGACTAGCTAAAGGTGAGTTGACTATATGTGTTGGAAGTTTTTCCAAGCTTGATATGATCAAGCATCGCACGCTCCCTCTACCAAAGAGATTGGTGTTAAACCTAAATAATTGTTATTTGGTGTTTGCGTTGAGCATAGACATGATTGGATTACGTCTATCGCAATACGGTTATTCATTTAAGGAGAATAATGGTTACTCTGTTTATTTGAATAATACCTTCAATGGTATTACACCTAAAATGAATGGTTTATTAAATCTCGATCGTAGTGATACACATGTTCATGCCAAAAGATAGTAATGATAGTACCACCTACTTGTGGCACTGCCACGTAAGTCATATCGGTATAAAACGCATGAAGAAGCTCCATATTGATGGATCTTTGGGCTCACTCGTTTTTGAAAAGTTTGAGACATGCGAACCATGTCTATTGGTGTATATGCATGAAGAAACTCCATGCAAATGGACCGTTTTGACTCACTTGATTTTGAATCACTTGGGACATGCAAATCATACCACACGGGCAAGATGACTGAAAAGCCTCGTTTTCAGTAAGATGGAACAAGATAGCAACTTGTTGGAAGTAATACATTTTGATGTGTACAGTCCAATGAGTGCTGAGGCATGTAGTGGATATTGTTATGTTCTTACTTCACAGATAATTTGAGTGGATGTTGAGTACATTTACTTGATGAATCATGAGTCTGAATTATTGAAAGGTTCAAGTAATTTCAGGGTGAAGTTGAAAGATCGTTGTGACAAGAGGATAAAATATCTATGATATGATCATAGAGATGAATATCTGAATTACGAGTTTGGCATGGAATTAAGACATTGTGGAAATAGTTTCACAACTAATACAGCCTGGAACACCATAGTGTGATGGTGTGTCCGAACATCATAACTGCACCCTATTGGATATGATGCATACCATGATGTCTCTTATCAAAGTACCACTATAGTTTATGGGTTAGGCATTAGAGACAACCACATTCACTTTAAATAGGGCACCACATAATTCCGTTGAGATGACACCGTATGAATTATGGTTTAGAGAAACCTAAGCTGTCATTTCTTAGAAGTTTGGGGCTGCGACGCTTATGTGAAAAAGTTTCAGGCTGATAAGCTCGAACCCAAAGCGGATAAATGCATCTTCATAGGACACCCAAAACAGTTGGGTATACCTCCTGTCTCAGATTCGAAAGCAATAAGGGATTGCTTCTAGAATCGGGTCCTTTCTCGAGGAAAAGTTTCTCTCGAAAGAATTGAGTGGGAGGATGGTGGAGACTTGATGAGGTTATTGAACCGTCTCTTCAACTAGTGTGTGACAGGGCACAGGGAGTTGTTCCTGTGGCACCTACACCAATTGAAGTGGAAGCTTATGATATTGATCATGAAACTTCGAATCAAGTCACTCCCAAACCTCGTAGGATGACAAGGATGCGTACTACTTCAGAGTGGTATGTAATCCTGTCTTGGAAGTCATGTTGCTAGACAACAATGAACCTACGAGCTATGGAGAAGCGATGGTGGGCCCAAATTCCGATAAATGGTTAGAAGCCATAAAACCCGAGAGAGGATCCATGTATGAAAACAAAGTGTAGACTTTGGAAGAACTACTTGATGGTCGTAAGGCTGTTAGGTACATATGGATTTTGAAAGGAAGACAGACAATGATGGTAAGTGTCACCATTGAGAAAGCTCGACTTGTCGTTAAGATGTTTTTCGACAAGTTCAAGGAGTTGACTACGATGAGACTTTCTCACTCGTAGCGATGCTAAGAGTCTGTTGGAATTATATTAGCAATTACTGCATTATTTATGAAATCTTGCAGATAGGATGTCAAAACATTGTTTCCTCGACGATTCTTGAGGAAAGGTTGTATGTGATACAACCGGAAGGTTTTGTCCATCCTGAAATATGCTAATAAGTATGCAAAGCTCCAGCAATCCTTCTGAGGACTGGAGTGAGCATCTCGGAGTTGGAATGTATGCTTTGATCATGATCAAAGATTTTGGGTGTATACAAAGTTTATGAGAAACTTGTATTTCCAAAGAAGTGAGTGGGAGCACTATAGAATTTCTGATGAGTATATGTTGTTGACATATTAATGATCGGAAATGACGTAGAATTTCTGGAAAGCATATAGGGTTATTTGAAAGTGTTTTTCAATGGAAAACCTGGATTAAGCTACTTGAACATTGAGCATCAAGATCTATAAGGATAGATCAAAACGCTTAATAGTACTTTCAAATGAGCACATGCCTTGACGTGATCTTGAAGGTGTTCAAGATGGATCGGTCAAAGAAGGAGTTCTTGCCTGAGTTGTAAGGTATGAAGTTAAGACTTAAAGCTCGACCATGGCAGAATAGAGAGAAAGGAACGAAGGTCGTCCCCTATGCATAAGATGTAGGGTCTACAGTATGCTATGCTGTGTACCGCACCTGAAGTGTGCCTTGCCATGAGTCAGTCAAGGGGTACAAGAGTGATCCAAGAATGGATCACGGGACAGCGGTCAAAGTTATCCTTAGTAACTAGTGGACTAAGGAATTTTCTCAATTATGGAGGTGGTAAAAGAGTTCGTCGTAAAGGGTTACGTCGATGCAAGCTTAACACCTATCCGGATAGCTCTGAGTAGAGATACCGGATACGTATAGTGGAGCAACAATTTAGAATAGCTCCAAGTAGAACGGTTATTTGGAATAGCTCCAAATAGAACGTGGTAGCTGCATCTAGGAGATGACATAGAGATTTGTAAAGCACACACGGATCTGAAAGGTTCAGACCCGTTGACTATAACCTCTCTCACAAGCATAACATGATCAAACCCAGAACTCATCGAGTGTTAATCAGATGGTAAATGTGAACTAGATTATTGACTCTAGTAAACTCTTTGGGTGTTAGTCACATGGGGATGTGACCTTGAGTGTTAATCACATATCGATGTGAACTAGATTATTGACTCTAGTGCAAGTGGGAGACTGTTGGAAATATGCCCTAGAGGCAATAATAAATTGATTATTATTATATTTCCTTGTTCATGATAATCGTTTATTATCCATGCTAGAATTGTATTGATAGGAAACTCAGATACATGTGTGGATACATAGACAACACCATGTCCCTAGTAAGCCTCTAGTTGACTAGCTCGTTAATCAATAGATGGTTACGGTTTCCTGACCATGGACATTGGATGTCGTTGATAACGGGATCACATCATTAGGAGAATGATGTGATGGACAAGACCCAATCCTAAGCCTAGCACAAGATCATCTAGTTCGTATGCTAAAGCTTTTCTAATGTCAAGTATCATTTCCTTAGACCATGAGATTGTGCAACTCCCGGATACCGTAGGAGTGCTTTGGGTGTGCCAAACGTCACAACGTAACTGGGTGGCTATAAAGGTACACTACGGGTATCTCTGAAAGTGTCTGTTGGGTTGGCACGAATCGAGATTGGGATTTTGTCACTCCGTGTAAACGGAGAGGTATCTCTGGGCCCACTCGGTAGGACATCATCATAATGTGCACAATGTGACCAAGGGGTTGATCACGGGATGATGTGTTACGGAACGAGTAAAGAGACTTGCCGGTAACGAGATTGAACAAGGTATCGGTATACCGACGATCGAATCTCGGGCAAGTACCATACCGCTAGACAAAGGGAATTGTATACGGGATCGATTGAGTCCTTGACATCGTGGTTCATCCGATGAGATCATCGTGGAACATGTGGGAGCCAACATGGGTATCTAGATCCCGCTGTTGGTTATTGACCGGAGAACGTCTCGGTCATGTCTGCATGTCTCCCGAACCCGTAGGGTCTACACTCTTAAGGTTCGATGACGCTAGGGTTATAAAGGAAGCTTGTATGTGGTTACCGAATGTTGTTCGGAGTCCCGGATGAGATCCCGGACGTCACGAGGAGTTCCGGAATGGTCCGGAGGTAAAGATTTATATATAGGAAGTCCTGTTTCGGCCATCGGGACAAGTTTCGGGGTCATCGGTATTGTACCGGGACCACCGGAAGGGTCCCGGGGGCCCACCGGGTGGGGCCACCTGCCCCGGGGGGCCACATGGGCTGTAGGGGGTGCGCCTTGGCCTACATGGGCCAAGGGCACCAGCCCCTAGAGGCCCATGCGCCAAGATAAAGGAAAAGGGGAGAGTCCTAAAGGGGGAAGGCACCTCCGAGGTGCCTTGGGGAGGATGGACTCCTCCCCCCCTCCTTAGCCGCACCCCTTTCTTGGAGTAGGGGGCAAGGCTGCGCCTCCCCCTTCTCCCCTGCCCCTATATATAGTGGAGGGGAGGGAGGGCATCCATACCTGAGCCCTGGGCGCCTCCCTCCCTCCCGTGACACCTCCTCCTCTCCCGTAGGTGCTTGGCGAAGCCCTGCAGGATTGCCACGCTCCTCCATCACCACCACGCCGTTGTGCTGCTGCTGGATGGAGTCTTCCTCAACCTCTCCCTCTCTCCTTGCTGGATCAAGGCGTGGGAGACATCGTCGAGCTGTACGTGTGTTGAACGCGGAGGTGCCGTCCGTTCGGCACTAGGATCATCGGTGATCTGAATCACGACGAGTACGACTCCATCAACCCCGTTCACTTGAACGCTTCCGCTTAGCGATCTACAAGGGTATGTAGATGCACTCCCCTTTCTACTCGTTGCTGGTCTCTCCATAGATAGATCTTGGTGTTACGTAGGAAAATTTTTGAATTTCTGCTACGTTCCCCAACAATATTTTGATTGCATGTGATGTTTATCTTTTTGCATCTTATTTTGCTTAGTACGGCGGTAGCATTATAAGATGATCCCGTAGCTAAATTTCAAGGTATAAGTGTTCTCCCCAAGTATGCACTATTGCGAAAGTTCTTCGTGTTGAGACACCACGTGATGATTGGATGTGATAAGCTCTACGTTCAAATGCAACGGGTGCAAGCTAGTTCTGCACATGTGGAATACTCGGGTTAAACTTGACGAGCATAGCATGTAAAGACATGGCCTCGAAATACTGGAGACCGAAAGGTTGAACGTGAATCATATAGTAGATACGATCAACATAGAGATGTTCACCATTGATGACTACTCCATCTCAGGTGATGATCAGACATGGTTTAGTTGATTTGGATCACATATCATTTAGATGACTTGAGGGATGTCTATCTAAGTGGGAGTTCTTAAGTAATATGATTAATTGAACTTTAATTTATCATGATCTTAGTCCTGATAGTATTTGCAAATTATGTTGTAGATCAATAGCTCGCGTTATAGCTTCCCTGTGTTTTTTTGATACGTTCCTAGAGAAAACTAAGTTGAAAGATGATAGTAGCAATGATGCGGACTGGGTCCTTGATCTGAGGTTTATCCTCATTGATGCACATAAGAATTATGTCCTTGATGAACCGCTAGGTGACAGACCTATTGCAGGAGTAGATGCAGACTTTATGAATGTTTGTCTAGCTCAATATGATGACTAATTTATAGTTTAGTGACCATGCTTTACGGCTTAGAACCGGGACTTAAAAAATGATTTGAATGCCACGGAGCATATGAGATGTTCCAAGAGCTGAAATTGGTATTTCAGACTCATGCCCATGTCGAGAGGTATGAGACCTCTAACAAGTACTTCGCCTATAAGATGGAGGAGAATAACTCAATTAGTGAGCATGTGCTCAGAATGTCTGAGTACTACAATCGCTTGAATCAAGTGGGAGTTAATCTTCCAGATAAGATAGTGATTGACAGAGTTCTCTGAAGGAAATATGCCCTAGAGGCAATAATAAAGTTATTATTTATTTCCTTATTTCATGATAAATGTTTATTATTCATGCTAGAATTGTATTAACCGGAAACTTAGTACATGTGTGATATGACCCATCCGTTAGCTTTGCAGTATGAAAATTATAGTTTCATTGCTATTGCTTTCTTCATGACTTATACAAGTTCCTCGGACTATGAGATTATGCAATTCCCGAATACTGGAGGAACACCTTGTGTGCTATCAAACGTCACAACGTAAATGGTTGATTATAAAGATGCTCTACAGGTGTCTCCGAAGGAGTTTGTTGGGTTGGCATAGATCGAGATTAGGATTTGTCACTCCGTATTTCGGAGTGGTATCTCTGGGCCCTCTCGGTAATGCTCATCACTATAAGCCTTGCAAGAAATGTGACTAATGAGTTAGTTGTGGGATAAAGTATTACGAAACGAGTAAAGAGACTTGCCGGTAACGAGATTGAACTAGGTATGATGATACCGACGATCGAATCTCGGGCAAGTAACGTACCGATGACAAAGGGAACAATGTATGTTGTTATGCAGTTTGACCAATAAAGATCTTTGTAGAATACGTAGGAACCAAAATGTGAGCATCCATGTTCCGCTATTGGTTATTGATCGAAGATGTGTCTCGATCATGTCTACATAGTTCTCGAACTCGTGGGGTCCACACGCTTAACGTTCGATGACGATTTGCACACTACCAGGGAAAAGCCTATACACAGAATCTTACCAGCAGCGCACTATAAAAAAGGCGCTGCTGCTACTTAGCAGTAGCGCGCCCCAACAAGACGCGCTGCTGAAACAAATTTAGCAGTAGCGCTACCCCAATAAGACGTGCTATTGCTATAATTGCCACGACCCTGCCGCCAAGCTAGTTATAGCAGCAGCGCGTTAATACTAAGAGCACTACTGATACAGATCATAGAAGTAGCGCCTTCTCTAATACCCGCTACTGCTAAGTTTACTACAAAAATTTAGTCCCACCTCGCTCCGTGAACAGGGTTTTTACCACCTTAAATATGTTACTTCTCAAACTATCACATCCACTTGGTCTTCATTGAACACTATGTGTAGAATTTGTGGCCACAATATGAGTCTTCTCCGATTTCCAAACCGGTGAGGACTCATATTGAGAATTCAGATTGTACACAAAAAGATCCTTGACGATCAATGTATGTTTGATGTATATTTTTACATGTTTACACATAGTAGTAGCGCTTTTTGGCCGAAACGTGCTACTTTCAGGTCGTTCAGCAGTAGCGCGTTTCTCTACAGCGTGCTACTGCTAAGCCATTCTATCTTCACCAAACGGCCGCCCCTCACTCTCCTCTCTCCACTCACACTCACACTCACTAGATCTCCCCCCTCAATCACCCCGCGCCTGCCCTCGCCCCCGCCGGCTGTCGTCGCCTATCCCTCCTGTCTCTGCGCTGCCGTCACCTTCTCCTCCTCCCTGGACTCGGTAATCCTTCGCAGGCCGCCCTCCTCCCCGCCCCCTCCTCCTAGATCCATCCTCCCTCCACTCCTCCGTTCACCGTCGACCGACCCCTCCTCGCTCCGCCTTCCTCCTCCGTCCTCCTTCCTCCTCCCTCCTCCGTCCACAACCCCTCCTCCCTGCTACATTTAGAACATTTAGTTGATTTAGTCGGCTAGTTGATTTAGAATATTTTGATTTAGTTGATTTACTAGGCTAGTTGATATGCAACATTTAGAGAGAGAGATATGATAGTTGATAGTTTTTAGTTGATATGATTAACTGATTAGTAAAAATTTAGACATAGTTGATAGTTTTTAATTGATATAAGCCTCTGGTCATATATAACACTTTGATATAGGATACTTTCTAGGGTTTTTGTGTTCCTCACAGTAGTAATTTTTTAGCCTATTTTAGGTGTTTTGAATAGAATAGGAAATTTTAGGTCTTTTGATTAGAAATTTTAGTAATGGAAATTTTTAGTTGGTAGAATTTGAAAAAAGTTTTGTACTTGTTATATTGTGAACTTAGGGCATAATTTTAGGGTTTAGTAACATAAATAGTAATAGTGGATGATGATGTAGATGCTTTAGGTATAGAATATTTTGAATAGATGATGATGGAGATTTTTTAGTACAACTAGTTTATTTAGTGTTGCTCAAGAATTGCTCATATGATGTAGATATAAACATGTATATCTAGTGTTGCTCAAATAGGATATGTGCTTGCCCAAATGACCATGTTTGCAGGTAACAACTCCGAGTGGCCTATGTTTTGCCAGAGTGTTGATTAATTTTCGTTCCGGCAAATTTCAGGCGCTCGATATGTCCTTTTTTAGCAAAGGTCATGTCGGATTTTTCCTCTAAAGTGGATCATTAATCCTTTTCTAATATTGCTTTAGGAAAATGGAGACACCACCACCACCAGCACCACCATGTCGACTGTGCAAGTCAAGATGCGCCAGCAGCCTTACAACTAGCACGTTGTTTGGCATCTACTTCTAGCCGAGTTTTCTTCCTGCGGTGGTAACAAAATATATGAAACTTGTAACAACTATTTTGTTTTTAGTGTTATTGGCATTAATGCATTGTGTATACATAGATCATCCCATGCAATGTGAGGTTGGAATTCAACAAGCTGACCGGAGACACTATGACCTTTGAGGCTCCTGGGGGTCCCTACACTATGGAGGTCGAGAAAGGACGAAATATGTCACAGATCGGAGGATATGGATGGAACCGTTTCATCTCCCACATGGGTATCACTAATGGTGAGTTGATCAGCTTCTCCTTCAGAGTAGAAAGACCCAAGCTGGCTGTCATTTATCTCAACACGGATGAAGATGGTGAGGACCCACTTGATGAAGCCATCTATACTCGAAGAATAAGGCTAAGCGAGGACGAGGTGTGCAACCTATGGGACATAATTCCGCCACGTGCTGACTTTGTCGTGGTGCCATTGGTGACCCGCCTGACAACTACCATGGTTGATCGGCATGTTATGGTATGTTATAATTAGTGTACAATCTGATTACATGCTTACTTAGTAGAATTCAAGCTTAGTAGAAATGTAGTACTGTTTTTGATAGTGCACAAACCTATACTTAGTAGAAATATATTTGCAAGAGTATGTGCGAGGCTACTTACTAATTGATATATTTTTCTTATTCAAAAATTGCCAAAGAGCCTATCTGTGAGATGTGGTATCGAGCCTGATTAAGAAGGCTCTGCTGGAATACACCTTACCACAAGGGGCTCCGTCACCACCTGTGCGTACAGCGTGGACATAGATGGTCGCACACACTTTAGCTTGGTTGGGTGGAAGAACTTCCTCATTAGCAAGAATCTTCATGTTGGACAGGCCATCCTAATTACTATCAGGAACACCCACCGCCATGGCTTGAGGATGATGGTCGTCGTCGATATCATCTGGAACTACATATGTGTGTGGCTGTATGACTACTCCTAGTAGACTCCTATATGTTGTATGACTACCTAGTACTGCTTATCATATATGCTCCTGTATGAACCATATATGTGTGTGAGGATGCATGTTGACTATATATAAGTACCTATAATGCTTAATGATATTGTATGACTATATGGTATTGTGGTTAATGATATTGGTATCTGCTATATGTGAAATTGCAGTTTATTAAAACGGGGTACTATTCTAGATCAATAGGAAGCAGGGAAAAAATATTGAAAGATACAACAATAGAGCGGGCAAAGAAAAACGCTACTATTACTTATTAGTAGCGCTTGTTGGAAAACCGCTAATGATATAGTCAATACTAGTAGTGCGTGTACATAGAGCGCTACTACTATCTGTTAGCTGTAGCGCCTTATTAGTAGCGCGGCCACCCACGCTACTGATAGCGTTAAAACACGCACTACTACTAGGGTTTTCCCTAGTAGTGGTATTATGAGTTATGTGTTTTGATGACCGAAGTTTGTCCGGAGTCCCGGATGAGGCCACAGACGTGACGAGGAGTCTCGTCAAGACATAAAGATTGATATATTGTACTATGTTATTCGGATACTGGAAGTGTTCCGAGTGGTTTCGGGTAAAAACAGAGTGCCGGAGGGGTTACCGGAACCCCCCGGTGGAACTAATGGGCCCTCATGGGCCTTAGTGGAGAGAGAGTAGGGCCGCCAGGGCTGGCCGCCCCCCCCCTTAGCAGTCCGAATTGGACTAGGGGAAGGGGGTGGCGCCCCCCTTTCCTACTCCCTCTCCCTCTCCTTCCTCCCCCCTCTCTTCCTTGTAGAGGAATACTACTAGGACTAGGAAGTCCTAGTAGGACTCCCTCTCCTTGGGCGCACCACTAGGGCCGGCCGGCCTCCCGCTCCCTCTTTTATATACGGGGGCAGGGGGCACCCTAGAACACACAAAGTCTTCTCTTAGCCATGTGCGGTGCCCCCCTCCACAGTTACACACCTCGATAATATTGCCGTAGTGCTTAGGCGAAGCCCTGCGCTGGTAACATCTTCATCACCGTTGCCACGCCGTCGTGCTGACGGAACTCACCCTTGTCCTCAACTGGATCAAGAGTAGGAGGGACGTCATCGAGCTGAACGTGTGCTGAATGCGGAGGTGTTGTACGTTCGGTGCTTGGATCGGTTGGATCGCGAAGACGTTCGACTACATCAACCGCGTTACTAAATGCTTCCGCTTTCGGTCTTCAAGGGTACATGGACACACTCTCCCCTCTCGTTGCTATGCATCTCCTAGATAGATCTTATGTGATCGTAGGAATTTTTTTAAAATTACTGCGTTCCCCAACATTCTGTAGTCACTATCACCAAGTTACTGGAACTTCGTGATGAACTATAATATGCAAGGGATGACAAAAACGATTCCCGAGCTATTCGTGATGCTGAAATCAATGAAGGTAGAAATCAAGAAAAAGCATCAAGTGTTGATGATTAAACAAGACCACTAGTTTTAAGAAAAGAGCAAAGGGAAAGAAAGGGAACTTCAAGAAGAATGGCAAGCAAGTTGTCACTCCCCTGAAGAAGCCCAAAGCTGGATCTAAGCCTGAAATTGAGTACTTCTACTTCAAAGGAAATGATCAATGGAAGCTGCACTACCCCAAACTAGTATGTATACACGTGCAATGCACGTCTTAACAATATTTTCCTGATGATTCTAGTAAATGAAAAAAATGATATATAATACTTTGCAATGAATTCAGAGCAAAAGAAATATTGCTGATGTACACATGCATAAATGAATTAACAAAAAATTGTAATTACTATGATACAACTCTTTTGGTCTGGTGACGTCTAGAAATTTCCAAAGAAAGGAAATAAAGATATACAGTACGTGATGGACCCCATAAATTATTTACTTTTGTTTCTCCTCCCACCCCATACTCGTACTCGGGTCTTAGTCAGACTCCCTGACATACGCAACAATGGCAAGGAAAGCTGGAAGTGTGAGGGGATGGTTCCAGAAGCCATTAGAAGCAGTTGGGGTACTGTTCACTGTGAATCCTTCAAGTCTCAACCGTTGGATATAGGAGGCCAATGGCCAGGATTGATGCTTTGCTATAATTCAAAACTCGTACACTATGTAGTAGTATAGATATTTGGTGGATAAGAAGGATGGCAAAGTGAACAAAGGTATCTTTGATATACATGTTATTGATGTGTACCTTACTAGTGCTCATAGTAGCCCATGGGTATTTGATACATGTTCTGTTGCTAAGATTAATAACTCGAAACAGGAGTTGCAAAATAAATAGAGACTAGTTGAGGGTGAAGTGACGATGTGTGTTGGAAGTGGTTCCAAGATTTATATGATCATCATCACACACTCAGTATACTTTCGAGATTAGTGTTGAACCTAAATAAATGTTATTTGGTGTTTGCGTTGAGCATGAATATGATTAGACCATGCTTATTGTAATATGGTTATTCATTTAAATAGAGAATAATTGTTATTCTGTTTACATGAATAAAACCTTCTATGTTCATACACCCAATGTTAATGGTTTATTGAATCTCGATCGTAGTGATACACATATTCATATTATTGATGCGAAAAGATGCAAAGTTTATAATAATAGTGCAACATTCTTGTGGCACTGTCGTTTATGTCATATTGGTGTAGAGCGCATGAAGAAACTCCATGCTGATGGGCTTTTGGAATTACTTGATTATGAACCATTTGATACTTGTGTACCATGCCTTATGGGCAAGATGACTAAAACTCTGTTCTCCGAAACAATGAAACGAGCCAATGACTTATTGAAAATAATACATACTATCGGGGATATACCTCACGGTGTAACGTGCCGGATGTATGACCCGGCTAGAGCTTGGCGACTCACTGGCGACCCGCCCGGACTTGGCGGTTTACGGGCAACCCGCCTGAACATTGCGACTCACTGGTGACCCGGCGGGCGGGTCAGACGGATGACAAGGCCCAAGGCCTAGAAGGCCGGCTCATGCTATGGCAGGCCGGTTTACGAGGAAAGACATAAGGAGTTTTCCCTTAAGGGGGCAGACTAGGATTCCGCTTGTTATAAGGAGGGGCAGGGCACCCCGAGAGGGGAAAGAAAAATAATCTCTAAGGCTAGACACAACTAAATGGGATCCGGCTTATGCGGCGTCTCCCTGATGAGCATAATGAGATCTACCCAGAAACAACATGTAGGTCTATTACCGGATGATGTTTCCCGGGGCCCAAAGCTGTCTAAATTCTTGTCTTGCGTGTTGATCCGCCTTGCGTCTCTCATCCCGACCAACCCCTCTAAAGCTACCACATAGATGCGTTGGCCTCACGACTAAGTCCTCACACTAGGACATCTGCCGTGATGTTTCGATGACAGTTGGCACCCACCGTGGGGCCTGCGCACGGTGATGATGAGTTCTTGGAGGGATCTCTCTTAGGGTTCAAGAAGCTCGCAATTTCGTAGGATGAAAAAGAACCGGCACATAAATTCATGTCGTCGATGAACAGTCTAAACGGCAGATTCAATATTTAAAAATCAAGAGGAAATCAGGGCTGCATAAGTGCAAGCGTTGTAACTCGCCGAGATCGAGGGGATTTTTTCGCTGAAGCCAAACTACTGCGGCAGTCAACCAATGCAGTCGGCAGTTTTCATTGCGGGATCGGTGGCCATATCCGATTGCTACTATGTATTCAGGCAATGGTCCAATCGGCCAGGCTATTGCTACTCCACGTAGAGAAATCCTAATCTACAACTCCTGAAAGATCAATGGTTGCTCCTACTACTTTGAGCGTGGAGGCCAAATCAATTCCAAAGGACTCCCACTAAAGCGAATTATCCACGGACTCGGACGCCTCCGTTGACCCGCCCTGTTGACCACCGTGATGAGCCGCCGCTGCCGCCTACGTATCAGAGTTGCGGTTGCCGTCAGCCCTTCAATGCGCCGCCCAAAAAACCACTTGTGAAGCCCTCGCCCAGCTGGCTCCGCCCGTCACCCGCGTGCCCAAACCGAGTCGCTACATCGGCTAGTTTTGACACACCCTCGAGTTGCCGGTTTTACTGCGATCACGCCTGCATCTCGTCTTACAGCCTCACTTCGCCACCTCCGCTCCTCTTCGCCCGCGCAGGCGTACATCCGCCGTGGCCGCGCCTCCACCTCCGCCTCACCTCCGGCGCATCGATCTGGCCGCCGCCTCTCTACCACGGCCGCGTTGAGCCGCCGACTGGCACGCCCGGTGAGCCGCCCCGGTTTCATTTTATCTTGCCGAGTCACCGGCCTCCGTTCGGCCAGCACCCGCGGTTGGACACCTCCGAGCCGCTGTCCTGCTGGTCTATTCCAAGTTCCCTCCACCAAGCAGCTGTGGTTTTAAGCCACCACCGCCACTCGCCATGGGCCGCTGTGCCTCACGGCCCCACGCTTCCAACTCGCGATGTGGCCCTGAGCCGGCGCTTCTGCGCGCGGCCGTCACCTCTACCTCACGTTGTCTCCGCCGTAGCCGCGCTGAGTCGGCCCAGCTGAGCAGCTGACCTCCGCCTCCGTTTCCACCGCTGAGGCTCGCGGTTCTGCGTCCAGTCACCATAGTTGCCTTGCCGAGTCGTTGACACTCTTCTGTTGTGTCTGCCTCAAGCCGCTGCTGGCCTCACCTCGCTCTGACGAATCACCGTATGTGCATTGCCTTTGAGCATGACCGCGCCCTCGAATCACCTCCATGGAGCCGCCACAGTTGTGCCCCTACCGTGGTGTGTCAAGTCGACCGGCTGCCTCCTTGAGCTGCCGCCTGGCCCTGCAACGCGCCGCCTCGTCGAACCGCTGGCCCCAAGCCGCCAGCGAACAGCCGGCCCTGCCTCCTCGGGCTGCAAGATACAGAGACAGGAAAAGATCGCAGCAAGACATCTCTTGATGGATGGATAGGACGGAGGTGGGGACACACAGTTAAAAAGAAAAAAAATCACTGCTACCCCGATTAGCAGTTGTCCGAGCGCTGCTGCATGTGATCAAGTAGTACCTCAAATCT
This sequence comes from Triticum dicoccoides, assembly GCF_002162155.2. Lineage (NCBI taxonomy): Eukaryota > Viridiplantae > Streptophyta > Magnoliopsida > Poales > Poaceae > Triticum > Triticum dicoccoides. The sequence goes on along the minus strand of NC_041383.1, from coordinate 649,381,685 downwards.
CCACAAGTGCTCTGACGAAATATACAGGTGTTGTCGTTGTTCTGTATACTAGTGCTGAGCAAGGAGGTCTCAGATCAATATAATATTGGCTGAGTGCTAATCATCTACATATCATCTGATGTCTGAACAATTCAGGTTATATCTATCTAAGTCTATTTTATTAGCGCATATATTGTTTTTTCCAAGAACAATTACTCTGATCCGCAATATATTTTGTGCAGGACAATGATTCATTATCAAGGCAGTGCCATGCAGTGCCTATGGAGTATGCATTAGCATCGTCATGCACTAGCGTCCGCGCCTGTTTGTTGTTGAATGAGTGTGCGCAAGCCGCCGCCCGTGCAGCTCGATCTACATCAACTTGCTGGAACCATGCCCACGATTGACTCGCCGTCCACGCGGCTTACCGCTCCTGCGGTTGACTCGCCCGTCCGCAACCGGCTTACAACGCCGCGGCCAGTTCATCCATCTGCTCCCATGGCTGACTTACCCGTGATTGACTTTAGCTTCACTGTGGTGATCATCAACTCCGCGGTGGATAACTACTGGCCTGACGTATCAGGTGAAATCCATCCAATATATTTTTATATTACATATTGCTTTCTTTAAAAGAGCAACTACTCTGGCTTGCATGTTCTCTAATGTAGGGCAAGTGGTCTACTGCAAGAGGGATTATTATATTACTGAGCTGTTGAATGACTCATAACAGTTTATATCATGGTCAAATATGAAGAATCTCAAGCCAACCTTTTGAGTCGTCTTAAGACTCGGGGGCTATGATCACATGACTCAGTAAATGATTGCCAGTTTAAAAACGGATTCAAGAACTCCAGATCAGTGGAGGAAAGATAACCTGATCCCGGAGGTTACTGCTATATTGATGAAAATCTAAAAGCCGTTAGAAAATTTTCGGCTCAAAATGAAAAATGCTGGTTTAAAATCTGGTTCAAGAAAAATCTGTCTCTCACAAAGCATTGAAGCTCAATATCCGGTTTAAAATCCGATTCAAGGGAAATCTGTCTCGCAAAGCTTTGTCTTCAATGACCATTGGGGGCTGATCATATTTGAATCTAGGTTAACCCCTTTGGCACGGCTTCCTGGTTGTATTCGACTCATAGTCGTTCAAACAATTTGATCATTTGGGGGCTGGATCGCATTCGAATCATAGCTTAATCCCTTTTAGTCTGGCTTACTGATCGTATTCGAATCAGAGTCGTCAAAAAACTTCAAGGTCATTTGAGGGCTTCCTGTTCAAACGTAGGTGTATTCACCAAAGAGAACATAGTTGTCGGTACCCTCTTGATCGATGCAATGCCAATGTCTCAAGGTCATTTGGGGGCTTCCTGTTCAAATATAGGTGTATTCGCCAAAGAGAACATAGCTGTCGGTATCCTCTTGATCGGCACAATGCCAACACTTCAAGGTCACTGGGGGCTTCCTGATCATATTCAAAACATTGTTGTCGGTACCCCTTTGATCGGCGCAATGCCAAAAACCATTTGGGGGCTTCCTGATCGTATTCGAATCATAGCTATTAACCATATTGGTCTGGCTTCCTGGTCGTATTCGAACCATAGCCTCATTTTTGTTATTTGACTTGATTTTTTGAAGATTTTTTCCAGTTCTTCTTGATAATATCTTGCCTTTTGGTTTAAAGTAATCCGGTGCTATGTAGCCTTCAATCTTACAGCTCATATTTGAAGCTTACCCGTGGTTTCTACTACCCGGCTTAATGAGAGGTGACAAGTCGCCAGCATATGACAATATTAATACTTGGAAGGTTTAGCTTCTAAGTTTTGGGTTATCAACCTTACTACACATGTATCATAAGCCGGTAGTACGATTCAATATCACAGGTATGATATTGTTTATACATGATTATGTTTAAACCGGCCCTGGCTATGGACTTTAAGTTGCCGGTATATTTTGGATTGCGCCATTGGAATTATGCGCTTATCAATCATTGGATTATTGCCCTTATTGGATATGGCGATGTAAGCCGGCAGTATGAGCCAATTCTATAGATAATGTATTTAAAGTCGCTTTGGTGCAATGGCTATTATTTTATCAATGGATATGCTTTATTCTACAATGGAAGGAATAGTCCCGAGTCGCTGCAGGATTACGATCTGGCACTTGGGGGCTACATTATTCAAATTGAGATTACATCAAATATGCAAGTCCCATGTCACTGCCAGCATGCACCATGGCACTTGGGGGCTAATGTAAAGTCATTTTTTGATCAACTTATTGAAGACCCAACTCATTCCATTGTAATGAGCCGGCCCTTGGGGGTTACCAATTGCTCCTGTTAAAAATTCAATGTACACGAGTTAAATCCATTATATTCAAAATGTCCACTAGTCAGTTGGTAGAGTACAAAGCTCTTAACCTTGTGGATGTGGGTTCAAGCCCCAGGGTAGAGATTACATCATATGATGTTATTATCAATGGATTATATACAAAAGTCTCTGATCATTATTGCATAATGACCCGGCCCTCGGGGGCTACACTGGTTGAAGTTTTTATAAGCATAAGGCAATTACAAGTCCCAGGTTGCTGCAAGCATGACAACCCGGCACTTGGGGGCTACAGGTGATATGCATATAAGGGAGAAAAATCTTCAAATTCTCAGTTTTGAGCAGACCAGGTTGACCCGGCGTCTGCAATAATCATGACCCGGCATCAGCAACAATTACATGACCCGGCAACATTTATTTATAACCCGGCAATTTTTGGCAATCATAAAATCGGCAAGATCTACATCTTTAAGCCGGCTGAATATCAGTTGAATATTTCAAGACCCATATTTTTGTCAAGTCAGAGCATTGAAGGTCGACTCTAATGGATTATTTCTTATAATATCTCTCTTCAAGAGCCAATATCAACAAATTGATTATGAATCTGGCCTATTGACCCGGATTTTTCAGAAGAAGTGCCTGGATTTTTTGCATTGGCAAAGTTTGAATATGTCTGTTAAAGGAGATTTGCTATGAGATCATAGACATACACCCAGGATGAAATGACAAGGACTTAAGGATGATCAAGTACCGGCTCAGGAGAACTTTAAACCGGAGCACAACCTGTCAAATTTGTTCTTGTGTTTATTTTGCAGCATAAGTTTACCATGGATAAATCCAAGCTAAACTGGGGGCTAATGTTGGGGTACCCCGCGGTGTAACCCGCCGGATGTATGACCCGGCTAGAGCTTGGCGACTCACTGGCTACCCGCCCGGACTTGGCGGTTTACGGGCAACCCGCCTGAACATTGCGACTCACTGGTGACCCGGCGGGCGGGTCAGGCGGATGACAAGGCCCAAGGCCCAGAAGGCCGGCTCATGCTACGGTGGGCCGGTTTACAAGGAAAGACATATGGAGTTTTCCCTTAAGGGGGCAGACTAGGAATCCACTTGTTATAGAATAGCCCTAGTCCAACTAGGACTCCACATGTAACCCGCCCCTCCAACTTATACAAGGAGGGGCAGGGCACCCCAAGAGGGGCAAGCAAAATAATATCTAAGGATAGACACAACTAAATGGGAGCCGGCTTATGTGGCGTCTCCCTGATGAGCATAATGAGATCTAGCCACAAACAACATGTAGGGCTATTACCGGATGATATTTCCCGGGGCCCGAAGCTATCTAAATTCTTGTCTCGTGTGTTGATCCGCCTTGCGTATCTCATCCCAACCAACCCCTCTCAAGCTACCACATAGATGCGTTGGCCTCACGACTAAGTCCTCACACTAGGACATCTGCCGTGACGTTTCCATGACACATACCGATATATGCGGTCCGATATAGTGTTGAGGCTTGTGGCGGGTATCGTTATTTTCTAACCTTCACAGATTATTTGAGCAGATATGGGTATATCTACTTGATGAAACACAAGTCTGAAACATTTGAAAAGTTCAAAGAATTTTAGAGTGAAGTGGAGAAGCATCGTAACAAGAAAATAAAGTTTCTATGATCTGATCGTGGAGGAGAATATTTGAGTTATGAGTTTGGCCTTCATTTAAAGCAATGTGGAATAGTTTCACAACTCACGCCACCTGGGATACCATAGCGTAATGGTGTGTCTGAACACCATAACCGTTCTTTATTAGATATAGTGCGATCTATGATATCTCTTACCGATTTACCACTATCGTTTTGGGGTTATGCAATACAGACAGCTGCATTCACGTTAAATAGGGCATCGTCAAAATCCGCTGAGATGACACCGTATGAACTGCGGTTTGGCAATAAACCTAAGCTGTTGTTTCTTAAAAGTTTGGGGAGGCGATGCTTATGTCAAAAGGATTCAGCCTGATAAGCTCAGACCCAAATCGGAGAAGTGCCTCTTCATAGGATACCCTAAGGAAACAATTGGGTACACCTTCTACCACATATCCGAAGGCAATATTTTTGTTGCCAAGAATGGAATCTTTCTAGAGAAGGAGTTTTTCTCAAAAGAAGTGAGTGGGAGGAAAGTAGAACTTGATGAGGTAATTGTACCTTCTCACAATTTGGAAAGTAGCTCATCCGAGACATCCGTCTCCGTGATGTCTACACCAACTAGAGAGGAAGATAATGATAATATCATGAAACTTTAGATCAAGTTTCTACAGAACCTCGTAGGTCAACCAGAGCACGATCCGCACCAGAGTGGTACGGTAATCCTATTCTGGAATTCATGTTACTTGACCATGGCGAACCTACGAACTATGAAGAAGCTATGATGAGCCCAGATACCGACAGATGGCTTGAGGCCATGAAATCTGAGATAGGATCCATGCATGAGAACAAAGTGTGGACTTTGGTGAACTTGCCCGATGATCAACAAGCCATTGAGAATAAATGGATCTTGAAGAGGAAGACAGACACTGATGGTAGTGTTACTATCTACAAAGCTCGACTAGTCGCAAAAAGGTTTTCGACAAGTTCAAGGTGTTGACTACAATGAGATTTTCTCAACCATAGCGATGCTTAAGTCCGTTCGAATCATGTTAGCAATTGCCATATTTTATGAAATATGGCAAATGGATGTCAAAACTACATTCCTTACATGGATATCTCTAAGGAGAGTTGTATATGATGCAACCAGAAGGTTTCGTCGATCCTAAAGGTGCTAACAAGGTGTGCAAACTCCAGGGATCCATCTATGTACTGGTTCAAGCATTTCGGAGTTGGAATATACACTTTGATGAGTTGACCAAAGCATATAGTTTTATACAGACTTGCGGTGAAGCTTGTATTTACAAGAAAGTGAGTGGGAGCACTACAACCTTTCTGATAAGTATATGTGATTGATATATTGTTGATCGGAAATGATGTAGAATTTTCTGGAAAGCATAAAGGAGAGTTTGAAAGGAGTTTTTCAAAGAAAGACCTCGGTGAAGCTGCTTACATATTGGGCATCAAGATCTATAGAGATAGATCAAGATGCTTGATAAGATTTTTCAATGAGTACATACCTTGACAAGATTTTGAAAGAGTTCAAAATGGATCAGGCAAAAAAGAAGTTCTTGCCTGTATTACAAGGTGTAAAGTTGAGTAAGGCTCAAAGCCAGACCGCGGCAGAAGATAGAAAGAGAATAAAAATCATTTCCTATGCCTCAATCATAGGTTCTATAAAGCATGCCATGCTATGTACTAGACCAGTTGTGTGCCTTGCTAGTGATCCAAGAGTGGATCACTGGATAGTGGTCAAACTTATCCTTAGTTACCTAAACGACTAAGGAAGTATTTCTCGGTTATGGAGGTGATAAAGTGTTCTTCGCAAAGAGTTACATCGATGCAAGCTTTACACCGATCCAGATGACTTTGAGTCTCAATCTGGATACATATTGAAAGTGGGAGCAATTAGCTAGAGTAGCTCCATGCAGTGCATTGTAGACATAGAAAATATGCAAAATACATACGGCTCTGAATGTAGCAAACCCGTTGACTAAACTTCTCTCATGAGCAAAACATGATCACACCTTAGTACTCTCTGGGTGTTAATCACACAGCGATGTGAACTAGATTATTGACTCTAGTAAACCCTTTGGGTGTTGGTCACATGGTGATGTGAACTATGGGTGTTAATCACATACAGATGTGAACTATTGGTGTTAAATCACATGGTGATGTGAACTAGATTATTGACTCTAGTGCAAGTGGGAGATTGAAGGAAATATGCCCTAGAGGCAATAATAAAGTTGTTATTTTATATTTCCTTATATCATGATAAATGTTTATTATTCATGCTATAATTGTATTAACTAGAAACTTGATACATGTGTGAATACATAGACAAAACACCATGTCCCTAGTATGCCTCTACTTGACTAGCTTGTTGATCAAAGATGGTTAAGTTTCCTAACCATAGACATTTGTTGTCATTTGATGAACGGGATCACATCATTAGGAGAATGATGTGATGGACAAGACCCATCCATTAGCTTAGTATAATGATCGTTCAGTTTTATTGCTACTGCTTTGTCACGACCGGGTTTTCAATAAAATGCTTATTGAGAAATCGATCTCTTGATTCCAGTATAGGAAGAGTTATCCTTACTGGTAGAGAAATACTTGAATACAGAAGACCAGTACCATCAAATATATTACAGGGTTGAGCTAAGGATGCTCAACAATTTATTACAAACACGCCAATATCATACATAAGGGCGGTTATGACACAGGGGTGTGGTGACATGCTACTAGCTCGAGATAAAAGTGGTGGTGGATAACTTGACTCCTAACTGGCAGCTCATCGAGCGTCGAGGTGAGGCTCGATGAATTTATTTCTAGGGTAGCGGAAGCGGATATAATGCAGTGACCAAATCCAAGATCGCACGGGACTGACTGGGACTCCTCTAGGCGTCGGACTCGCTACTGAACTCTTCATCTATGAGATCGCCTTCATCAACATCTGGCCAAATCAACAAGCCAGGTGAGTACTTTGGAAGTACTCGCAAGATAGTTCGGACAAAAGATATAACAAATGCATGCATGAATGCGTCGTGAGCAAAAATAATGATGCTCATCCAAATAATAAAAATGCACGACATGGTAAGTAAAACAAACAACTGAAAACAGATCGGGTGTCTGGAGCGACGCCTCGAAAGGTAAACAAATGAAAATCATGCCGTAGTCGGGCGTCTAGGCGACACCACATAAAGGGCTTTGTATTGAAAATAAATAACAAGCGTGCCATAGTTGGACGTCTGAGTGACATCACAGAAAGGGCTTTTATTGATAATAAATAACAAGCGTGCCACAGTCGGACGTCTGAGTGACATCACAGAAAGGGCTTTTATTGAAAATAAATAACAAGCGTGCCACAGTCGGACGTCTGAGCGACATCACAAAAAGGGCTTATATCAAAAGTAAATAACAGGTGTGCCACAGTCGGACGTCTGAGCGACATCACAGAAAGGGCTTATATCAAAAGTAAATAACAGGTGTGACACAGTCGGACGTCTGAGCGACATCACAGAAAGGGCTTATATTAAAAATAAATAACAGGTTAGTCCATCCACAAGAATAAACTGTTAACCTCACTTAACACTCATGTGGTTCACTGGAGTTTGTCACTGAGACTGACATTTGACGAGATAAGATGATCACAGTACTTGGACATGTACAAGATGATTCAAAGGATTTTTGACTCTGCAGAGTTTGTACTAACTGCCCACAGCCAACGGATTTCCGTAGTCACAAAGGACTAGTTCCGTTTACGGTATTTCAGTAGAAACACATCTAACTAGTACACACCCATTCCACCTCACGATGCCAGGAATCAGCCTTGACAACGTCCAAGAAAAACTTTGAGACGGGGAGGTCACAACCTCGAATAGCATGGGATCAAATTTCTATACGCGCGCTCTAAGGGGTGCCCCCCTCTCGGTCCCAACCGGAAACACCCATGCCCCCTGACCGGATGACGGGTTTTAATCCAGGGCCATGGAACCCTCATCCTGACCTCTCTATTTGGTGTGTACCAAGAAAACGGTTTGCAACTTACTAAGCCATATTCCTTGCAGAAAACATGTGGTAGCACAGGGAAGGAAATGAATGGGAATGTGACTTGATTCACATTGACACTAAAGTCAAATAGACTGGCATAAGACTGGCATGCCACAACACTGCCATCTTACCCATTCTCATGCCATCACATGGCCATGCAAACTTATATCCAACAACATATGGATTTCCGAAACTCACTTGCCTTATCTTTGCATGAAATATGACATTTTACGAAATGCTCATAAACATGCCATGAACATACTAAAATGCAAACATGCAACAACCACTCATCATATCAAAAGTTCAAACATGCTTGCCTGGTTCGGAGTAGTCGGAGTCTAACTTGGTGAAGTTCGCGGCTCCTTCACCTCCTCTGGTATCTACGGTAACAGAAAAATACGTACGTAACGTAAATACCGCGAGTGCACAGAAAAGTGTTCCAAATATTTTTCAAATAAATATGAAAAAAACTAGACAGAAAAATAAAGATGATAGAAAAATAATCATTCAAAAACCCTTTTCTGTTTAAAAATTATAAGTGTTTTGGTCCAAGGACCTCTCTGTAATGAAACAGAAACTTCCCAGGGGGCTAAGCAGAAAAGTCCAGAAAACAATTCAAACTGGAAAGCGCATTTTGCCAGAATATGCTTTCATAAAATGGTTCGTTTAATAAAAATGAGAGACTGACAGGCGGGTCCCACCTGTCGGGTTTAAAAATTTAAAAGGGGGAGACGGAGCTCGTCGGCGCCCGAGAGCTGCGGTTGTCGCCGGCGGCGATCCATGGCGAGGCAAGGGGATCGGGTGGTACCTCCGTGCTCAGTGCATCATTCCGCGTCGGTAGGTGGTGGTGGTGGTCGCCGGCGAGCACTGTGTCGACGGCGGCCCTGGCTCCAGCGGACGGCGGTTCGGGAGGGGTTGGCTCTCGCTGGAGAGTGCCGCGAAGGGCAAATTGAAGTGGGGGTTAGTCTTCTGGGTGCTCGAGGGGGTTGCAGACGAGGTTTGGGTGCCGGGGACAGCCTCACCGGAGCGAATCGAGGTGGAGGCCGAGGCGGAACGGGGCGGCCGGAGTTGGGGGAGGATACCTCCTCGAGGTCCTCCTAGTGGCCTGGTGGAGTGTTGGGGAGGTGCAGGGATGGTGCATGCTCGAGGGCGAGCTCGGGGCCCCTTTTTATAGGCGATCCGAGGTGATGGCCATGAACGGAGTTCTCCGGCGAAGGTTACGGCGGTGCAGGGCTTGGTCGGGGTGGTTTAGCGGTTGAGCTTCAACGTGGAGGTCTACCGGCTCCATTTAGGCACTAAACGCGCTTGGACGAGAAGCTTTGGGGGTGGTTCGATGGAACGGGGCGGCGCGGGCCCGTCGGCGGCAGAGGGCGTGCCCTGTGCTTGTCGGGCCACGGTGACGGTGCCGCGGGAGTGCGCTGGCGTGCATGAGCCACGCGGAGGGCCGGGGAACGATGGGCAGCGACGGGTGGCGTGGCTAGCTGGCTCGGGCCTTCGCTGGCCGCCACGGGTGGCGCAGCCACCGCAGAAACCGCCAACGCCGGCGAGGCTCGCCGCCACCGACGCTTACATCCGTCCAAGGGGGCGTGCGGCGCTCTGGCTAGGGAGGAGAGGTCGTGCGCAACGCGCCAGGGCGCACTGTTGACAGGTGACCGATCTCTGACGACACTGAACTTCCGAATCTCTGAATTTCTCTGAAAGTGCAAAGTAACAGTGCAGGCCAGGTGTTCGACAGAATGATTTTGGCATGTGGGGATTTTTCCTTGAGCTGATTTTTGGTGGAGTGGCCTCTCATTGCAACTGGGGGATGCCTGAATTTTGGTGGAATTTTTGGAGAAGTGGAGATATGAATTTCACCAAATTTGACAAATCTGGTCCAAACTTGCAGAAGCTGAAACTTAAAATTTTTGAAAAGAAGAAGAGTGGATCTTGATGATTCTAGGTTGTGGGTGCTAGGGACTATCCAGAGGAGTTGATTTGAGATAAAAGTTCAAAGGCATTAAGGTACTTGCTTTGCAAATCACTTGAGCTCAAAATAGAGGACAAAATTGTTCTGGGGAAAGAAATAAATGAAATAAAATCCAAAAATGAGTTGGACTTGTTGGGACAGAATATTTGGATTGTCCCAAAGTGGAAGGAGGGGTTTTGGGAGGGTTTAACCACAAGAGGAATGGTAAAAACAAGAATGGATCAAAACCAAAGAATAGCCCAAAACCAACAAGGTTTCTTTTTAGAAGAAACTAAATCCAAGAAATGCTTTTGAGAAGGAAAAAAACTCAGAAGAGAGGTTTTGAAGAAGGGTTTAAATGACCTTCTTCAAACCAAGCAAGGCTCTTGCTGAAAACAAAAACAACAAAATTTTTTTTGGAGTGTCACAGCACCTACGCCCTTAGGAAAAAATCTCGTCCCCGAGATTTTAGCTGATCCTCAAACAGGTGTGGGTGCTCTGTCCGAAGAAAATCCTCTCTTTCCCAAGTTGCTTCATTCTCGGTGTGATTGCTCCACTGAACTCTGAAAAACTTGATGGTCTTCTGTCGGGTCCTCCTTTTAGACTCCTCTAATATTTTTATTGGATGCTCACGGTAGGTGAGGTCTGGTTGCACGTCAATGTTTTCATGTGATACTTGCTTCTCTGGGTTGCTCACGTACTTCCTCAACTGTGAGATGTGGAACACGTTGTGGACATCGGATAAATTTTCCGGTAAGTCTAGCTGGTAGGCTACCGTGCCTCTTCGGGCCACTATATAGAATGGTCTGATGAATCTTGGTGCTAGCTTTCCCTTAACCCTGAATCGTTGTAGACCCCTCATAGGAGAAACTCTTAGGTATACAACCTCTCCGGGTTCAAAACAGATTTCCCGATGCTTTCGATCGTAATAACTCTTTTGCCGACTTTGAGCTATCTTGAGTCGATCTCTAATCATCTTAACTTTCTCCTCAGCCTCCTTGAGCATATCTGGGCCGAAGATGTGGCTGTCTCCGGTTTCTGACCAGTTTAGCAGGGTACGACATCTTCTCCCATACAGAGCTTCAAAGGGTGCCATTTGCAAGCTGGCTTGATAACTGTTGTTGTATGCGAACTCTGCATATGGCAAGCTTTCTTCCCAACTGGTCCCGTAGGTGAGGACACACGCTCTCAGCATGTCTTCTAGAATTTGGTTTACGCGTTCAATTTGCCCATCAATCTGGGGGTGGTATGCGGTACTGAATGCTAGTTGGGTTCCCAGTGCCTGCTGTAGGTGATCCCAAAATCTGGAGACGAACTGTGTGCCCCTGTCAGATATGATAGTCTTTGGGACTCCATGCAGGCAGACGATACGGGCAAGATAAAGTCTGGCCAGCCTCTGAGTGGTGTGAGTTGTCTTCACCGGGATGAAATGTGCCACCTTAGTTAATCTGTCGGTTATGACCCATATGGCGTCATTTTCGTGTCGTGACCGTGGTAGTCCAACAATGAAATCCATTCCAATCTCGTCCCACTTCCACTCGGGTATCTTGTTTGGTTGTAATAGCCCGGCTGGTTTCTGGTGCTCGGCCTTTATGCGTTGACAAGAGTCACAACATGCAATGAACGTGGCTATGTCTCTCTTCATACCGTGCCACCAAAATTTTTCATGAAGGTCTTTGTACATTTTTGTCCCTCCAGGATGGATTGAATACGGAGCGGTGTGGCTTTCAGCCAGAATCTGCTGTTTGAGGTCCTTGATATTTGGTACACAGATTCTTTCTCCGTACCACAATATTCCCTGCTCGTCTATGTTGAATTCTGAGGCCCTGCCCAAATTCACTTTCCTTTTTATGCCATCAATGCTGGGGTGCCCATGCTGAGCCTCCTTAATCTTTTCTATCAGGGTAGGCTGTATTTCCAAATTCAACACACTGCCTTCGGTGACCATTATTAAATTGAGTCTGGCAAATTCCTGTTGAAATTCTGGCCTTAAATTTGGTATACTATCGTTGTCCGAGCTGGGATTCCGAGTAAGGGCATCTGCCACTACATTTGCTTTTTCGGGATGATAGTGGATTCCAACATCATAATCCTTCACTAACTCCAACCAGCGTCGTTGCCGTAAATTGAGTTCCGGCTGTGTGAAAATATACTTAAGGCTCTTATGGTCTGTGTATATTTCACAACGATTTCCAAGTAGAAAGTGTCTCCATTCTTTGAGTGCATGGATGACTGCTGCCAATTCCAAGTCATGAGTGGGATAATTTTCCTCATGATTGCGAAGTTGTCTGGAGACATACGCAATTACCTTGCCTTCTTGCATCAATACGCATCCGAGGCCTTTCTGGGATGCGTCACAATATACCTCAAAATTCTTGTGTATTTCTGGCACAATTAATACTAGTGCCGATGTTAATTTCCTTTTCAGCTCTTGGAAGCTTTTCTCACAGGCTTCCGTCCATTCAAACTTCTTGTCTTTCTTGAGTACTGCGTCATTGGCTTTGCTATGGGCGAGAATCCTTCAATAAATCTCTAGTAATAGCCTGCCATTCCCAATAAACTTCGTACGTCCGTTACGTTAGCTGGTGGTTTCCAGCCAAGTACGGCCTTGACCTTTTTTGGGTCTACGACAATACCTTCTTGGGTGAGTACGTGGCCCAGAAAACCCACCCGTCTTAGCCAAAATTCACACTTGCTGAACTTGGCGTACAGTTGATGTTTCCTGAGTTCTCCCAGTACAATCCCGAGATGTTCGGCGTGCTCTTCTGGTGTCTTGGAGTATATCAGAATGTCATCGATGAATACCACAACAAACTTGTCCATATACTTCATAAATACCTTGTTCATGAGGTGAACAAAATATGCGGGAGCGTTTGTTAGCCCAAATGGCATTACTGTGAATTCATACAGTCCATATCTGGAAGTGAAGACTGTCTTGGGAATATCTTCTGTTCGCACTTTTAATTGGTGGTATCCCGATCTCAAGTCAATTTTTGAGAAGACTTTGGCCTGAGCGAGCTGATCAAATAAATCATTTATTCGGGGCATTGGGTATTTGTTCTTGATTGTGACCATGTTAAGAGCTCGATAGTCTATACACAATCTCAGTGTCCCATCCTTTTTCTTGGCAAATAAAATTGGAGAACCCCAAGGTGAGGAACTGGCTTGTATGTATCCTTTCTCCAATAATTCTTTTATTTGCTTCTTCAATTCTACCAACTCGGATGGTGCCATTCTGTATGGTTTCTTGTAAATGGGAGCGGTTCCGGGTGCTAGCTCAATGCTGAATTCTATCTCTCGGTCTGGTGGCATGCCTAGTAGTTCTTCTGGAAATACGTCTAGAAATTCACACACTACTGGAACGTTGTTCAACTCAAAAACGTCCACCTTGTTTAATCTCGATTGCCGAGGTATTTGTCTCTCTTTGGCTGAAATCTTTATTGTCTTCCCGTGATGGTGTGTGAGAACTATGGTCCGGTTGAAGCAGTCAATAAAACCTTTGTTGGTGGTTAACCAATCCATCCCTAGGATGACATCCAATCCTTTACTTTCCAATACAATAAGGTTGGCGTAAAACTTCAATCCTTCAAATTCAATAACCACACCTTGACAGTAATTCTGGGTCACTTGCTTAATCCCAGGGGACTTGATGATCATGGACTTTTCCAGGGGAAGCATCGAAAAATTATTTTGCAAAGCAAAACTCTTCGAAATGAATGAGTGAGAAGCTCCAGAATCAAACAAAACCATGGCAGGTATTGTGTTGACAGGGAACGTACCGAGTACGATATCTGGGGCGTTTTGTGCTTCCTCTTTGGTCACGTGGTTCAGATGACCCTTCCTGTGGTTGTTATTGGGGTTGAAATTGTTTCGCTTGGGCGCGAAATTATTGCCACCATTGTTAGGCTTTGGGGTTGAGTTCCTTGGCTTTGGGCACTGCTTGGCATAGTGTCCTTCTTCTCCACAAGCGTAGCAAGTGACGCCTGGGCGATATGTGAACTCCTTGTCCCTTGCATGGAAATTCTTGATTGGGCGTGAATTATTCGTCATGGGTTTATGTGTCCCACCTTTCTAAAATTCTGTCATGCTTCGGGGGTTGCGAGCAAAAGTAGACTGGTCCCTTTTGCGTTTGCGGAAATCTTCCAAGCCGCGTCTCTCATTTTCCAAGGTAATGGCCTTATCCACCAGTGTTTTAAAATCTGGGAAGGTGTGCACGACCAGCTGGCATTTAAGCGCGGGTGCTAGGCCTTCCAAGAATTTTTTCATCTTCTTGCTTTCAGTCATACGCTCTTCGTTGGCATAGCGAGATAGCAGAGTAAATTGGCTATTGTATTCTGACACTGTCATGGTCCTTTGTTTGAGGTCATCAAATTCTCTCTTCTTGATTTTCATAACACTTTTAGGAATGTGTGCCCCACAAAAACCTTCCTTGAAATCCTCCCAGGTTATTTCATTTTCGTTGGGGTGCATGTGCAGGAAATTCTCCCACCACGATGCAGCTGCTCCAGTGAGATAATGTGGTGCATACAATACTTTTTCACGGTCTGAACACTGTGCAATAATTAATTTTCTTTCCATGTCTCGAAGCCAGTCGTCGGCCTCAAGAGGTTTGTCAGTATGAGAAAATGTTGGGGGACGCGTCTTCTGTAACTCAGACAACTTGGATTGCTGCTGAGACTGACCATGGTGATTTCCCATATTGATGAATTGGTTCATCATTTCCTGGTGTTGTTGCTGACTCTGTTCATAATGGCGACATACTTGGGTGAATGTTGTTTCACTATCCTGTTGACTAGACTGTCCCTGTGTGAAATTGTTGTTTGGCGGTGTGCCATAATTTTCCTCTGGCGGAATAGGCATGGAGCGCGTCCAAGGACGAGACATCTTTCACTCTGGGGATATATTTTGTGAAACTCGTAAGACAAGAAAGAGAGTCACAAAAGTCATTAAAATCACACAAACGGGAAATTTTAAAAACTCCAGAAAAAATACACGACTTCGCGCGGAGAAGGACTATTACAAATCTTACATGCGGGCAGTAATTATACAATACATCACTCAGGATATGTGTACATAATCCTGACATGTTATTGAGACTAGTGCACTTCTCCAGACCCTATATGATGCGCAAACAAACTACTTCTCACAACCTATGTACATATAAACATATCACACAAGTCGATGCATCGCATGGCGGCTAAGCGTACTCAGTCGGAGATGGTGAGGATCTCCCTTGGCCTGCCGAGGGTGAGACGCAGTGAGGCTAGGGACTCAACCTCCTCCTCGCTAATAGGTTCCATACGAGAAGCGTTGCGCTGAGCTGCTCGAGCGGTTGCCATAGGCGGAGTAATACGAATATGAGCGGGCACAATAGGTGGAGTAGCACGAATAGGAGTGGGTGCAATAAGTGGTGCAGAGCGAACAGGAGTGGGTGCAATAACTTGGTTGAACTCCTCAGTGGTAGGCAGATGACGAGCAGTGGCGAGAATGGTAGGTGAGTGAGATGCTGAGGACGAGATGAAAGTCAGCGGTGGAGCGGTGTGCAGGAGTTCGCTCCTGTTGGCGGCACAGCCATGGACTGAGTCCATGCGGGCAGCAACAAGGTCGTCCACCATGCTGTCGAAGGCTGCCTCCAGAGCTCGGAGGTACTCGACAAGCATCTCAAAGGCCTCGTCATGCTCTCCTCTGGGGCAAGCGAATGAGTAGTGACAGGTGTACGGTACGTGGCATGGAAGGTAGCGGTAGCGACGGGTCTTCATTGCAGGAAGAACATCCCGGAGACGAGCTATCGCCTCACGGGCAGCCATCTGCATAGCATGCCTTTCTGTAGGCATGGCTCTCCCCAAGAACCGGAAGCGGCGTATCTCGGCATGCCCTCCCTTGAATTGCACCACGGCCTGGTGCATGGTCAGACTGTCGTTGATCTTGTGTGGGTAGAGTGTGAAGACTGGGCGCACTAACGGCCCCATCGCGACCTGAACGACAAAGGAGAGGAGCTTGACGAACCCCTCAGGCACGTTGGCGAACATCTGTGACTCACAGTCGTTGCCAGCCATCTACAAAAGTAGGCAAAAATTCTGAACGATCAGATCATAAATTTTATGCTGACTGTCACAAAAATGACTACATTTGCAAAAACATGAATAAACTCTATCATGCTAATAACCGATTAGCGATCGCACCTAGTGGCTTCCTACAGTCAGCCTGGCTCTGGTACCAAGTTTGTCACGACCGGGTTTTCAATAAAATGCTTATTGAGAAATCGATCTCTTGATTCCAGTATAGGAAGAGTTATCCTTACTGGTAGACAAATACTTGAATACAGAAGACCAGTAGCATCAAATATATTACAGGGTTGAGCTGAGGATGCTCAACAATTTATTACAAACACGCCAATATCATACATAAGGGCAGTTATGACACAGGGGTGTGGTGACATGCTACTAGCTCGAGATAAAAGTGGTGGTGGATAACTTGACTCCTAACTGGCAGCTCATCGAGCGTCAAGGTGAGGCTCGATGAATTTATTTCTGGGGTGGCGGAAGCGGATATATAACAGTGACCAAATGCAAGATCGCACGGGACTGACTGGGACTCCTCTAGGCGTCGGACTCGCTACCGAACTCTTCATCCATGAGATTGCCTTCATTAACATCTGGCCAAATCAACAAGCCAGGTGAGTACTTTGGAAGTACTCGCAAGACAGTTTGGACAAAAGATATAACAAATGCATGCATGAATGCGTCGTGAGCAAAAATAATGATGCTCATCCAAATAATAACACGACATGGTAAGTAAAACAAACAACTGAAAACCGATCGGGTGTCTGGAGCGACGCCTCGAAAGGTAAACAAATGAAAATCATGCCGCAGTCGGGCGTCTAGGCGACACCACATAAAGGGCTTATATTGAAAAGTAAAAGACAAGCGTGCCACAGTCGGACGTCTGAGCGACATCGCAGAGAGGGCTTATATCAAAAGTAAATAACAAGCGTGCCACAGTCGGACGTCTGAGCGACATCACAGAAAGGGCTTTTTATTGAAAATAAATAACAATCATGCCACAGTCGGACGTCTGAGCGACATCACAGAAAGGGCTTTTATTGATAATAAGTAACAAGCGTGCCATAGTCGGACGTCTGAGCGACATCACAGAAAGGGCTTTTATTGAAAATAAATAACAAGCGTGCCACAGTCGAACGTCTGAGCGACATCACAGAAAGGCCTTATATCAAAAGTAAATAACAGGTGTGCCACAGTCGGACGTCTGAGCCACATCACAGAAAGGGCTTATATCAAATGTAAATAACAGGTGTGCCACAGTCGGACGTCTGAGCGACATCACAGAAAGGGCTTATATTAAAAATAAATAACAGGTTAGTCCATCCACAAGAATAAACTGTTAACCTGACTTAACACTCATGTGGTTCACCGGAGTTTGTCACTGAGACTGACATTTGACGAGATAAGATGATCATAGTACTTGGACATGTACAAGATGATTCAAAGGATTTTTGACTCTGCAGAGTTTGTACTAACTGCCCACAGCCAACGGATTTCCGTAGTCACAAAGGACTAGTTCCATTTACGGTATTTCAATAGAAACACATCTAACTAGTACACACCCATTCCACCTCATGATGCCAGGAATCACCCTTGACAACCTCCAAGAAAAACTTTGAGACGGGGAGGTCACAACCTCGAATAGCATGGGATCAAATTTCTATACGCGCGCTCTAAGGGGTGCCCCCCTCTCGGTCCCAACCGGAAACACCCATGCCCCCTGACCGGATGACGGGCTTTAATCCAGGGCCATGGAACCCTCATCCTGGCCTCTCTATTTGGTGTGTACCAGGAAAACGGTTTGCAACTTGCTAAGCCATATTCCTTGCGGAAAACATGTGGTAGCACAGGGAAGGAAATGAATGGGAATGTGACTTGATTCACGTTGACACTGAAGTCAAATAGACTGGCATAAGACTAGCATGCCACAACACTGCCATCTTACCCATTCTCATGCCATCACATGGCCATGCAAACTTATATCCAACAACATATGGATTTCCGAAACTCACTTGCCTTATCTTTGCATGAAATATGACATTTTACGAAATGCTCATAAACATGCCATGAACATACTAAAATGCAAACATGCAACAACCACTCATCATATCAAAAGTTCAAACATGCTTGCCTGGTTCGGAGTAGTCGGAGTCTAACTTGGTGAAGTTCGCGGCTCCTTCACCTCCTCTGGTATCTACGGTAACAGAAAAATACGTACGTAACGTAAATACCGCGAGTGCATAGAAAAGTGTTCCAAATATTTTTCAAATAAATATGAAAAAAAACTAGACAGAAAAATAAAGATGATAGAAAAAGAATCATTCAAAAACCCTTTTTTGTTTAAAAATTATAAGTGTTTTGGTCCAAGGACCTCTCTGTAATGAAACAGAAACTTCCCAGGGGGCTAAGCAGAAAAGTCCAGCAAACAATTCAAACTGGAAAGCGCATTTTGCCAGAATACGCTTTCAGAAAATGGTTCATTTTATAAAAATGAGAGACTAACAGGCGGGTCCCACCTGTCAGGTTTAAAAATTTAAAAGGGGCAGACGGAGCTCATCGGCGCCCGAGAGCTGCGGTGGTCGCCGGCGGCGATCCACGGCGAGGCAAGGGGATCGGGTGGTACCTCCGTGCTCAGTGCATCATTCCGCGTCGGTGGGTGGTGGTGGTGGTCGCCGGCGAGCACTGTGTCGACGGCGGCCCTGGCTCCGGCGGATGGCGGTTCGGGAGGGGTTGGCTCTCGCCGGAGAGTGCTGCGAAGGGCAAATTAAAGTGGGGGTTAGTCTTCTGGGTGCTCGAGGGGGTTGCAGACGAGGTTTGGGTTTCGGGGACGGCCTCACCGGAGCCGGAGTTGGGGGAGGAGACCTCCTCGAGGTCCTCCTAGTGGCCTGGTGGAGTGTTGGGGAGGTGCAGGGATGGTGCGTGCTCGAGGGCGAGCTCGGGGCCCCTTTTTATAGGCGATCCGAGGTGATGGCCGTGAACGGAGTTCTCCGGCGAAGGTTACGGCGGCGCAGGGCTTGGTCGAGGTGGTTTAGCAGTTGAGCTTCAACGTGGAGGTCTACCGGCTCCATTTAGGCACTAAACGCGCTTGGACGAGAAGCTTTGGGGGTGGTTCGACGGAACGGGGTGGCGCGGGCCCATCGGCGGCAGAGGGTGTTCCCTGTGCTTGTCGGGCCACGGCGACGGTGCCGCGGGAGTGCGCTAGCGTGCATGAGCCACACGGAGGGCCAGGGAACGATGGGCGGCGACGGGTGGCGTGGCGAGCTGGCTCGCGCGCTGGCCGCCACGGGTGGCGCAGCCACCGCAGAAACCGCCAACGCCGGCGAGGCTCGCCGCCACCGACGCCTGCATCCGTCCAAGGGGGCGTGCGACGCTCTGGCCAGGGAGGAGAGGCCGTGCGCAACTCGCCAGGGCGCACTGTTGACAGGTGACCGATCTCTGATGACATTGAACTTCTGAATCTCTGAATTTCTATGAAAGTGCAAAGTAACAGTGCAGGCCAGGTGTTCGATAGAATGATTTTGGCATGTGGGGATTTTTCCTTGAGCTGATATTTGGTGGAGTGGCCTCTCATTGCAACTGGGGGCTGCCTGAATTTTGGTGGAATTTTTGGAGAAGTGGAGATATGAATTTCACCAAATTTGACAAATCTGGTCCAAACTTGCAGAAGCTGAAACTTAAAATTTTTGAAAAGAAGAAGAGTGGATCTTGATGGTTCTAGGTTGTGGGTGCTAGGGACTATCCAGAGGAGTTGATTTGAGATCAAAGTTCAAAGGCATTGAGGTACTTGCTTTGCAAATCACCTGAGCTCAAAATAGAGGACACAATTGTTCTAGGGAAAGAAATAAATGAAATAAAATACAAAAATGAGTTGGACTTGTTGGGACAGAATATTTGGATTGTCCCAAAGTGGAAGGAGAGGTTTTGGGAGGGTTTAACCACAAGAGGAATGGTAAAAACAAGAATGGATCAAAACCAAAGAATAGCCCAAAACTAACAAGGTTTCTTTTTAGAAGAAACTAAATCCAAGAAATGCTTTTGAGAAGGAAAAAAACTCAGAAGAGAGGTTTTTAAGAAGGGTTTAAATGACCTTCTTCAAACGAAGCAAGGCTCTTGCTGAAAATAAAAACAACAATTTTTTTTGGAATGTCACATGCTTTCTTCATGTCAAATACATATTCCCCCGACTATGAGATTATGCAACTCCCGGACACCGGAGGAATGCCTTGTGTGCTATAAAATGTCACAATTTAACGCTCTACAGGTATCTCCGAAGGTGTTTGTTGGGTTGGCATAGATCGAGATTAGGATTTGTCATTCCGAGCATCGGAGAGGTATCTCTGGGCCCTCTCGGTAATGCACATCATATGAAGCCTTCCAAGCAATGTGACTAATGAGTTAGTTGCGGGATGATGCATTATGGAACGAGTAAAGATACTTGCCGGTAACGAGATTGAACTAGGTATGAAGATACCGACGATCGAATCTCGGGCAAGTAACATACTGATGACAAAGGGAATAACGTATGTTGACATTGCGGTTCGACCGATAGACATCTTCATAGAATATGTGGGAACCAATATGAGCATCCAGGTTCCGCTATTGGTTATTGACTAGAGAGGTGTCTCGGTCATGTCTACATAGTTTTCGAACCCATAGGGTCGCACGCTTAACATTCGATGACGATATGTATTATATGAGTTATGTGTTTTGGTGACCGAAGGTTGTTCGAAGTCCCGAATGAGATCACGGACATGACGAGGAGTCTCGAAATGGTTGAGAGGTAAAGATTGATATATTGGAAGGTAGTATTCGGATACCGGAAGGGTTCCAGAGTGTATCGGGTACATACCGGAGTCCCGAAGGGGTTACCAAAACCCCTCGAGGAAAGCTATGGGCCATATGGGCCATAGGAGGGAGGCTAACCAGCCCACAAGGGGCTAGCGCGCCCCCCCACAAGGGAGGAGGCTGAATTGGACTAGGGAAGGGGGCTCCACCTAATGAGGATACAAACCTGGGGTAGGGTCATAGGCCTAACCTATAGTCCTACCCAAGGTCACTACCCTAGAAGATAAGAAGTCCAAGAGGCAATGATGAACCCCCAGTCAAAGATGTCGAGTGCAATCCACTCGACCAGTCATATCACTCGGGCGTCCCCCTACCTGTTGTCACTCGACCATATGAGGAATCACTCGACCCACTGAAGGCCAGGAGTCACTCAGCACTGCAACGGTCGGACATTCACTCCGTAGTCTTTAAGGTCATTAATAACACTTATGACTGGCGTTATCAGTAACACCCCTACTTCATGTACATTAAGCCCCTTGTAATGGAGGATGGCTGGGGTCCTGGCACACTCTATATAAGCCACCCCCCTCCTCTGGGACAAGGTTTCGGACCCGCTGTAACATCACACACATATAATCCTATCGACCGCCTCCGGGCACCGAGACATAGGGCTATTACTTCCTCCGCAAAGGGCCTGAACTCGTAAATCTCGTGTATACACCTTCACCATAGCTAGGGTCTTGCCTCTCTATACCTACCCCCTTTCTACTGTCAGTCTTAGAACCACGACAGTTGGCGCCCACCGTGGGGCCGGTGTCTTAGTGACTTGTTGGTGAAGTTGCAATTTTTCCAATCCCCATCATCATGGTTTCCGGCGGTGGATTAGCTGAGGGCCGCGAGATCCGTCTCGGCGTGCTCGTTTTCATCGCCGGCGACTCCGCCTGGCTTCAGGAAGCTCCCCTTGTCGTCGAGGCGCTCCCCATCCGAGGGGCGACGCACTTTCGCGCGTGCGTTCGCGGCGTCCTTTTCGTCGCCGTCGACCCAGTATCAGTCGGCTCCGATGGCATCTTCTCTCCCTGCTGTTCGCCGCTGCAAGCGATCCGGTCGGTCACGGCTTCAGCGGTGGGTGAAACACGCGGTGGCTCGACATTCGGCCACCCATCAAGTTAGGGCAATCGAGCCCGATGAAACTCTCCACGGCCTGTTCGATCGGTCGACTAGCTCCATCGAGACCACATCCGAGTGCGATAGCAGCGACCCTGTGACTGAAGTCTTGATGGCCGACGGACCATGTATTCCGCCTAGTTTCCGTCATGAAGACGGCGGGGATGGTGGCAGCGATCCGTCGCGCGTCCACGAGGAGTACCATCCCAAACCCCTCTCTTCGCAGCAGAGGGAAGAACTTCGTCGCCGCAACATGGATGCACTCCACACACCCATCATTGGAGAAACCCCTGAGGCTCGGGCTTTGGAAGAGGTGCGCCTGGCTAATTTAGCTGAGCACACTCGACTGGAGAATCTCCAGCACGCTCTCGACGAGCGTGCTCGGGAGCGGATCCCCGAGTCCAGTCGACGACAGCTTTTCCCGCTTCCACCTAAGGTATACCGCACTCTGATTCAAAATCTCACAGCTGCAGCCCGAATAGTAGAATCAATTCAACCTTCCCAGTCAGAGGCGGGTAGAGGTTTGATGCAGATACGGGCCTTACTCCGGGCAGCTGGAGAGCAGAACACAACAGTGTCTCAGTCGCGGAATAGGATTCATAGCAGATCCATGGTGGCAGATACTGTCCAGTTGGCCCACAGTCCAAGATTGCCCCTGCGGCGTGAAGGCCGTGGGCAGTATGATCACCGACTTGACCGCGACAATCCTCGTCGAGTGCCCACACCTCCTCCGAGGAGTGCATCATATGTGCCTCGGAAGTATGATGATAGACGCCTTCACAATGGCGAACGCAGAGCACCAGTCGATCCAAGAGAGCCATGCTTTGATGCAAGATCTATTCTCGTTCAAGGTTTGGTCGACCGAAACAGAGTGCTGAGGGAAGGCCTTGGCAGAGATCGTCCGACTGGCAGTAGAGTTCATGTTTCGGGTCCGGAGTGTTTCAGCAGGGCCATCAGAGCTGAAGTGATTCCTCCCAATTTCAGGTTGGCGACTGGAGTCAGCAAGTTCACTGGAGAGTCCAAGCCTGAAACTTGGCTTGATGATTACCGAGTGGCTGTGCAGATTGGTGGCGGGAATTTTGAAGTGGCAATGAAGCATCTTTCTCTGATGTTCGAAGGGTCAGCCAGAGCGTGGTTGACTCAGTTAGCCCCAGGCAATATATACAGTTGGAAAGAGCTTGCTAGAGTGTTCGTTAGAACTTTTGAGGGCACTTGCAAGCGGTGAGCAGGGTTGACATAATTGCAGCATTGTGTGCAGAAACCGAGTGAGACTCTAAGGGATTTCATTCAGAGGTGGACCAGTTTGCATCACACAGTGGAGAATGTATCTGAGCATCAAGCAGTGTGTGCCTTCAAAGAAGGCGTTAAATATCGGGAACTAGTTCTGAAGTTTGGTCGGACTGGAGATATGACTCTGACTCGGATGATGGAAATAGCCACACGGTAAGCTAATGGAGAAGAAGAGGATCGACTCTGCAGCGGAAAGGGTAAGCTAGTCGGCCAAGATGTAGGTGGGGGTACTTGCAATCGGAAACAGAAACGTAAGGCCGAGCCCTGCAGCACCCGGTGAAATTGCGGCAGTGGTTCAAGGAAAGTTTAAAGGGAAACCTAAGGGGCCCTGGACCCCTAAGAAGGTAAAGTATCAAGCAGGAAATGATGTGTTGGATTTACCATGTCACATTCATACGAAGAAGGATGAAGAGGGTAATCTGATTTATCCTAAACAGACCACTCGATAATGTCGACTCCTGATCTAGCAATTCCGAGAGAAATAGCCCAGTGAGAAGGAAAAAGAGTCGAACAAAGACGAGGACGAAGAGGAAGATGACGGTTATCCCAAAGTCAATTCCACCCTGATGATTTTTGCTGATGTTGAGAGCAAGAGTCGGTTGAAAGTTATCAATAGAGAAGTGAATATGGTTGCTCCGGCGACGACGACCACATACCTGAAATGGTCACAAACGGCCATCACATTTGACTAGTCTGATCACCCGGCACGTATAGCCACTCCCGGGAGGCAAGCATTGGTGGTCGACCAAGTGGTCGAAGGCACTCGACTGATCAAAGTGCTGATGGATGGTGGTAGCGGCCTGAATATCCTTTATGCTGAAACCTTGAAGGGGATGGGCATTCTGATGTCTAAACTTAGCGAGAGCAATATGAGCTTTCATGGCATTATCCCCGGAAAGAAAGCCGAATCACTCGGCCAGATCGCCCTTGACGTGGTTTTCGGTGATTCCAAGAATTACCGCAAGGAAAAATTGACATTTGAAGTTGTGGATTCCCAGAGTGCCTATCATGCTATTCTGGGTAGGCCTGCCTATGCGCATTTTATGGCTCGACCATGTTACGTGTACCTCAAGTTGAAGATGCCCGGTCCCAGAGGAGTGATCACAATCATTGGTAATCGGCAGAAGGCAGAAGAATGCTTCCAGAAGGGTTCCAAAATTGCCGATGCACAAATGGCAGCAGTTGAATTTCAAGAGTATCAGAAGAATGCAGATCCGAGTGATTTGCTTCGGGCTAAGAAGCCTGCCACAGATTCTGCGTTTCAGTCGTCTGGAGAAATGAAGCCGATTCATATCCACCCGAACGATCCCAATGCTGCACCGACTCATATCTCAACGACACTCGACAGCAAATAGGAAGAAGCGCTCATCCAGTTCCTCCGTGAGAAATGGGACATCTTTGCATGGAAACCTTCTGACATGCCAGGTGTACCCAGAGAACTGGCTGAGCACCGTTTGTGTGTTGATCCCAAGGTAAAACCCATCAAAGAACATCTTTGGCGGTCCGCCGTGCAGAAGAGAAAAGCGATTGGCGAAGAAGTGGATTGGCTCCTAGCAGCAGAGTTCATCCGAGATATCTACCACTCCGAGTGGCTTGCCAACATGGTCATGGTCCCTAAGAAGGACGATTCACTCGTATATGCATCGATTTCAAGCATATCAATCGGGCCTGCCCAAAAGATCATTTCCCTCTCCCTCGCATCGATCAGATTGTTGACTCGACTGCGGGGCGTGAGCGCTTGTCTTTTTAGATGCATATTCCGAATATCATCAGATCCGACTGTATGGTCCCTATGAAATAAAAACAACTTTCATCACCCCATTCGGGTGATTTTGCTATGTCACCATGCCATTTGGTCCTAAAAATGCCGGAGCCACATTCATGAGGATGATTCAGAAGTGCCTGCTCACTCAAATCAGCCCGAATGTGGAAGCATACATGGATGACATTGTGGTCAAGTCACGTAAAGGTTCCGACCTACTGACTGACCTCGCAGAATCCTTTGCCAACCTAAGAAGGTATGATATCAAGCTTAAGCCGTCAAAGTGCACATTCGGAGATCCAGGTGGAAAGTTACTCAATTTCCTCATTTGCGAACGGGGGATCGACGCAAATCTAGAAAAAGTCGATACCATCCTCCGAATGAAACGCCCAGTGCGTGTGCATGACGTTCAGAAGCTTACCGGTTGTTTGGCCGCCTTGAGTCGATTCATTTCTTGTCTCGGTGAAAAGGCCTTGCCTCTTTACCGATTGATGAAGAAATCTAATAAGTTCGAGTGGACTGATGAAGCTGACGCAGTGTTTGCAGAGCTCAAAACCCTGCTTTCCACCCAGCCGGTGCTTGCTGCGCCAAGCAGCAAAGAGCCTTTATTGCTTTACATTGCAGCCACTGGACAAGTTGTCAGTACAGTACTCACGGTTGAGCAGGAAGAAGAAGGAAAAGCTTTTCAGTGCCCAGCGTATTATCTCTCTGAAGTTTTGACTCCATCCAAGCAAAGATATCCACATTATCAGAAGCTTGCTTATGAAATCTACATGACCATGAAGAAGGTTGCACATTATTTCTCTTATCACTCCATTATAGTAGTCAGCGACGCACCATTATCTGAAATTCTGAACAACAGAGATGCAACTGGTCGAGTGGCAAGATGGGCGATTGAACTCCTTCCATTGGATATCAAGTTTGAGGCAAAGAAAGCTATCAAGTCCCAAGCAATCGCAGATATCTTTGCCGAGTGGATTGAACAACAATTGCCGACTCAAGTTCACTCGGAGCATTGGACCATGTTCTTCGATGGCTCCAAGATGCTGAATGGTTCCGGTGCTGGGGTAGTATTGGTATCCCCCTGGGGAGACAAGCTTAGCTATGTTCTCCAGATTCATTTTGATTCCTCCAACAATGAAGCTGAATATGAAGCACTTTTATACGGGTTGCGTATGGCCATTTAACTAGGCGTCCGTCGCCTTATGGTCTACGGTGACTCGGATTTGGTAGTTAATCAAGTGATGAAAGGGTGGGATGTGTGACACTCCAATTTTTTTTTGTGATTTCTGTTTTCAGCAAGAGTCCTGCTTGGTTCAAAAAAGGTCATTTAAACCCTTCTTAAAAACCTCTCATCTGAGTTTTCCCTCTAAAAATCTTTTCTTGGATTTATTTTTCTTCTAAAAAGAAAACCTTTTTGGTTTTGGGCTTTTCTTTGGTTTTGATCCCTCTTGATTTTACCATGCCTCCTATGGTAAATTTTTTCCCAAAAACCCTCCTTCCACTTTGGATCAACCCAAACATTTTGTCCCAACTAATAAAATCCATTTTTGGATTTTATCTCATTGGTTTCTTATCCCAAAACAAT
Organism: Triticum dicoccoides; assembly: GCF_002162155.2. Classification (NCBI taxonomy): domain Eukaryota; kingdom Viridiplantae; phylum Streptophyta; class Magnoliopsida; order Poales; family Poaceae; genus Triticum; species Triticum dicoccoides. The sequence continues at coordinate 649,355,094 of NC_041383.1, read as the reverse complement.
TTTGTCACTTATTTTGAGCCTAGGTAGTTTGCAAAGCAAGTACCTTAATGCCTTTGAGTTTTGATCTCAAATCAACTCCTCTGGATAGTTCTTAGCACCCACAACCTAGAACCATCAAGATCCACTCTTCTTCTTTTCAAAATTTTCAAAATTCACCCTCTGCAAGTTTGGACCAGATTTGTAAAATTTGGTGAAATTCATACCTCCACCACTCCAAAAATTCCACCAAAATTCAGGCAACCCCTAGCTGCAATGAGAGACCACTCCACCAAAAACAAGCTCAAGGAAAAATCCCCACATGCCAAAATCATTCTGTCGAACACCTGGCATACATTGTTACTGTTCATCTTCAGTGAAATTCAGAGTTCTGTGTCGTTTCTTCGTCAGAGATTCAGTCACATGTCGACAGTGCTCTTGGCGCGTTGCTCACAGCCCCTCCTTCCTGTAAGGAGCACCACACGCACGCTTGGCTCATTCTTGGCGTCGGTGGCGCCCTGGCCCACCTGCGCCGGCGTGTTTTGCGGCGGCAGAAACCCCGTGGCGGCCGACAGGGGGACATCCTGCGGCATAAAGCCGTTCGGCACCGCCCAAACCTCCTGAGAGCTCCGCGTGGCCATCTCCTTGCCAGCGCACGCATGCAGCACCGTCGTCGTGGCCTCACACGCGCAGAGCACGCTCTCTACCGCCGACGTGTCGTACGGCCGTTCCATCGGGGACAGGCCGTAACCACCCCTGCCGTGCTAAGTTAGATGCTGGAATGGCACCAGTGCTTCCTCTAGATGATGCTCAAGCCTCTAATCCAACCGTCCAGCCACAGCGCCGCTGTAATCACTCGCCAGACTTATCCGTTCACGGCAACCGCCTCGGGCCGGCTATAAATAGCGCCCCCGAGCTCGCTCTCGCCCCCGCACAACTCCACCACCTCACCAGACCCCGCCTAGCCTCTAGAAGAGCCTAGAAGGGCCCTTCTTCCTCCACTCCGGCCACCTCCGTCCGCCTCGGGCTCCGGCAACGTTCTCTTTGGTGAGAACTCCTCCACCACCCTGCACTTGCCTGTAGCCTCATGGCACCACTAGGAGGCTAACCCCCACTCCAATTTGACCCCCGCAGCTCCCTCCGGCGAGATCCACGACGACCCGAACCACCGTCCGCCGGAGAAAGGGCCGCCGTCGACACAGTGCTCGCCGGTGACCACCACCACCACCCACAGACACGGAAGGACGTTCTGAACACGGAGGTATCATCCGATCCCCCTGCCTCGCCGTGGATCACCGTCGGCGACCACCGCATCTCTCGGGCGCCGTCGCGTCCCGTCTCCCTCGTTTGAATTTTCAAACCTGACGGGTGGAGCCCGCCTGTCAGCCTCTCTTTCTTTTCTTTTAAACGAACCATTTTTTGGACTTTTCTGCAGAACCCCCTAGAAGTTTTCTGTTTCATTACAGAAAGGTCCTTGGATCAAAACCCTTATAACTTTTAAACAGAAAAGGATTTTTGTTTGATTCTTTTTCTGTTCTCTTTGAAATTTTGTCTAGTTTTTTATCAGATTTATTTGAAAATTATTTGGATTGATTTTTGTGCACCTCGCGGTATTTACGTACGTGCATATTTTCTTATACCGTATATACCGGAGGAGGTGACGGAGCCGCGAACTACACCCAGTTAGACTCCGACTACTCCAAACCAGGCAAGCATGTTTGAACTCTTGATATGATGAGTGTTTGTTGCATGTTTGCATTTAGGAGTTTCATGGCATGTTTATGAACATTTATTTGAATGTTATATTTCATGCACAGAAGTGGAAAGTAAGTTTCGGAAAGCTATATGTTGTTGGATACATATTTGCATGGCTGTGTGATGGCATGAGGATGGGTAAGATGGCAGTGTTGTGGCATGCCAGTCTTATGCCAGTCTATTTGACTTCAGTGTCATCGTGAATCAAATCACATTCCCATTCATTTCCTTCCTGTACTGCCATTTGTTTTCCGCAAGGAATATGGCTTAGTAAGTTGCAAACCGTTCTGGTACACACCAAGTAGAGAGGCCGGGATGAGGGTTCCATGGCCTTGGATTAAAGCCTGTTATCCGGTCAGGGGGCATGGGTGTTTCCGGTTGGGACCGAGAGGGGGGCACCCCTTAGAGCGCGCGTATAGAAATTTGATCCCATGCTATTCGAGGTTGTGACCTCCCCGTCTCAAAGTTTTTCTTGGACGTTGTCTAGGGTGATTCCTGGCATCGTGAGGTGGAATGGGTGTGTACTAGTTAAATGTGTTTCTACCGAAATACCATAAATGGAACTAGTCCTTCGTGACTACGGAAACCCGTTGGCTGTGGTCAGTTAGTACAAACTCTGCAGAGTCACAAATCCTTTAAATCATCTTGTACATGTCCAAGTACTGTGTTCATCTTATCTTGTCAGATATCAACCCCAGTGACAAAATCCGGTGGACTACATGAGTTTTAAACCCGGTTAAAAGTTTATTCCTGTGGATGGACTAACCCGTTATTTACTTTTAATATAAGCCCTTTCTGTGATGTTGCTCAGACGTCCGACTATGGCATACTTGTTATTTAGTTTTAAAATAAGCCCTTTCTGTGATGTCGCTCAGACGTCCGACTGTGGCATACTTGTTATTTACTTTTGATATAAGCCCTTTCTGTGATGTCGCTCAGACGTCCGACTGTGGCATACTTGTTATTTACTTGTGATATAAGCCCTTTCTGTGATGTCGCTCAGACGTCCTACTGTGGCATTTCTTTTTTTCAAGCCCTTTCTGTGATGTCGCTCAGACGTCCGACTGTGGCATTTCTTTTATAAGCCCTTTCTGTGATGTCGCTCAGACGTCCGACTATGGCATTTCTTTTATAAGCCCTTTATGTGGTGTCGCTGAGATGCCCGACTGTGGCATTTCTTTTATAAGCCCTTTATGTGGCGTCGCTTAGACGCCTGACTGCGGCATGAGCTTTATTTGTTTACCTTTCGAGGCGTCGCTCCAGACACCCGATCGGTTTTCAGTTATTTGTTTTACTTATCAAGTCGTGCAAAAATGTTATTATTGGAATGAGCATCATTATTTTTGTTCATGACGCATTCATGCATACATTTGTTATATCTTTTGTCCAAACTATCTTGCGAGTACTTTCAAAGTACTCACCTGGCTTGTTGATTTGGCCAGATGTTGATGAAGGTGATCTCATGGATGAAGAGTTCGATAGTGAGCCCGACGCCTAGAGGAGTCCCAGTCAGTCCCGTGCGATCCTGCCTTTGGTCACTGTTATATATCCGCTTCCGCCACCCCAGAAATAAATTCATCGAGCCTCACCTTGACGCTCGATGAGTTGCCAGTTAGGAGTCAAGTTATCCACCACCACTTTTTATCTCGAGCTAGTAGCATGCCACCACACCCTTGTGTCATAACCGCCCTTATGTAAGATATTGGCGAGTTTGTAATAAATTGTTGAGCAGCCTCAGCTCAACCCTGTAATATGTTTATGCTACTGGTCCTCTGTTTATCAAGTATTTGTCTACCAGTGAGGATAACTCTTCCTATACTGGGAACTAAAGATCGATTTTTCTCAATAAGCATTTTATTGAAAAACCGGTCGTGACAGGATGTCAGGAGACCAGCAATGACTGGTTATTGCAACGGAGTAAGAAAGCTAGAAAAGAAGTTTGAAGTGTTGGAGCTTCACCATATACCCCGACTGAAAATTCAAGCTGCAGATGAATTGGCAAAGATAGGATCTAAGAGAGAGGCCATTCCCAGCAATGTGTTTTTGGAGCATATTCATTCACCTTCAGTTCAGGAAGATCCTTTCACTGAAGAGCCCCCACAGCCTAAGAGCACCACAGATCGGACCGAAGTCGAAATCCCAGCCGTGGTCGACTTGGTCATTGAGGTTTTGGTCGTCACTCCCGACTGGACAGTGTCATACGTTGCATACATTCTTAGGAAAGAACTTCCAGAGGATGAAGAGGCTCGACAGATCATCCGACGATCTAAAGCCTTTACTGTGATAAAATGTCAGTTGTTCAGAGAAAGTGTAACCGGAGTCTGCGAGAAATGCATCACGCCAGAAGAAGGCCGAATGATCCTCAATGATATTCACTCAGAAACCTGTGGTCACCATGCGTCCTCTCGGACCATTGTGGCCAAAGCATACCGAGCTGGATTTTACTGGCCACATGCCAGTGAGATGGCAAAAGAAATAGTAGACAAATGTGAAGGCTGTCAGTTTTACTCCAACATGTCCCATAGGCCTGCATTAGCTCTGAAGACTATTCCACTCGTCTGGCCTTTCGCTGTCTGGGGATTGGATATGGTTGGACCTCTAAGGACTGGCAGGACTAGATTTACCCATGTGCTGGTAGCAGTCGGCAAGTTTACCAAATGGATTGAAGCCAAACCCATTAAAAACCTTGAGGCAAGTACAACTATAAGTTTCATCAGAGAATTGACATTCAGATATGGTGTTCCGCACAACATCATCACGAATAATGGGCCGAACTTCGACTCTGATGAGTTCAGAGCCTTTTGTGCTTCCCAAGGCACGAGGGTCGATTATGCTTCAGTCGCCCATCCTCAGTCGAATGGGAAGGCTGAAAGAGCAAATGGCTTGATTCTCAAAGGACCGAAACCCCGATTGATGCGTGACCTCAAGCATGCAGCAGGTGCCTGGGTCAACGAACTTCCATGAGTACTTTGGGGATTGAGGGCAACTCCTAATAGGTCGACTGGACGGACTCCATTTTTGTTGGTCTATGGAGCTGAAGCTGTACTCCTGAGTGATTTGCTTCACAATGCAATCCCCTAGTGGGTGCCTTAGCTGCGAATCTGTTTCGCCTAAGTTGAAAATAGAAATCCTACCGAGTCATGAGCCAGCCTCTCACTCGGGGGCTTAACTCAAATCCGTTTCGCCTAAGTTTGAAAAATCCTACCGAGTGGTGAGCCAGTCTCCCACTTGGAGGCTTAGCTATAGTCTAGTACTCGCCTAAGTGTAAAAAATCCTACCGAGTGGTGAGCCAGCCTCCCACTCGGAGGCTTAGCTGCAGTCCAGTACTCGCCTAAGTTTGAAAAATCCTACCGAGTGATGAGCCAGCCTCTCATTCGGGGGCTTAGCTGTGAATCCGTTTCGCCTAAGTTTCAAAAATCCTACCGAGTGCTGAGCGATCCTCCCACTCGGAGGCTTAGCTATGAAGTTGTTTCGCCTAAGTTTGAAAAATCCTACCGAGTGATGAGCCAGCCTCTCACTCGGGGGCTTAGCTGCGCATCCGTTTCGCCTAAGTTTGAAAAATCCTACCAAGTGCTGAGCGATCCTCCCACTCGGAGGCTTAGCTGCGAAGCCGTTTTGCCTAAGTTTGAAAAATCCTACCGAGTGGTGAGCGATCCTCCCACTCGGAGGCTTAGCTGCAGTCCAGTACTCGCCTAAGTTTGGAAAACCCT
>NC_041383.1:649325175-649349055 GCF_002162155.2 Triticum dicoccoides | reverse complement strand
TCCTCCCACTCGAAGGCTTAGCTACAGTCCAGTACTCGCCTAAGTGTGAAAAATCCTACCGAGTGGTAAGCGATCCTCCCACTCGGGGGCTTAGCTGCAGTCCAATACTCGCCTAAGTGTAAAAAATCCTACCGAGTGGTGAGCGATTCTCCCACTCGGGGGCTTAGCTGCAGTCCGGTACTCGCCTAAGTGTAAAAAATCCAACCGAGTGGTGCGGGTCGCCAATGACCCCCCCCCCCCCGGGGCTGCACCGTCAAGAAGAAGGACAATATTGTGCGTGCAGCCAAAGGCTCATCCAATAGCTGGTGCCAAGGCGAGCTGCTTTCAGGAACATCAAGACCATTGCTGAATGCCTCACTGATGAGCTGATCAATGCTGCCAAGGGCTCAGCCGCCTTGAGTAAAAAAAACAAGGTAAACAGAAGATTCTAAGACCTCAGCCGACTGCCAGCAGTCGACCGTGGTCTCGAGGACTACACCCAGTGGGTGCACTCGGCGTGCCCCCACTGGTCCGGACAGAATACTAAGACTCAGCACGACTCAAGTGGAGTGGAAGACTTCCTAAACTCTAAACACAGGCACACCCCAGGGGGTGATCAGACATAAAACAACATTCAAAAGTTTAGTCGGAGTTCGCTGACCTTAACATTGGTCTGCAGGGCGGTGGTAGCGTTATATGCCACCTGACTGGCCTCGTGCATCACCTTCACCTTCTCCATGACAAGGTTCACCTGGCGAAGAGCCTCCCTGGCAGCACTTGGCGAATCATCTGGGGTCTGATATGCAGCAACGAGTGATGGCTCCAAGGCGGCTGAAGCAGCTACTGGGCAGACACGTGGAGTTGCACTGGAGCGGCAGGAGCTGGAGCAGTCGACCCCGACGGACGATCAGTCGTCAGCGGGCTGGCGAATGTGACGTTGGTCCGAACCGGATCTCCGGAACGCTCAACCACCACCTCAAGCACCGGCGTCGACTGAGGGACTTGAACTTCAAGCCTTCTCCTGCTTGAGCCCCCGCCTCTCCTCCTCCTCTCCTGTAGAGGCACTTCTTCTTCATCGTCAGGAAGCACGACGACATCTCGCGGAACTGCAGAGAGAGAAAAACATCATAAATTCAGCCGACTGACAATTCAATCGACTAAATGCAGTCTGGTTGAACAGACTTACCAACTCGGGAGGTGGCCGCATCATCGGTCTCCTCGTCTCATGGAGCTTTGTCGATATCCATGTCAGTTGCAGTAGATGTTGGGTTAGAAAGATACATGATCCATTTGGTCAAAACAAAAGCTCCAGTCGGCCTAGATAAATGCAAGAAAGATACTCACCCTGAAGCAATAGGGACGTGCATCTTGATCCTCGGCAAAGTCTTCCGAGCCTTTGGAGGAGAAACCTTGGGCTGCTTGGCGACCTTCTCTATCGGCTCTGGAGTCGACGTCCGAGTGCACTTCTGTGTGTGGGTACTTGGGGCCACATTCTTTGACTTCATGGGCTCAAGTACAGTCGAATGTGTATGCAAAGACAATCGGAATGAAGAACATACCTTGTTGGGCTGATTGTCGTCACTGAAGGGGATGACTCTCCTGGCTCCTCTGGGGTTGTCCTGATTGACTGTAATGCTCTTCAGCCACATGGCCACGGTCTTGGCTGGCACTTCCTCTGGGTGAACACGAGCGGTGTCGTCGGTCCCAGAGTACAGCCACATGGGATGGTCACGGGCCTGAAGTGGCTGGATGCGTCAACTGAGGAATATTTCCAGCAGGTCCATGCGAGTGACACCCTCATTAATCAGTTGGACCACTTTCTCAACCAGCATCTTCGTCTCCACGTTCTCAGCAGCAGTCAAGTTTAGTGAGGAAGGAGTCTGGACACGGTCAAAAGTGAAGTGGGGAAGGCCGGTCGACTGACCTAGAGTTGGGAGGTCCTGGCAGTAGAACCAGGTCGATTGCCAGCCCCTAACCGATTCAGGGAGAGTCTTGGAAGGGAAAGAACTCCTCTGCCTCTTTTGGATACCCAAACCCCCACACATCTGAATGACATGAGTCTTTGAGTCACTCGTTTTTGCTTTCTTCACCGACTGGGAACGGATGGTGAAAATATGTTTGAAAAGGCCCCAGTGTGGTCGACACCCCAAAAAGTTTTCACATATCGACACGAACGCGGCAAGGTACGTGATGGTATTGGGAGAAAAATGGTGGAGTTGGGCACCGAAGAGGTTCACGAAGCCCCGGAAGAAGGGGTGCGAAGGAATCGAAAAACCCCAGTTGACGTGGGTGGTGAGTAGTACACACTCACCCGGCCGAGGCTCTGGCTCCGTCTCCCCCTTAGGAAGCCTTGCTGCACCGTTGGCGATCAGCCCGGACTCCACCAGCTCAACCAGATCTTCTTGCCGGAGCGAAGACCGGATCCAATCGCCCTGGATCCAGCCTGGCGGCAGCCCCGAGCGCGATGACAACCCGCGGTTCTGCTTCTTGCCTTTCACCGCCCCCATCGCCTTCTTCGTGTGCTCCAGCGCTGCCGTCTTGTCCTTCACCATGGCGGCAGAGCGATGGCGTCGAGAACGGAGGAGCTGGATGCAGTGAAGAAGCAGAGGAAGAAGAAAGAGAACCAGACGCGCATAATGCAGGCGCCTCAGCTCCGTCGCCTTATAAAGGGCCGCTTCCGAGTGGCTCACACGTGGGACCGGGCGATCCTATCAAATCCCGCAACAGTCGCGCGCAATGTACGTGGCGAAAAAGGTGGTGCGGAGATCGAGGCACTACTATTTATCCGCCCCGCTTACTTCGGCACGCCCCGTCCCGCGCGCTTCCCCGAAATTTCGTATCCCGTGAAATCCAGGATTCACTGCTATCAATCGCGCCAAAGATTCTGCACCCCGAGACAACACTCGGCAGATGACTACAAGTTTAGTCGGCAACTCTCTGAATGGATCAAGGCGACTGAATCAGTGCTGAAGTACCAACTAAGCCTTCCATCCTGGGTAAAACACTCGCGAGGTGCAAAGCTCGGAATAAGTTCAACTTCAACCTACTTTCCACTCGAACCTTAATCCATTCGGGGGCTACTGATGAGGATACAGACCCGGGGTAGGGTCATAGGCCTGACCTATACGTTCTACCCAAGGTCACTACCATAGAAGATAAGAAGTCCAAGAGGCAACGAAGGACCCCCAATCAAAGATGTCGAGTGCAATCCACTCGACCAGTCATATCACTCGGGCGTCCCCCTACCTGTTGTCACTCAACCATATGAGGAATCACTCGACCAACTGAAGGCCAGGAGTGACTCAACACTGCAACGGTCGGACATTCACTCTGTAGTCTTTAAGGTCATTAATAACACTTATGACTGGCGTTATCAGTAATGCCCCTACTTTATGTACATTAAGCCCCTTGTAATGGAGGATGGCTGGGGTCCTGGCGCACTCTATATAAGCCACCCCCTCCTTTGGGAGAAGGGTTCGGACCCCCTGTAACATCACACACATATAATCCAATCGACCGCCTCCGGGCACCAATACGTAGGGCTATTACTTCCTCCACAAAGGACCTGAACTCGTAAATATCGTGTGTACACCTTCACCATAGCTAGGATCTTGCCTCTCTATACCTACCCCCTTTCTACTATCAGTCTTAGAACCATGACACCACCCCCTTTTCCTTCTCCTACTCCCTCTCCTTCCCCCTTTCCCCCTCCGCTAAAAGGAAGGGGAGGGGGCGAATCCATCTAGGAGTCCAAGTGGACTCCTTCCCACTTGGGGCGCGACCGGCCTCCTCTCCCTCCCTCCTTTATATATAGGGGGCGCCCCTATGAGACACACCAATTGCTTCAAGCCGTGTGCGGTGCCCCCCTCCACAGTTTATGCCTCCGGTCATATTCTCGCGGTGCTTAGGCGAAGTCCTACGTGGATAACATCACCATCACCGTCACCACGCCGTCGTGTTGACGGAACTCATCTACTCCTTCAACCCTCTGCCCGATCAAGAGCTTAAGGGACGTCATCGTGCTGAACGTGTGCAGAACTTGGAGGTGTCGTACATCCGATACTTGATCGGTCAGAACGAGAAGACGTTCGACTACATCAACCGTGTTAAGTAAATGCTTCCGTTTTCGGTCTACGAGGGTACATGGAAACACTCTCCCCCTCTCGTTGCTATGCACCTCCTAGATAGATCTTGCGTGAGCGTATGAATTTTTTTGAAATTGCATGCTATGTTTACCAACAATTTATTCCACTAAATTTTGGTCGGTTTTAGTTGATCCCTGAAATTTAGTGAAGTAAGGTTTTTTTTCTGGTTTATTCATTTCGTCGAATATCTGCCATGCGTGTCCGCGATGATGGTGACCACGCCGGAAATGCCGGCGGGTCGATGATGTCAGCCATTTCTCTTCTTCCTTTGTCTTCTTCCTTCTCCACTTTCATCCTCTCAAACATCACCTGCAAAGAAGATGAGCAAACCTGCATGAGACATGGATTTGCAAGATGTTAAGAATTTACCTCCTATTGAAGAAATACATGGTCTTAATTTACCGCCTGCTGAAGAAGTATATGATCTCACTTACTTATTTACTGAAGAACCTCCCGATATCTCGACACAGGTAGTAAAGGTAAATTCTCTCTATAGATATGATAAAGCTGAAGTCCGTCCTACTAAAATTGCTAGTCAGTGCTTGGATGAGTTTGATGACTTTATGTTTAAGCAAGATGACTTTAATGCTTATTTTGGTAGACAATTAAAACAGAATACCTTTATGATTAAACGCTTGGGTGATTACATGGCTGATATTAGAGGTGAACTTAAAGTTGTTAGCAAACATGCTTCTATGGTTACCACTCAAGTAGAACAAGTACTTAAAGCTCAGAAAGAAGTGCTTGATGAAATGAATAGTAAGAAAAATGATTATGCTGTTAGAGTGGCTACTAGAACTGGTAGAATGACTCAGGAACCTTTGTATCCTGAAGGCCACCCTAAGAGAATCGAGCAAGATTCTCAGAGAAATAATATTGATGTACCTAGCTCTTCTAAGAGGAAAAAAAATGATAGGACTTTGCAAACTTCTAGTGAACCTATTGCTGAACCACCTGAGAATCCAAATGATATCTCTGTTTCTGATGCTGAAACAAAATTAGGTGATGAACATGAACCTAGTGATAATGTTAATGATAATGTTCATGTTGATGCTCAACCTAGTAATGATAAGGATGTAGAAGTCGAACCTGCTGTTGATCTTGATAACCCACAATCAAGGAATCAACGTTATGATAAAAGAGACTTTGTTGCTAGGAAACATGGTAAAGAAAGGGAACCATGGGTTCATACACCCATGCCTTTTCCTCCGAAACCATCCAAGAAAAAGGATGATGAGGATTTTGAGCATTTTGCTGAAATGATTAGACCCATCTTTTTGCGTATGCGATTAACTGATGTGCTCAAAACAAATCCTTATGCTAAGTATATGAAGGATATTATTACTAATAAAAGAAAAATACCTGAAGCTAAAATTTCCACCATGCTTGCTAATTATACTTTTAAGGGTGGAATACCAAAGAAACTTGGAGATCCAGGAGTACCTACTATACCATGGTCCATTAAGAGAAATTATGTTAAAACTGCTTTATGTGATCTTGGAACAGGTGTCAGTGTTATGCCTCTCTCTTTATATCGTAGACTTGATTTGAATAAGTTGACACCTACTGAAATATCTTTGCAAATGGCTGATAAATCAACTGCTATACCTGTCGGTATTTGTGAGGATGTGCCTGTTGTGGTTGCAAACATTACTATTTTAACAGACTTTGTTATTCTCGATATTCCCGAGGATGATAGTATGTCTATTATTCTTGGAAGACCTTTCCTTAATACTGGAGGGGCTGTTATTGATTGCAACAAAGGCAATGTCACTTTTCATGTTAATGGCAATGAGCACATGGTACACTTTCCGAGAAAACAACCTCAAGTTTATAGTATCAACTCTATTGGAAAAATTCCATCGATTATATTTGGAGGTTTTGAATTTCCTCTTCCTACTGTCAAGAAAAAGTATGATATTATTATTGTTGGGGATTTTCATATCCCCATTGAGGTAACTTAGTGTTATTCGAAATTTCTCCGGTTCCGTGATTATTCGGAATGAGTTTGTTAACAAGACTTGATCAACTTTGTTAGTGGGTTCAGTTTGATGATCACGAGATGGATGAAACTAGAAGCACAACCTTCTATACCCTCTTTATATTTCCTGTTATTTAGTAGAAATAAAGTAAAATAGTATTTTTCTGTCTGTCTCCTGACTTATCTGTGCAATATAAAAATATCCCGAAAATAGAAGTCCTCAGAATGCCATGCTAATTTAATATGATTTGTTCGGGACTATTTGAGGATTTACTGTGCAAAAACTACCACGGGGGGAGCTGCCACCTGGCCACGAGGGTGGAGGGCGCGCCCTACCCCCCTGGGCGCGCCCCTTGCCTAGTGGGCCCATGGTGTCCCTCCTCCACTTATCCCTGCACCCATCTCCTTCCTCTGCCTCACAAAAACACAAAAAACCAACTCAAGCACGAGTTCCAGCCCCCGTTGCTGTGATTTTCGATCTCCTTGCTCAAAGCACCTCTCACAAAAATGCTTGGGGAGATTGTTCCTTGGTATGTGACTCCTCCATTGGTCCAATTGGTTTTTGTTCTAGCGCTTTATTCATTGCAAATTTGTGCTGCATAGGTGATCATGTTCTTGAGCTTGCATGTCAATTTTATATGGTTCTAAGTAGTTCCAATGCTTTATATAGGCTCTAGGCACTTGTGGGAGTTGTTACTACCAATTTTATTGAAGTTGGTTCACTTTTATTTGAAGTTACTAAAAATTTCAGAAATTTGTCACAGGAAACAATATGTTTAGGAGGATGTTCCCAGGTGGTCCTTCAAGGAAGCAAGGTCCCAGGCTTGCAATACGTGATGCTGATGAGGAACCACCAAGAGACGCTCCTGTGAGGCCCTGTGAATGGCCTTCGGAAATTTTTATGAATCAAGTGGGAATCAAAGAAGAATTTAGTGCATATTTGAGTAACGCTGGTCTTGAGGACTTTTAAGCTGAAAATTCCCCCAGTATCATGATCTCACAAGTTCATTTGTGAGGAGGTTTGAGTTTTCATCTTCGCGTAATTCTCCTTCAGTCATGTTTGACCTTTATGACAAATCTTATACCATGGACTTAGAGGATTTTACTTCTGCTTGCAAACTTCCATCTTGGGGTAATGTCAGTGATCCCCCTAAATCTGAATATAGAGACTTTCTTGCTAGAATAACTGTGGGGTAATCTAGAGATATAACACAAGCTACTATAGGGAGCGTTCACTTTCCCGGTATACATTATTTTGCTCTCTTCATAGGTACATGCATAAATGCTAAGGATGAAGCATGTCACATGTGTGTCCCTGACCTCAGTATTCTCAGGAGTGCTGTGTTAGGAGACCAATCTTATCATATGGGAGCCATTGTAGCTCGCAGGTTGCATCAGAATAGACATAGCGGATATTTCTTTGGAGGAATTTATGCAACCCACTTAGCTAATTTTCTTGAGATAGACATTCGTGAGGGTGATATGGAGTTACCCCCTTCTTATTTAGATTTGGATTCTATGGTTTCCCACCAGTTTGTTGAGAGGACTGAACCACCTCTCCAGTATCGACTATAACAAACGTCATGTAGTCCATATTGCTCTTCCTGCTCCTGCCTTCTTTGATTTTTAGACAAAAGGAAGATATATTATTACCAGAGAGGAGGTAGATGAGTATGAGAGGAGAGCGGAGGCTGTTCAACGCCATGCTGCAGCTCAGGTGGCGGTAGCCGCTGCATCGCAGTACGACCCCAGCTTCACCTACGGGTATCCGCCTGGCTACCCCTGGCAATAGACCAACTTAGGCCAAAAGCCTAAGCTTGGGGGAGTACGTATTTCCCACCGACATTACATTTATGTTCCCACATACTCATTGCTAGATGTCGGTGCTCATACTCTTTCATTGTATTATCCATGTTAGTTTAACTTTCTTTTTCTGCTTTCTTCTTGTGTGTTTGTTAAACTTTAAGAAAAAACCAAAAAATTAGTTAGTTTATTTTCCATGCTTGTAGTAGAATTAAAATGAAAACCCAAAAATATTTCCCGTTCTTATTTTACTTGTTGGGAGCTTTCCCGTGTAAATAGTTTTTATTTCTTTTCCTTTCTTTGGGGGTCAAGAAGACCATATTGAAAATGCTTAGTGGCTCTTATATGCATGATTGTTTATTTAATTTAGAGCCCATATTACTTGTCTTCTCTTGAGTTGAATGCTTGCAGATTCCAGCTCAGTCCAATGGATGTGCACTCTTATTATTATACACATCCTTCGGTCGTGCAAGTGAAAGGCAATAATGATGATATATGATGGACTTATTGGGATGAGAAAAGCTGGTATGAACTCGACCTCTCTTGTTTTTGTAAATATGATGATTCATCGTTCCTGATTCAGCTATTATGAAGTAAACATATTTGCAATGACATTTAGAGATTATAGTTGCTTGTGCCATGCTTGATTAGATATGAGTTATAATGGTTTACCTTGCGTGCCAACATGCTATTAGAATGATTATGATGTGGTATGATGGGATGGTATCCTCCTTTAAATGTATTGAGTGACTAGACTTGGCACATGCTCACACATGTAGTTGAATCAAATCAACATAGCCTTCATGATATTTATGTTCATGGTGGATTATATCCTACTCATGCTTGTATTCGGTGTAAATTAATTTTAATGCATGTTTACGAATGTTGTCGCTCTCCCAGTTGGTCGCTTCCCAGTCTTTTGCTAGCCTTCACCTGTACTAAGCAGGAATACTGCTTGTGCATCCAAACTCCTTAAACCCCAAAGTTATTCCATATGAGTCCACTATACCTTCCTATATGCGGTATTTACCTGCCGTTCCAAGTAAATTTGTATGTGCCAAACTCTAAATCTTCAAATAAACATTCTGTTTTGCATGCTCGAATAGCTCATATGTCAACTAGAGCTGCCCTTATCTTCCGTGTTAGGCAGGTTATTCTGAAGAGGAGTGGACTCCGCTCCTCATTCACAAGAAAATGGCTGGTATCCAGGATGCCCAGTCCCATGCTTCGTGCAAACTAAATCAAAATAACTGCAAACAAAACTCCCCTTGGGACCCGTTGAATGTTGGAGGCACTCGTTGTTTCGAGCAAGCCATGGATTGATGCTTGTGGAGGAGGGGAGTATAAACTTTACCATTCTATTTGGGAACCGCCTATAATCTGTTTAGCATGGAAGATATCGTCGTCTTTTAGTTGTTATGTTGACAATGAGAGTATGCCACTCAAAATATAATTTATCTCTATTTCAAAACAAAGCTCTGGCACCTCTACAAATCCCTGCTTCCCTCTGCGAAGGGCCTATCTATTTACTTTTATGTTGAGTCATCACCCTTCTTATTAAAAGCACCCGTTGGAGAGCACACTGTCGTTTGCATTCATTATATTTGGTTTATATTGGGTATGACTTGACTGGATCTCTTTTACCATGAATTACAATGTTTAGTCAGTCCTTGATCTTTAAAGGTGCTCTACATTTATGTTTTGCGGTCTCAGAAAGGGCTAGAGAGATACCATTTTGTTATATCATGTTATGATTATTTTGAGAAAGTGTTGTCATCCGAGTTTTATTATTATGGCTCGCTAGCTGATTATGCTATTGATATGAGTAATTGTGAGACCTATGTGTTATTGTGAGTATGGTTAGTTCATAATATTGGCTGAAACTTGAATGCTGGATTTTCATTTTTACAATAACAAGAGCAAACAGAGTTTGCAAAAGTTCTTCTTTTTCTCTTTCAGTTTGTCAACTGAATTGCTTGAGGACAAGCAAGGGTTTAAGCTTGGGGGAATTGATATGTCTCCATCGTATGTACTTTTCCAAACACTTTTGCCCTTGTTTTGGACTCTAACTTGTATGATTTGAATGGAACTAACCCGGACTGACGCTGTTTTCAGCAGAACTGCCATGGTGTTGTTTTTTGTGCAGAAAATAAAAGTTCTCGGAATGACCTCAAACTCCACGGAACACCTTAGAAAAAACAATAAAAAATCCTCGCAAAAGATGAAGACTAGGGGGCCCACACCCTGTCCACGAGGGTGGGGGGCGCCCTCCTGGGCACGCCCCCTACCTCGTGGGCCCCCTGGTGACCCTCCGACGCCAACTCCAACTCCATATATTGGCTTTCGGGGAGAAAAAAATCAGAGAGAAGAAATCATCGCGTTTTACGATATGGAGCCGCCGCCAAGCCCTAATCTCTCTCGGGAGGGCTAATCTGGAGTCCGTTCGGGGCTCCGGAGAGGGGGATTCGTCGCCGTCGTCATCATCAACCATCCTCCATCACCAATTTCATGATGCTCACCGCCGTGCGTGAGTAATTCCATCGTAGGATTGCTGGACGGTGATGCGTTGGATGAGATTTATCATGTAATCGAGTTAGTTTTGTTAGGGTTTCATCCCTAGTATCCATTATGTTCTGAGATTGATGTTGCTATGACTTTGCTATGCTTAATGCTTGTCACTAGGGCCCGAGTGCCATGATTTCAGATCTGAACCTAATATGTTTTCATGAATATATGTGCGTTCTTGATCCTATCTTGCAAATCTATTGTCACCTACTATGTGTTATGATCCGGCAACCCCGAAGTGACAATAATCGGGACCACTCCCGGTGATGATCATAGTTTGAGGAGTTCATGTATTCACTATGCGCTAATGCTTTGTTCCGGTTCTCTATTAAAAGGAGGCCTTAATATACCTTAGTTTCCAATAGGACCCCGCTGCCACAGGAGGGTAGGACAAAAGATGTCATGCAAGTTCTTTTCCATAAGCACGTATGACTATATACGGAATACATGCCTACATTACATTGATGAACTGGAGTTAGTTCTGTGTCACCCTATGTTATGACTGTTACATGACGAACCGCATCTGGCATAATTATCCATCGCTAATCCGGTGCCTACGAGTTTTCCATATACTTGTTCTCGCTTATTTACTTTTCCGTTTCTACTATTACAATCACTACAAAATACCAAAAACATTACTTTTGCTGTCTTTACTTTTGTTACCGTTACCACCACTATCATATTACTTTGCTACTAAACACTTTGCTGCAGAAACTAAGTTTCCAGGTGTGGTTGAATTGACAACTCAGCTGCTAATACTTGAGAATATTCTTTGGCTCCCCTTGTGTCGAATCAATAAATTTGGGTTGAATAATCTACCCTCGAAAACTGTTGCGATCCCCTATACTTGTGGGTTATCAAGACCTTTTTCTAGCGCCGTTGCTGGGGAGCATAGCTCTATTCTTTGAGTTACTTGGGATTTATATCTGCTGGACACTATGAAGAACTTGAAAGACGACCGAACTACTATTTTTCCCTCGACTATGAGGGGAGGTAAGGGACTGCCATCTAGCCCTGCACTAGATTCTCCTTCTGTTATGAGTAAGTTTGCGACACCTAAACCTACTACTGCTATGAATTCCGATATGTCGCTTGTTATTGATGATGCCACTTCTGCTATGCATGATACTTATGATGAAACTACTTCTATGCTTGATACTACTGTGCCCCTTGGTGAATTTCTTGATGAGCAAATTGCTAGGTCTAGAGAAAGAGAAATTATTGAACCTGAACACGATGATGTTAGTGATGATGAAAATATGCCTGCTATTCCTAAGGGTTATCTTTTTTATGCGGAATCTTCTGCAACTATTCTTGCTTGCCAGGATAGACATGAACTTAAGAGGTTGCTAGTTAAATGGAGTAAAGAATCTTATAGAGATAGGATGAGACCCGACCCTGCTTTTGCTACTTCACCTATCTGTGTTCCTGATCAGGATTATTATGATTTTTCTGTTGATCCAGATATAATTACTTTGGTTGAATCTGATCCTTTTTATGGCTATGAATCTGAAACTGTTGTGGCACATCTTACTAAGTTAAATGATATAGCTGCCATGTTTACTAATAATGAGAGATCGCGCTACCTTTATTTACTCAAAATATTTCCGTTCTCATTAAAGGGTGATGCTAAGATATGGTTTAATTCTCTTGATCCTGGTTGTGTGCAAAGTCCCCAGGATATGATTTATTACTTCTCTGCTAAATATTTCCCTGCTCATAAGAAACAAGCTGCTTTGAGGGAAATATACAATTTTGTGCAAATTGAAGAAGAGAGTCTCCCACAAGCTTGGGGGAGGCTTCTCAAGTTACTTAATGCTTTGCCTGATCATCCTCTTAAGAAACCTGAAATATTTGATATCTTTTATAATGGACTAACTGATGCTTCCAGAGATTTCCTGGATAGTTGTGCTGGTTCTATTTTCAGGGAAAGAACACCGGATGACGCTGAAATTCTATTGAATAATATGTTGGCAAATGAAAATAATTGGGCACCTCCCGAGACACCTCTTGAGCCAGTTCCAGAGCCAATTACTGAGCCTATTCCTAAACCAACTCCGAAGAAGAGAGGTGTTCTATTTCTCAGTCCCGAAGATATGCAAGAGGCAAAGAAATCTATGAAAGAAAAAGGTATTAAAGCTGAAGATGTTAAGAATTTACCTCCTATTGAAGAAATACATGGTCTTAATTTACCGCCTACTGAAGAAGTATATTATCTCAATTACTTATTTACTGAAGAACCTCCCGATATCCCGACACAGGTAGTAAAGGTAAATTCTCTCTATAGATATGATAAAGCTGAAGTCCCTCCTACTAAAATTGCTAGTCAGTGCTTGGATGAGTTTGATGACTTTATGTTTAAGCAAGATGACTTTAATGCTTATTTTGGTAGACAATTAAAACAGAATACCTTTATGATTAAACGCTTGGGTGATTATATGGCTGATATTAGAGGTGAACTTAAACTTGTTAGCAAACATGCTTCTATGGTTACCACTCAAGTAGAACAAGTACTTAAAGCTCAGAAAGAAGTGCTTGATGAAATGAATAGTAAGAAAAATGATTATGCTGTTAGAGTGGCCACTAGAACTGGTAGAATGACTCAGGAACCTTTGTATCCTGAAGGCCACCCTAAGAGAATCGAGCAAGATTCTCAGAGAAATAATATTGATGTACCTAGCTCTTCTAAGAGGAAGAAAAAGAAAAATGATAGGACTTTGCAAACTTCTAGTGAACCTATTGCTGAACCACCTGAGAATCCAAATGATATCTCTGTTTCTGATGCTGAAACACAATCAGGTGATGAACATGAAGCTAGTCATAATGTTAATGATAATGTTCATGTTGATGCTCAACCTAGTAATGATAAGGATGTAGAAGTTGAACCTGCTGTTGATCTTGATAACCCACAATCAAGGAATCAACGTTATGATAAAAGAGACTTTTTTGCTAGGAAACATTGTAAAGAAAGGGAACCATGGGTTCAGAAACCCATGCCATTTCCTTTGAAACCATCCAAGAAAAAGGATGCTGTGGATTTTGAGCGCTTTGCTGAAATGATTAGACCCATCTTTTTGCGTATGCGATTAACTGATGTGCTCAAAAACAAATCCTTATGCTAAGTATATGAAGGACATTATTACTAATAAAAGAAAATTACCTGAAGCTGAAATTTCCACCATGCTTGCTAATTATACTTTTAAGGGTGGAATACCAAAGAAACTTGGAGATCCAGGAGTACCTACTATACCATGCTTCATTAAGAGAAATTATGTTAAAAACTGCTTTATGTGATCTTGGAGCAGGTGTAAGTGTTATGCCTCTCTCTTTATATCGTAGACTTGATTTGAATAAGTTGACACCTACTGAAATATCTTTGCAAATGGCTGATAAATTAACTGCTATACCTGTCGGTATTTGTGAGGATGTGCCTGTTGTGGTTGCAAACGTTACTATTTTAACGGACTTTGTTATTCTTGATATTCCCGAGGATGATAGTATGTCTATTATTCTTGGAAGATCTTTCCTTAATAGTGCAGGGGCTGTTATTGATTGCAACAAAGGCAATGTCACTTTTCATGTTAATGGCAATGAGAACACGGTACACTTTCCGAGAAAACAACCTCAAGTTTATAGTATCAACTCTATTGGAAAAATTCCATCAATTATATTTCGAGGTTTTGAATTTCCTCTCCCTACTATCAAGAAAAAGTATGATATTCTTATTGTTGGGGATTTTCATATCCCCGTTGAGGTAACTTAGTGTTATTCGAAGTTTCTCCGATTCCGTGATTATTCGGAATGAGTTTGTTAACAAGACTTGATCAACCTTGTTAGTGGGTTCATTTTGATGATCACGAGATGGATGAAACTAGAAGCACAACCTTCTGTACCCTCTTTATATTTTCTGTTATTTAGTAGAAATAAAGTAAAATAGTATTTTTCTGTCTATCTCCTGACTTATCGGTGCAATATAAAAATATCCTGAAAATAAAAGTCCTTAGAATGCCATGCCAATTTAATATGATTTTTTCGGGAATATTTTAGGATTTACTGTGCAAAAACTACCACGGGGGAGCTGCCACCTGGCCACGAGGGTGGAGGGCACGCCCTACCCCCCTGGGCGCGCCCCTTGCCTAGTGGGCCCATGGTGTCCCTCCTCCACTTATCCTTGCACCCATCTCCTTCCTCTGCCTCACAAAAACACGAAAAACCAACTCAAGCACGAGTTCCAGCCCCCGTTGCTGTGATTTTCGATCTCCTTGCTCAAAGCACCTCTCGCAAAACTGCTTGGGGAGATTGTTCCTTGGTATGTGACTCCTCCATTGGTCCAATTGGTTTTTGTTCTAGTGCTTTATTCATTGCAAATTTGTGCTGCATAGGTGACCATGTTCTTGAGCTTTCATGTCAAATTTATATGGTTCTACGTAGTTCCAATGCTTTATATAGGCTCTAGGCACTTGTGGGAGTTGTTACTATCAATTTTATTGAAGTTGGTTCACTTTTATTTGAAGTTACTAAAAAATTTAGAAATTTTTCACAGGAAACAATATGTTTAGGAGGATGTTCCAAGGTGGTCCTTCAAGGAAGCAAGGTCCCAGGGGCAACGGCCAGACCGAGCGAGCCAACGCGGAGGTCCTAAGGGGCCTCAAAACCAGGACCTTCAAGAAGAAGCTGGAGGCTTGCGGCAGGGGCTGGTACGACGAGCTCCAGTCTGTGTTGTGGTCTATCCGCACGACCGCGGCCAAGCCGACTGGCGAGATCCCGTTCTTCCTCATCTACGGAGCTGAGGCCGTCCTCCCTCACGAGGTCAGGCGTCATTCCGCACGGGTCTTGGTCTCGACGAGACGCAGCAGGACGCCATGATGGGGACGGATCTCGTGCTGGGGGAGGAACACCGTCGAGAGGCCGCGCTGCGAGCGGCAAGGTATCAACAGGTGCTGCGACGATACCACTGCCGCAACATCTGCCCCAGAACATGTGGGAGGACCCATTCAAGGTTGTTCATGTTTCCAGGCCCGGCTCCGTGCGCTTGGAGACCCAGGAGGGGGTACCCATCTGTTAGGACCCCGACTCAATGCCACATCGATCTAGCATGTAACACCTCATATCACTTTGCGGCCTCACGCACGGTATTCCCACAGGTGTCGCCTTACCTTTGCCCGGGACCGTTTGCGCCTTTTGGCACACGTATATGCTAGTGTCGCTAGCATCCATATGATAAGGAGCCCGGGCTGACATGGCTAGTCGTAAACCCAAAGTGGCACAAACTTACAGGGACAGGCATCCATGACCCAGCATCGAACGTGTCGGTCATCAGCGAGTGAATCCAGGCTGTAGCACTGGGCTAGCAGGACTCTGGTGAACCGGGCTGTAGCGGGCTAACAGGACTCCGGTATTCATTGCGTGACATTTCCCCGAGGGGACAGACACAGGAACGAAGAAGGACATATGCCAGCCAGCCTAAGTGTTCCGGAGCAGTAGCAAGCTACCATGGCTCAGTGGAAGCACTAGGAGACATTTCTCGGTAAGAGAGGCTACCAAGGATAAACAACTAGATAGTCAGATCCCATACATACCAAGCATTTCAATAACATACACACAATATGCTCGATATGTGCATATACAACATGGCATCACAACATGACTCTACAACTCAAGTATTTTATTCAATAGGCTCCAAGGAGCGAGATATTACAAACATGGGTCTCATGACCCAACATTCAGAGCATACAAGTCAAAGCACAAGCGGAAGCTTAACATGTCTAAGTACAGACATCTACAAATGAAAAAGGCTGAGAAGCCTGACTATCTACCAGATCCTGACAAGGGCACAAGATCGTAGCTGAGGTAACAAGCTAAACGTCGAAGTCCACACGGTACTACTAGTGAGACGGAAGTCTCTCTGCAAAAACATAAAATAGGCAAACGTGAGTACAAATGTACCCAGCAAGACTTACATCAGAACTATCTACATATGCATCATTATCAACAAAGGGGGTGGTGGAGTTTAACTGCAGCAAGCCAGCTTTGACTCAGTGGCTATCCTGAACTACGACTGCAAGTAACTCTTTTGAGGTGGCGCACACGAGTCCACATATTCACCATATCAATACACCACTATGGATCCGCTCCCGTCTCCTTACAAGAACGCCATCCATAGCACTCACGCTTATCTTGCGTATTTTAGAGTATCCACTTTCACTTGTCTATGAACTGTACAGGCAACCCAGAAGTCCTTTTCCGCGGACACGGCTATTCGAATAGATGATGTTAACCCTGCAGGGGTGTACTTCTTCACACACGCTCTCACCACTTACCGCCGTTTACACGACATGTACTCGGCAACCTTCAAGCGGAAGCCCAGCGAGGGTGTCGGGCACGACCTGACTAACCACACAAGTCTCTAGTCCAGGTTTATCGCCTATTCGGGTTCCATCCGCAAGGAGATCCGGCCGGGGTGTCGCTCACGGCCCCAAACGATGTGTGTAGGGTTCCCAAGTCCACCATCCGGGTGCCACTTGGTACACCGGGCCGCTGTGCCTAGTCTGTCCCAAGCCCACCTGTACCGGGTGCCACTTGGTAGACTACTAACACTACCTACAAACACCAAAAACTAGTTGCAACTCCTGGACAGAGATCAAGTTGATTAATAAGTCGAGAGAGCTTGGAGCGCCTGGAGCCCAATGTGTGGTAGTAGCTGTTCATGGATCACAAACACAGAACTCAGTTCCTAAGGACGGCTTCAATGAGACAACCCACCATGTACTCCTACATGGCCTCTCATCGCTACCTTTACCAAATCCTGTTCACACACTTAGCTCTCAACAGTAGGACATGTTCAGCACATTCCAATTCATCCCCGATGAATCAGACCTGACACAACTCTAAGCAATAGCAAGCATGACAAACAAGCATGAATGAGTAGGCACATCAGGGCTCAAACAACTCCTACTCATGCTAGTGGGTTTCACCTATTTACTGTGGCAATGACAGGTCATGCAGAGGATAAAGGGGTTGAGCTACCGCAGCAAGTAACAGTTGTATCGTTGTTGTCCTAATGCAGTAAAATAGAGCAGGAGCGAGAGAGTGGGATTGTATCGGAATGAACAAGGGGGTTTTGCTTGCCTGGCACTCCTGAAGATAATATAGTTCTTCATCGGTGTCATCGAACTCATCGTCGAATCACGTCTATCAAAAGGGAACAACCACCAACAAACAAGAAGAAACACAATCAATGCCAATGCAACAAAATGATGCATGAATGTGACATGGCAATATGCTGTTTATTGGCCTAATGCAACTAACAATAAGTTAAATGGAGTTGGTTTGAACACTAGGTTCAAATTCAAACTCCATATGTGCTTTCTTAAATGCCATTTAATTGAAATGTCCTAAACAGCAACTTTAAGTTGTTCCAACATGGATGAAAATGGTACAGATGGATAGATTGGATTTTTCTGATCATTTTTCATATATAACTTGTTTGATTTGGAGCTACGGTTGATTTTCAATGATTTTTAGAAGTTTTGGCTATTTTTTGGAATTTCCTGTATAAGAATAAATCCAGAAAAGAGTTACTGCATCAGCACTGCGTCACTGTGATGTCACCAGGTCAACGGGGCGGTCCAGGTCAAACTGACCTGATGGATAGATTGGATTTTTCTGATCATTTTTCATATATAACTTGTTTGATTTGGAGCTACGGTTGATTTTCAATGATTTTTAGAAGTTTTGGCTATTTTTTGGAATTTCCTGTATAAGAATAAATCCAGAAAAGAGTTACTGCATCAGCACTGCGTCACTGTGATGTCACCAGGTCAACGGGGCGGTCCAGGTCAAACTGACCTGTGGGGTCCACTGATCAGTGTCACGTTGCTCATTAGGGTCACTGACGTGTGGGCCCAGTCAACGGCCACATCAGCACAGCCAACTCTGACTGGTGGGTCCCGCGTGATTAAACTAATCTAAACAAAAGTTTAAGCCGTGGTTAGTTAAGGCATGGGGCCCGTATGTCAGTGAGAGAGGGACTAATTAGCAGGGTCATTAGCACTAACTAATCTACCTTGTCACCGGATTAACTCCGGCGATAATCGGAGCGCGGCGGTGATGCCCGTCCGGCCAACTCCGGCGTCGGGCGGACGCGTGGCTGGTGTCATTGGAACGGCCGCGACGCGACGCGTCCAGCGGTGACTGCAGCTATGGCTGGGGTGGCCGGTAGCGGCAACTGCGGCGAGCGAGGCGGCGGCCGGAGCTCGGACAAGCGCGGGTTCGGAGTTCTGGTGCACGGCAGGTCCACCTGGTGGTCGGGGTAATCTCCTGGGAGCAAACCGAGTACTATGACACACCCAGGCACGAACTACGGCGTCTGTAGCCACGACGGCGACATGGCCGGCGGCGGTGAGCTTCGGCCTCGGTCGAAACAGCGGCTACGGTGATCGAGAGGCATGGGGAGGAGGGGAAAACAACGGAGGAGCTCACAGCGGTTGCAGCACGCGTCTCAGAGGGCTCGTAGGAGGCCGGACGATGTCCGGGCGTTGCCAGCGATCTGGGGAGCCGAGGTTGAAGACGACGGCGTCGACAGTGTTCGGGGGAGCCCGGCGTTGAGTATCTCATCAAGGAGGTCGAGGACGACACGTAGAAGCTCGGAGACTCGTCGGTTAGGCGTGTGGTTGCCGGTGGCCGCGGTAACGGTGTGCGGCGGCGACGGCGTGTTCGGTGGGGCTGCGGAGCGGGAGCTAGAGTAGAGGGAGAGAGCTCCAGAGTGAGGGGAGAGGCAGAGGGGGTCGAGGCCATTTCTGTGGAGCAGAGACAGGGCGAGGGGGAAGCAGGAGGTGGAAGAAGGAGGTGGAGCATCGGGCATGCACGCGTCGACACGCCTCTGCCTACTGGAAGAGGTTGAAGACGGTGGGGCTCCTGGTGGGCTGGCCAACAGTGCCAGGCCAGTGGGCTGGGCCGGCCACTTGGGCCGCCAGGGGGGCTGCGCAGGTAAGCCAGTAGGTCTCTCTCTCTCTCTCTCTCTTTGTTAATGTTTTTCTATTTCTCTGTAACTTCTAGGCTTTATTAAAAATACCAGGACGTTTCCAAAAATCCTGAAAATAATTGTGGGCTCTGATTGGAATATTTCCAACAGCCATCACTTAAGTCCAGAATTATTTGGACATTTAAAATATTATATAGAATTTAATTGTCCAAATTCAAATACGTATGAATTAACTCCAAAATCCAGAAATGTGCTAGAAATGTGTGCATAATTTTTGGAAGAAGTTTTCACCCATTCCAAAATTGATGAACTTTTCTAAAGACCATTTTGGGTAGATGGAAAATATTTAATTTGACCCTAGTTGGATTAAGGGGGAGCTGGGGGTTTCTGTCATCCCCATTTCAGGTTTAAATGAAATTTAAACATGATGCAGCAACCAAGCTAGTCCAAGTGCATAGCAAGGCTAGGGACGTGACACCATCCAGAACACATGGAACATTTAACATCTCCGATGGTTCTACCCCTGAGAAAGGCCCGGTGCCTATGAAGAAGGCCAATGCCTGTGAAGCTGCCGCATTTTGGAAAAGGCTCGGTGCCTGTGAAGAAGGCCAATGCCTGTGAAGCTGCCGCATTTTGGAAAAGGCCCGGTGCCTGTGAAGAAGGCCAATGCCTATGAAGCTCGCTGCTCGTGACACTCTCACGTAATAATGAGTGGGGCTGTACACGCCCCGGAGTCTCCGGAGTGCCGCCCTCGGGCCTCAGGGGATCCCGCCCACGCCCAGTGGCAGCACTTAGCTCCGCGCTACTGAGAATACGTCGAAGACTAGATTAGGTGCCGGACGCGGCTTTTTCATTTGCTTTCTGTAGTTGGCTTGTTCGTTCCTATTTGAAGTTTTATTGGAGCTGTTGCCGTCTCTAGCTTGTTACTCTTTGTCATTTTCACTCACTTGCCTCGTTTTCTCCCACGCAAGTCTCGCGAGGGAGGTACGCGGGCGCCCTCGCGAGTGTTTTCTGCCCCAGTCGTTTGAAGCTTTCCTATCCGAGTCCACCGCGGGAGCACCCCTCCCAGTCCGTGCCCCACAGGCATCACGACGCGAGCCCAGGACCTGGGTCGGTCGCCCCCACAACCGAGACCGGAAGCTACCCCCCTCCCCCCGACTAATCCTTGCAGGACATGAAGCGCACGACAAGGCCTCGGCCTCGGGAGGCGAAGACCGCGACAAGCCTCCCCGAGCTAAGTAATTCCCGCACACGGGCACGCGGCACGGAAACATAGCACAGAAATAGCGGAAACAACACGATAATTAACAGCAACAGTTCAACATGCCCCCGCGGGGCCCTATACTACTTTCTTTTTGCGCAGGGAAGGAAGAAAAACAAAATAGGCACGACTTGCTCGTCACCAACTCGCGGCGAGGGCTCGTACTGCCTCTGGAGCTCAGTCAGATCTCTCCTCTCGCTTCACCGGGGCGCAACGGCGGACTGACCCGCTACCTTCCCCCAGGCGGGCACGACGGCGCGGGGGCTGGTCACGACCACCGCTGGAGGAGCTGCTGTCTGAAGGAGAGTCGCTGAAGCTTGGCGAGCCCCGAGCGCCGCTGCCCACGCGCCTGCCGCCATCTTCGTCCTGATCAACGCCAGAGATGGGCACACGACCGCGGTCATTGTCTTCGGGGCAGCACCCATCACGACGACCATCTTCCCCGAACACCCTCACGTAGAGGGTGGCGTCACCGTCGAACTTGAAGTGCAGGGTGCACCGCCGGCTCAAGCCACACGCGCGGGCAAACGTTTGCCAGTCGCGGGTCAGGGCCGCATTCCCGGCGACGGAGACCTCCAGCGAATCTCGGGAGGCCCTGCTGCAGCAACTGTCCTCCTGAAGCCAGAGGCCGCCCGGAGCGCCGCCCGAAAGTTCACCTACAAAGAAGTGGGGGAGCTGGAGACAGGTGCTGGTCGGGTCCACCGACCACACGACAAACTCCGGCAGCACCTCCGCTGAGCGGAAGCGCGGCCTGGGGGGTCGCGCAGCCACGACATGCCTCCCATCAGTGACCGGGCGCTCATCGCCGCATAGGGAACCGCCTCCACGACCACGGGAAGCCACTACGGGGGCCGCAGGATGCTTGCGAGGGCGGCCCCGGCCGCGCTTGGTCAGAGGAGAGTCAGGTCCTTCCTAACGAGCCTTTCACTTCTCCACGGCCGAGAACCTCTTCGACGGAGCCATGGGGATGGCGAGTAGCCGGGATGGAGAGAAAGGAGTACCAGGAAGGAATGGACTAAGGGGGCTCACGTCGTTTCGTACTTATAGCCGGAGAAGGCCAACCGCCGGCCTCCATGATCGCAGGTAATCATGACCCGTTTTTGCATGCAAGGACTTGTCAAGTCATGCGGTTGCCGAGGCGTCGTGGGGAAGCGGAGACGCCCACGTCTAATCAATCACCATGCAGCGTCCAAGGCCGCAGGCTATTGGGGTCCGCGGCGCATCGCACTTGCCCCTTCGTTTCTCTGCTAAGCCAAGTCCGGGCGCGCCTTGGGCCCGGGGGCTACTGTCGGTGTTCTGGGAACGGGGGTCCCCAGACTTGCCCGCCTGCGGCCTGCGGCGTGGCTCAACCAGAGGCCCAGTGCAGCCCAGCTTCATCAGCTCAAGCTCAAGACCCTCGTGAGGGTCCAAGCCTCGCGGGGCGGATGACAGGAAGCTTCCTCAGGAGCAGCCTCATCAGGCAGGCTCGCGAGGAGGCGGAGAGATCAAGGCAGGGCACCTCACGAGGAGCCCGTGACGCAAGCCATGATGATCGAGACCAGGTGGGCGCCAGGCGGGCGCTGGCCTGTGCAGTGTCCTTGTTTCCCCTTCGGTGCAAAGGGGGCAAGCACATGCCAAGGTATCATGCAAAGGTTACCGTTTCGGTGCAACAAGACCAAGGCCAGCAGAACGACATGATGGAGGTCATCATGGAGCCTAGGACGACGTCATCGTCAGAGCCTTTGGCAGCCGTAGACCAACTTTAGTCAGGATAAGTGTACTAGATGTTCCCCTTCAAAATGGCCAATTGTTGGCGCCCTTCCCGCTCATTATTTGGGAAGAGGCCCAGGGCCTCCCTCTATAAATAGGACTAGCCACCACAGTAGAGGGAGGGGATCTAGATTGCGCATAGACTAGGGAGAGGCGGCTGAACTCACCCAAGCAGTTCATCGCACCAGCTCAAGAACAACCCCTCGTGAGGCTGTTCTCCCTTTATATTGTTCATCATCAGCCCCAGAGGCAATCCACCACACCACACAATGGAGTAGGGTATTACACCACAATGGTGGCCTGAACCAGTATAAACCTCGTGTCCCTTGTGTGTTCTTCTCTCTAGCCTAGATTCCTTGCGAGGCTTCGAAAGATGAGCTGGTAGGGGAAAGATCTTCGTGCGCACCCCAGAGTTCGAGCCTCAAGGGTCTGCCGGAACCCGAAATCCGACAACATTGATAGGCTATCAATGGACGAACTCTTCATTGAGCATATAACATAATATTAGTACACAAAGTATACTCCAAGATGATATAAAACTTATGTGCACAAATAAAAAATGTAGCATATGATTACAAATGTGTAGATGATAATATACGGTACCTGAAAAAGTGAGGAGCCAAACACTAACTCCTTGTGATTATTAAATGGGCCATGAATTACACCCAAGGTCTCCAGTTCGGGCGCAGAGACGATGGTTATTTCTGAAGTTGTATAACAATTATGAAGGAGAAACCTTTCAAGTGAAGGGGCATCTTCGATGATGAGCTGATGTCCTTTAAAACAAATTCCAATGCTTTTAAGGTGAGGCGACTTTATTTGGAGACAACTGATACCAATTTCTATTCCCAAAACAATCAGCAAGCGCTCCAAGGCAGGGCAACTGGAGTGGATGATGCTGTGCAGTGAGGCCTCCGACAGATAAACCACCACAAGCGAAAGTTTTTTTAGTAGTGGGAGTCGAAGCATTTGTACCAGATCGTCTGGTAGATGGCACCGGGCGAAGGTGGTGGTGTGGAGAGAGGAGGAAAACCTCGAGATGGACAACAGTGGTGTGTGCACGAATTCTTGGTGTGTTTGTGGTATGAAAGTTTTATGGTAATGGTACAACTCAAACTGCTGGAGTTTTTCGAATTCAAGGGATGTCAGCCAAGCGTCCACCTTGTCGGGTATGGACAGCAGGTAGCTTGTCGGGATGCAGAGGCATTGAACGGGGCCCTGCTGGTGAGAAGAGACGATGGCTCTGAGGAGATCAAATTCAGGATGGACAGATATCTGACGACAGTCGAGATTGAGGGGCGCGGTGCGCCATAGAGGGCACCACCGAGTTGAGAGGACTTGTGTGCGGCAGCAATCCTTGGTGGGGAGAAGCGAGATGATCTCCTCAAGGATGATGCCCGGGAGATTGCTGATG
>NC_041383.1:649247600-649324795 GCF_002162155.2 Triticum dicoccoides | reverse complement strand
GCTTCTCCCCGCGCTACCGGGTGCGGGATCTACAACCAGCATCGTCGCTGGCGGGAGCCTCATCTTCTTGGCGCTGGGGCCAGCCGACTCAATTTCCTTGTGGCATCATGCCGAGCTCACGGGTTTGAGCAGAGTAGCCAGAGACGAGCCTAGTGGCAATGGGAGTGGGGAAGAAGGAGGGCTGGGGATTTTTGTAGGAGTGGAAGAAGAGGAGCAGGCGTTTTCTGTACGAGTGAGGAAGAAGGTGAGTAGGGTTTTCTGGACGAGTGAGGAACATTGGGGAGCGGGGGGAATTGGGGGGGAGACGGAAGCAGGAGAGCGAGCTATTCGTGTTTATAAGGCCTGTTGCACTAATTACTCGCTTTTTCTCAAGAACCGCTCTCTTCTTTTGCGTTGCTGGATTGGAGCTGGCGCATGGACTTGGCTCACTGGCCATGCATGCAGGATGCATGTGCCCGCCGGTCACTGCATGCGCCTGGTTTGTTACTAGGCCTATTTAATAGGGTGGTTATGGAGTAAATTAAGGAGATTTATTTTCTCTGTGTGCATCCACCAAATTAGAGGATGCGGTACTGGATGCAGACACTCACATTAAACTAACATTCAGAAGAACAAAAGTTCAGCGTGTCTATGCATCTCACTGATTCACCATACTATAAGCAATACAAAGCTGTGAGAAGGTGTGGAAATAAAGAAAATCGGTCGATGCTTCTCTGAGCAATAGCCTCCATGCGCATGCATTAATTTCCTGGGCATGCTTGTTTCTTCTCAATGTTGCGAGCACTTTGAGCATGTTGGCAACTCCACAGCTTGCTAGCTGCCTCATCTTGCAATTGATGCTGACACATTTGCAGCAAACACATGAGGCAATAGAGATGACTCAACATGGGTCCATATTGTGCAGTTCCCCTGAAATCATATTCATTGTCCTGAATCTGAAAAGATAGGAAAACAGTAGCTATACTTAAATAGTGTTGCAAAATAGTAGCACATATCAATAGCTCGGCATGACAAAACATGATCATCTGGACGAAGGGGATACTGACCTGCCTGAGGAAGATTATATATAATTTAATAAGTCCTTGGTTGATTTGCACCTGCGGCTGCACTGCTTGTTTGCTCCTCCACACATGACAGGATCGTTCCGCACTACATTCAGCAAGTCAACGTACGAATAAGCTAATTTCATCTTGCGGTGGTCATTGTACCAAGTTACGAATGTAGGAATACCTGGAGCAGCATGAGGTTAGCTGACAGCAGGTAGATGCAGCCATATAAATTTTGTGCAGTGCTACCAAAATTGAGGTTTGTATCCCTTCCTGTTATGAGAATTCTTCTTGTAGTTGGTAGAATGTGATGGCTTGTTCTTTGCATCAAAATTTCCTTTCCCCTGAGATTTGTTCTTGTTGTTTTGGGGCTGGTTGGGCTGGAAGTTCTTCTAGTGTACCATGTGGACACTAGAAGCTCCCTCAGCGACCAGAGCACAAGTGTGTTTTGCTCTCGCCTTCTCCTCAAAATCAAGAGTGCTAATGAGATCCAAAATGGAAAACTCATGTCTCTTGTTTTTCAGAGAAGTAGCAAAATTGTTCCACGAATGTGGAAGCTTGGCAATGATGGTCCCAGCAACAAATTTGTCCAGCAACACACACTTAAAGTACTCAAGTTCCTTAGAGAGTGACTGTATCTCATGAGTCTGCTGAACAACAAGGCGCTCATTATTCATCTTATAGTCACAGAATTGCTCCATGACGTACAACTCGTTGCTAGCGCCCGAGGGCCCAAACGTGGCCTCGAGCGCAGCCCACATGTCTTTGCCCCTGTCAAACGACATATATGAATCCACAATGGAATCATCAAGAACACTCACCAGGGTGGCTTTGAAGAGGGTATCCATGTTCTGAAAAGCTTCCTGCTGTGTAGGATTAAGATCACCCTCAGGCTTACCCTTAGTGGCGTCATAGCAGTACATGATCTGAAACAAATATACTGCTCTTGTGCGCCACCTTTTATATTTCACCCCCTTAAAAGTAGGCGGCTTCAAAAGCGCAGCAAAACCACTCGGAGTAAATTGCCTGTAATCAGGTTTTTGCAGTGGATTGTTGAATATATGAGCAATTTAGTATGAGATTTAATCCGAATCAGCAGTAAATAGATCACGACGACTATTCCAAACATCAAAGTAATGATGCGGACTAAACCAGGAGGACAGAATCACATACTGTACAACGGGAGCAGAACCGATGTGGTTGATGTTGTCACTCATGTCGTTGATGAAGAGGTTACCGAGGTCAGGGAAGAAGGCTATTGTTGAGGAAGTCATCGCTGGCAGCAGTCACAGGAGTGTGCTCCCCAAAAACCTGATCGCCCCTCTCCCGTACAGGATCACGAAAGGCGGGGTTCGGAGGACTGCTGTCCCTTCTTGTGGTGCACGCCGGAAGGAGGGCTGGAGAATAATTGCGCGGCGGCGCTAAGATCTGGAACAGTGCGAAACCATATGATACAGCGGCGGCTAGGGTAGAGCATGTCAGGTCGGTCGTGTGAGTACAATAGTAGGCCTTTGGCCCCCAAACCCCATGTCCAAGTCAATAATAGCTTAAAAATTCAATAATAGCCCCACGAAGGTTTGTCTCAAAAAAACAGAGTAATTAAGGCGTCCGTTAGTCCCTTTAGTATAAATACTATATCATTAATAATGGCCCCACCTTTTGTCTCACAAAGTATGTTGGAGTACAACCGGCTACACGTTTACAATCCGCTTCTCTTCTCTCTCCTCTTCTCTCTCCTTCAACTAAGCACAAATACTATATTTAAATCCTTATAGCCTCCTTATGTCATCTAATTGTAGTACTTGCTCTAAAGTTACTCTCCACTATGTAGTCTGAAATGGCGGGCGTGCAGCGGGCGGTGCCCTCGGTCGGCGCACCGCTTAAAAGGCGGAAGCAGTGAGAGGTCACGTCGCCCTGACTTGCCATCAATGTGGAGCGGCGGGCTCAGCTGGCGTCGGGCTCAGCTGGCGTCGGGCGAGAAGCGCGCACGGGAGGGGGGACGGGTTTTTGTTGGGCCAAGAAGATAAGAAACCAACTTGGGATCGGTCCGGACGGGGAAATATCATGTGCTCCCATACTGTGCATATGACACTAGTCTATGTTACTACTCCCTCCTTTCCGGTTTATAGAGATGTTTAGAGTAACATAGTAATATGTTACAGTATAAGTTACTCCCCACTATGACCAGCCTTGGCCTCTCCCAGTGCTCCACCATGTATAGCTGCTAAGCCTGCCACGTAGGCATAAAATATGACGTGGCACCAATAAACTAAGCACCTATGCATTGAAGACTTGAGTTACTAAGCCTTTTAATGCACTTAGCACCTCATCTAAAGAGCATGGTTAATAGTATAGCCAGCTGCTGGCTATAAGCCAGTGCCATGTCATCTACTACAACCCATATTATAGTCAACATGTACAATAGTAGATCAAAAGAGTGTACTACTTTTTTATTATGTGGCCCACCTTTCATTCTCACAAAGTGCCTAGGAGCACGTGCTAGAGCTGGCTTTTCACGAAGATCCCACTTACCTTCTCTCTCCTCTTCTCTTTCCTCCACCTAAGCAGAAATATACTAGTTTATTCCTTATAGCCCGCTGACTCAACTCTATTATACTTGCTCTAAGCACATCTAAGCACTTACTAGCACCCCCTTGATCATGGACCTTGACGGTGCACGTCACCTTGTGTCTCATAATTTTCCTCGTCATCATCTGAGTCGTAAAGGATCTCACCCACATCATCATTATCATGCAGCCGCCTTGATAGACAACGTGCGCAGAAGGAGTAGAGGCGACTAGGGACGCACCACCACCACGTCGTGGGCACTCCGTATGTGCTCGTGTGCGTGCAGCGTGCATGTTTTTCCATCGGTTCTAGCTCTAAGGCCGAGGCTGCGGTCGTCTTCGTCTCCGACTAGTAGTTGAGAAACAACGGCAAAGAGGTGCTGCAAGAGATGCGTATGCGCCGTTGCGTGCGAGCTTCATTGTAGCACGACGAACCGGACGTCGCCGCGGATGGCGCACGCCTCCATACAGCCGAGTGTGTGCGCATGCATGTGTTATTCACGTGCATTCTGCGGCCGAGCGTGTGTGCATGCACGTGTTGTGTACGTGCGTTGTGTGCTCCATGTTGTGCGCGTATGTGCATGAGTTGGATTGGATGGAGTTAGTGTGTTGGCTTGTGTACATGCGTGGCTGCATGCGTCCTATACATGTGTGGCTTGTTCCATGGTTATTAATAATTCAATATAAACTACTCCCTCTGTTCCTAAATATATGTCTTTCTAGCCATTTCAAATAGACTACAACATACAGATGTATGTAGACATATTTTAGAGTGTAGATTCACTCATTTTGTTTCGTATGTAGTCCCTTATTGAAATCTCTAAAAAGACTTATATTTGGGAACGAAGGGAGTATAAAACATCTTCAACTTAGCATCCTGATGTACCGTTTCTAGTGGTTAGCGAAAATTTCATGTTCTTTTATTTTTTTATAGCTGGGCAGGCGGCAAAAAACAGGGGAAAACGCGCAAGGTTCCTTGCAGATGCTCCACCGCGAGGTTCCTTGCTCCTTCTCGGTCATCGGGAATCTATGCTCTTTAACTCTTTTCTTTTACGTGAGCTTTGTTCATCCTTTTCCCAACACGCAAGACATCTAGCATCAAGGTGCACGTGTCATCCAAGAAAATGGAGATAATCAGATAAGCAGTGCGTAAGTGAGTCGTGCGGGGGGGAAAGCGGGGGGAAACCCTTTCTCGTAAGTGAGTCATGCACTTCGATGGCACCTACACAATATTTTTTCTCATCTATGGCACGTGAATAGTGCATGTACTCAACGACGGAGCACGGGATGGTAGCAATGACATGGTCAGCCCTTTTTTGGAGAGAGTACGTACTACTACCTTCGTCCTAGTTTATTGGTCCCCTTAGTATTTTGTGTTAAACTTTGACCATAGATTTAACTAAGAAAATAATAATGCATGTGTTTAAAAATTATATCCTTGGATTCGTATTTGAACATAGTTTCATGTGATGTTATTTTTGGTTACATGCATTAACATTTTGTTAATAAAATTCAAGGTCGAAATTTGGCACAAAATGCGAAGGGGACCAATAAACCAGGATAGAGGTAGTAAATAACTTTGATGTGTCCCGTCAACTCACAGAACGACGAGAAGCTTGATTACGCCTTCTCCCTCGCCAATACGTGCGCGGTGGCTCGCGGCACGAGGAGAAACTTTTGCTTACAAGCGGTGGACGTGCAACAGTTCATTTGGTGTCAGATTACTAGAAGCACTATCGTAGAACCATCGACTTCTGGAAGAGGCGAAGAGCCAAGCGCAAGGTCACCTACTAACCTTAGGCTAGGCGTAGTGGGAGTAACATAAGTAGGGGTACCTCCTTTTTTTATTCTAGAAACAACCACACGCAAATATCAAGGTGCTGGTTACGTAGAACAAATTTCCTGGAGTCCGTGCTCAACCTTCCTCTATCTCTCTTCTTAGCCCATCGTCTGTTTGCTCACATGCGGTCCCACATGTTAGTGAAAACGCAAGAGGACCCACTGAACCTGCACATCTTTCACCTCGACGTGCTGGTGATGAAAAACAAATCCAATAAAGATCTTCGGTGGCCGCTTTTGGAGTTACTCAAGAGTAGTAAGATTCTATTTACAGTTTAACCCAAGATGCACATCACGTGGCTTCAACTACCACTCTATTTTCTTGCATGACACGACCTGGATGCTGGATGTCCCACATGTCGGCAAAAGGAGGAAGAACCCGACCAAATTTTCGGTTGTGCTCTCGGATTAGACTAGTTCTGCTAACTTAAAAAATTTATTGTGTACTCCCTCCGTTCCAAAATACTTGACTTCCATTTGTCCAAAAATGGATGTACCTATATACTAAAACATGTCTAGATACATCTATATTTTGACAAATAGAAGGCATGTATTGTGGAACGGAGGGAGTAGAATGGATGCAAGTTTTGGTATTGGGAAGAAGAGTACATCCATATATTGATAGAGCATTGGAGTTGGCCTTACAAGTGGGACCACAGTTGAGGAAACCGACTATCGGCAAACCCCCACCTCGCCCGCCGCGCGATGGCTGAGTTAGAGAAACGATGAGGTTGAAGAGATTACTCTAGCACGGACTCCAAGAAATATGGTGTCATATGGAATTCGTGGGTGTGTGACGTACTCCTGGACGTGAATGCTTCTTCTGGCCCATGCCACCCTACTACTCCTACTACTTATACTATATAGTACTAGTATCGAGGATCCGAGATGCTGGTTACATACAACGAACACATTAACATATGGCTACAGTAAAAACACCCGCCCGACGCGCAAAGCATGTGAAGCTAGTACAAATAGTGTACTACTATTGTTGATTGGCCTCATCCGATAACCTGTTGCAATGCACGTACAATTATGTATTCGGAAAATATTTTTTTGCCTCGTCGCACCACTCACTCAGAGAAGCGACTCGAAAGCCATTCATAAATTTAGTAAGTTTATCACAGGCATATCATTTTATTACATACAACAGGTCATCAAACCACATCGACAATGAGGATACATTATAAATACTAAAGTTTTCACCACACAACAAATAACAAGCAATGTAATGAACTTCAACTCAACCATTCCTCGGCGTTGGAAACGCTTGCTTTGAACCACAAGTGATTCTCTGGGACGGGCCATCTATTGTCGATCTCGAGACCAACGTAGGATTGATCATCCAGGCTGAAGCGGCCTACTATATCAGTACCACGGTAGGGAACCACCCAAATTTCCGAGGTATAGACACAGTTGCTTCTAATAAATGGTACTAGTAACGTTGTGTCAACAGCAGTTGGATCGCCTTTCACCATCATCGGATAGTTTTGTCCAAGGAAGAGCGAGTTTTCTCCAAGACTATCAATTCTGTACTAGGGAGAAGGTGTTGGCACTAGCACACTAGTATCCATCCCGAATACCATGCAACTGGTGTTGGAATAGGTCCGGAGAGTGCGACCTGGGAGACAACACGTGCTCCCTCAGTAGTAACAAACTTAGTGCACTGTATACACACAAAAAGAGGTGATCCATCGGAATTAGTTGCCAGGCACCACTGAGTATATACATTTTGCTCGTCCTCATGCTCGTGATCATCACCATCGTCATCTCTCCCTTGGTTATAAAATTTTTCAAGTATAGGTGGTGGAATGTTCACAGAACCTTGGAAACACAAGAAGGTTAATTAGTAAAGGGAAACTTGCTAACTCGCATGCATGTGGATGAAACAATTATAATTATGGTGGAAGACAAACGTACCGAAAGCATAAGGATTCCATGAAAAAACAGTGCGACGAGTGGTGGCAGCCAACACAAGGCCCTCGTATTGAATTGCATCACAGTACACATCCGTGTATAGAAACTGATTTTTGAGCAATATCCATCCAGTCGAACCATGAAGGACGACAACAAGCTTGTCAAAGATAGCAACAACTTCATAGTTGTTGTAATTCCAAGAGCGGTTGGGAACTCGACAAATTGCTATCTTCCATAGAAGATAGTCACCATGATCGTACTTGAACATGCGTACACTACCGGTGTGCTCAACCTCTGGGCAGTCTGCTGAGATTTTTGGAAGTGGAACCCGGTCACGAGTGTACACAAGTTCCCACTCGCAGTTGGACCCAATGTAAACAACCCAATCTCCATTGGCATCTTCCCAATCCTTGCCCTCAAGAGATGGCATCTTAACATCATACATATCATTATCAAGTGCCATCAACTTGCACAAGCCGAGGCCTCTGTCGTCCCCGCACCAGTAGTCATCATGGTCACAGCGAAGAAGATAGGGGAGATCAAACTGCTCCTTGACTCTTGGGTTCCTTGTAATGATGTTATTAGTTGAGTCGAGAATGGGCTTGAATGAACCTGCCATGCAAGCCAAGGTGATGACGTCGCACCGATCAATGAGTTCCTCCACCACGTCATCTTTCAGATCGGGGCAGGAATAACGGGGTCGTTTCCGGCCTGTTCCCTTAATGGAGAAGACAATCGAACAATGGCAGAAGGAAGGGTGAAGGGCTGAAGGAAATTGGAGGGAGGGAGAGGAAGAGCGTGCGACAGCAGTTCCAAATCGAGAGGGAAAGGCAAAGAGTCGATGGACGATTGCCAGTTTGCCACGGTTCACGAAGAGGCGCCCCGGCCTACACGTCCGTTCGGAAATACTAGTAGAAGAGGACTCGCCGTCGTCTCACTGATATGTTGGAACGGGAACACATATCAATGAAACATGGTGTGTAATTTCTCGTGCAAAATGCGATCTGGCCGTGTTGGCCCAAGGTGCCGCATTAGTTTTTTTTAAGTTTGCCGCATTAGTTATCGACCTTTATTTTTTTAACATGCAATCTGAATGGATAGCTCATGTGGTCATCGCACATGAGCAGATATAGTGATGGTTGATTCGCCCGAGCAACTTATTACTGTGGGAATATGGGAGTACCAGCGGATTCAAAGAACAGAGAAATGATGGTTGCTTCGTTCGAGCAACTTACTGTGGCGAAGGTGGGGCTCTGTGATTTGACTGCTCACTAGTCATTACTACTGCGGTGCAACGACCGGGGTGAATCTTTCCCTGAAGTAGTGTTGTGCACTCAATATTGCTGCATGGCAGGTGGAGCCGGATGAAGGATGTCCAACATGTCGGCGAAACGAAGTTGAATTGTTTCTGGCATTGCTATCAATCCTTCAGGATTTGTTTATATGTACGCATAATTTTGATGAAATTGTACTGTGATGCTATGAAGGTTTCAACTTTGGTTCCCGCATGGGAAAAAAGGTTTCAACTCAGGATTCATGTGTCTTGCCTCGAGATTATCTCGTTACAACATTCCATCAAACACAAATGAAACTACCATGGCTAATGCATCTTAATGGTTCGCAGATCAGCGCCAATATTCACATCACAACTGAAGACAAAGTTGTGAGAAGGTCTACAAATAAAGAAAAAAAATTGATCGATGTTGTTCGTAGGCATGGCTCCATTTCCTTGGCACAGTGTTCATTGCTTGGCAGCTAATTTCACCCAGCTCTGTAGCCAAAAAAAGAGGTGTATGAAGGACACCACAATCCGATCATTTTGTGCAGCTCCACTAAAATCGAGCGGACCATCCCTGTTTGCAAAGATATCCAGTCAGTGTGATTACAATAATAGTGGAACTAGATGATGAAACATAGCACACATAAATAGAAGCCGATCACCTCTACGATCTCTCTTTAGGACTAACTTCTTGTTGGAGAAGATTAGGCACGGAGTTGGATGAGGAGGGTAGCAAAACCAATCTCCCTTTCCGCAGTCCCACAGAAATGTAACAACGTTGCCCGTGCGACATTTTGGCGGAACTGCACAAAACACTCTTTAGAAAAGTCATTTGTGCAGTTCACCAAAAGGTCGCAATAGCAACAAGGTGAAAATGGATAGCCCTGTTTGCAAAAGGAGGTCGAAAGGAAACAATTACTGCCCAATAACACGAGTTGAAGACACATATGCCGAAAAAAAGAAGCTTGTTCCATGTAATAAGGGAAAGATAGCACATGGTGGTTTATCAAAAATGGTTTGAGGACGAGATTGCAAGATGGAAAGTACGCCGGCCGAGATACGATTTAAGCAAACAACTAAAGAAGATCCACATGCAGCAACGTGGGAAGATGGCCAGTGGAGCAAGGCCGTAGGAAGATGTACCTGAGGGTCGTCTGGATGTTACTAGGAGGGCGCCGGCGGCCGGGATCTGCCCATACTGCGGCAGCGAGCAAGTGGCGAAGGCCCTACCACGCCGGAGCTTGGTCAGAGAGAACGGCGGGTACCGCAGATCGGAACGTGCTGCCTCAATGTCTTCGAACGGAGAGATGATGCACATCCTCCCTTTCTGTCGGCACTGACTGGATGCGGCTGGATCACTGACCAACGCTGAGAGAGAGAGAGGCCACGGCGGCCTTGTGTGAGATGGTGTGACGAGAGATAAACCCATTTTTCCATTTTCCCCATGGCATCGTTTTATATTTTACACGTGCCATTGAGGAATATATAAATTTATTTAATGCTAACGCGTCAAGTCGAACTTTGTTCCATCTAGGTGTGGTACCTGACCCTCCTTCGAGTAAACAACCGCTACACGCATCAAATTATCACGTGGGCTGCCTTTTCGTACAGAAATGAACTCCACCGTGTACCCGCGCGGGTGTGGCCGGGAACGAGACATGAGTATGTACGTCCTGCGTGCACTTCTTCTTTAGGTGCAGGTACGTACGTGGGTGGGTGTGAGAGAGATGGTTTGTGCGAAACAGAGGCAATGTGTTGATGATATCTCAATCAGAAAAACATGCATGAAGTGTGTGAAACGGAGTCATGGACGTGAGGTATCGATAGAATTGAAAACATGCATGAAGTGTGTGGCTGCGTGATCGATAAAGAGTGCCATAGAATTTGTGTTTACCCACGTCAAAGACATAGGGCGGCTGGCCTACTGGAATTTGAGAGGGCAGGGGTGTAGTTTTTCTCCGTGGCATGGATACCTACCTACAACGTTCGACTATCGGTGTGTGTGGGGGGGGAGGGGGTAGAGACTGATCGACTAGTATATGTGTGGGGAAGGAGAGAGACCTAGCTATGTATTGAGGGAGATCGATCGACATCCATGGATATGTGTAGCAAAGGAATAAGGTTGGGAAAAAGACAAAGGTAGATCGTCGGAGGGTTGGTGGTGGAGTGGCGTCTCACAAATGGTGGGAGAGGCCTGCTAGACAAACGGAGGGTATGAGTGCAATATCAATAAGAGAGGGCGGGGGATGTCTGTCTGTCTATGCACGTGCGTGTGAGAGACGGGTCGGGAGGTATTCAAGGATGATGAGGGGAGAAGATATGGTTGTGGTAAGCATACGTAACTACATAGGAAGATCAACCGTCGTGTGTCCTTGAAAAATAGAGACATAACTAGCGAGGTAAGTGTATCGGTGCTTGGTGAAAACGAATTATAGTCGACCTGGCTATATGTAGGGAGATCAGTTCATATACACGCCTGCATGTGTTAGAAGCAAATAAGGTCCAGAGAGGCAGACATGAGGAGAGGGTGTTGCTAGGAGGTGGTGCGAGAGGCCTACCATGTCGAGGGGGAGGAGTGTGCGAGTATGTGATCAATGAAAAGAGGGGCGGGAGTGTGCACCTGCGTGGAATCGTATTGGACATAGGGGGGCATGGACGGTGAGAAGAGAAGAGGGGAAGTATATATGTGTTTGTTGTAGCCACACTTGGCTAGAGAGGTATATCGACCGTTGTGTGCCGGAAAGAAGGAGCCGGGGGCCTACACACACCGCTGGTGGATGACCTAAAGAGAAATAATGAACGTGCGCGATGGAGGGGACGCTAAGGGTGGGTGAGAGGGGGCCGGGAGAGTGCATGCACGATAGAAAGTTAGCGCTAGCTAGCTACAAATAGAAGAGGATCATGAAGGTGTAAAAGACAAACAAAGATCATAATTCATTATAAAAAAGTGGATACGTATACTTGAAGAAGATATCATAATGTAGAACATTGATTATAATTTGGGCTAATGTGTGGCTTTTGCAACTCAGGTCTAAATACTTGTCATAATGTAGGGGGCGGGACACTATATATACTTTGTGTGATAAACACGGTGTACATATGGAACATGGTTTAGATTATGAATATATAGTTAGTACATCAAATATACTATTATTTGGAATCAATATCAAGTGTATTCAAAAAATAGAATCCGAGTTCATGTAGTACACATAGTTCATATCTATCTCTATAGTAATCATGTGGTGTGTTATTAAGGTAATACACGAATGATGGTTGAAGTTGGCAACAATCATGATTGTAGGTTCTTATTGAAATAGAGAAATGAATTCAAATTTAGTTCAAATTGCAGCGGTAGTATAGACATTTGGAATGCACTAAAATGTTGGTATGAGTACGTTACATGCATTATACAACAAGCAAAAAAATTTAATCAGATATAACATGTATTCATACTCCCTCCTTCCATCTATATAGGGCACAATGAGATTTTTAAGACCGCCTTTGACTATTGACAAGATTAATAGTACATGACATGCACAATGTGAAAATTATATCATTGAAAGAACCTTTCACAGACGAATTTAACGGTGTGCTTTGTGTAAGTTGCATGTCATATATTATTGCTCTAACATTTGGTCAAAGTTAGTATCGAAAAACGCATTAGGCCCTATATAGATGGAAGGAGGGAGTAGATTTGAATAGCATTTGTATAGTAAAACGGGGCAAGACTCTCTCTTTGTGTGGTGTGAATAGTTTTATTTTTTTCGTTTTCTTTTCGGTTGAGGGAAGTGCGAATTGATTTGGTACGTACAAGTACAATATTACTACACGTTAGGCTTGTCCCTAAAATTCAAGCCGCGTCTTGTTATATCCTGAAAATTCAGATATCGTGCTCCCAAAACCGGCGCCTTCACAACCCGCGCCTTGCTATCCCAAAATTACAACGCGCGTGAAAACTCCCTCCAGCTGCCAAATCCCGACACGCGAAATCCCCCTTCTAACCCTAAGCCGAAAGGGCCGCTAGTTCAAATCGGTAGGGGGTACTTTTGTAACACACCCTACATTTTGGACAAGCACATCCCTAAGTCATGCTTCACCCCCTCCCATCTCCCCCTTTTCGCCATTCGAAATCCCAGGCCGCCATAACCTCTCCGCTCCAGCCGCGAAACCCCACCCTCCTCCATCCGCAACCTTACCGCTGCCCAGCCGGAGCCTCTTCCCTGATGATGTCGTCCACTGCAACAGCTCGACGTCCCTCGTCCACCTCCCTGGATGAGGATCCATCGTCCATCTCGTCGTCCCGCCGGTTCAGCCGCCCCGTCCTCCACCTCCAAGGAGCTGCTCCGATGATCGCCTCGTCTATCGCGGCTGCTCCATCCCCACAGCGCCGCCTTAACCTGCTCCACCGGAACCGCAACATCCTCATCAACTTCTCGGATGAAGCTGAGGCCTACTCGGCGCCACCAAAGAGGTTGTACACTCATCACATCGCACCTTCTCCTTAACTCAACCTCCCGGCGATGACGGTGCTCCATCCTGCACCCCCATGGAGCAGCTACCTTGAAGCCGGCGCCGCGGGCGACATCTTCACGGCGGCTCTCCCCCAGTGTGAGGCCCCTTCGGCGGTGGCGGCCATACCAGCCGGATCTGCTGCTGCAGCTCCGGCTCTCGCTCACTCGCTCGCTCGCGCTGCTGCTGCTGCTCCGGCTCTCGCTCGATTGCTTGCTCACCCAGCTGCTGCTGCTGCTGCTCTCCCCCTCGCTCGTGTTGTTGCTCTGCTCCGATTTAGCCACACTTTAGTCGACTGAATCAACTTTTGGGTCAGTCGATTTTCAGCGGTTGGGGGGCTCGCCGGAGTTAAGGAAGAACCACCCGCGGCGGGGACAGGGGCTCGCCGGATAGGTACCCCACTATCTATCTTAGGGTTCAGGGTGGGGGCGGGGGGCTAGAGGGCTGGCCGGGGCGGCGGTTGGGAGTTGTTTCGGGGCGGCGAGGCGGCGGTTCGGCCGGTGGTGGCTGGCGGCTCAGGGGGGTGCAGGTTGAAGATGAACTGCAGGCCCTCCCTAAACTACATGTCAAGTGCCTCTCTGCTACCATTGCGTTCAGTTTTGATAGTAGCATTCAGATTCTGTCAGGACCCCGACTCAATGCCACATAGATCTAGCATGTAACACTTCATATCACTTTGCGGCCTCACGCACGGTATTCCCACGGGTGTCGCCTTACCTTTACCCGGGACCGTTTGCGCCTTTTGGCACACGTATATGACAGTGTCGCTAGCATCCATATGATAAGGAGCCCGGGCTGACATGGCTAGTCGTAAATCCAAAGTGGCACAAACTTACAGGGACAGGCATCCATGACCCAGCATCGAACGTGTCGGTCATCAGCGAGTGAATCCACGCTGTAGCACTGGGCTAGCAGGACTCCGGTGAACCGGGCTGTAGCGGGCTAACAGGACTCCGGTATTCATCGCGTGACATTTCCCCGTAGGGACAGACACAGGAACGAAGAAGGACACATGCCGGCCAGCCTAAGTGTTCCGGAGCAGTAGCAAGCTACCATGGCTCGGTGGAAACACTAGGAGACATTTCCCGGTAAGAGAGGCTACTAAAGATAAACAACTAGATGGTCAGATCCCACACATACCAAACATTTCAATAGCATACACACAATATGCTCGATATGTGCAAATACAACATGGCATCACAACATGACTCTACGACTCAAATAATTTATTCAATAGGCTCCGAGGAGCGAGATATTACAAACATGGGTCTCATGACCCAACAATCAGAGCATACAAGTCAAAGCACAAACGGAAGCTATCATGTCTGAGTACAGACATCTATAAATGAAAAAGGCTGAGAAGCCTGACTATCGATCAGATCCTGCCGAGGGCACAAGATCGTAGCTGAGGTATCAAGCTAAACGTCGAAGTCCAAGCGGAACTACTAGTGAGACTGAAGTCTCTCTGCAAAAACATAAAATAGGCAAACGTGAGTACAAATGTACCCAGCAAGACTTACATCAGATCTATCTACATATGCATCATTTTCAACAAAGGGGATGGTGGGGTTTAACTGCAGCAAGCCAGCTTTGACTCGGTGGCTATCCTGAACTACGACTGCAAGCGACTCTTTGAGGTGGCGCACACGAGTCCACATGTTCACCATATCAATACACCACTATGGATCCGCTCCCGTCTCCCTACGAGAACGCCATCCATAGCACTCACGCTTATCTTGCGTATTTTAGAGTATCCACTTTCACTTGTCTATGAACTAATATAAGCAACCCAGAAGTCCTTTTCCGCGGACACGGCTATTCGAATAGATGATGTTAACCCTGCAGGGGTGTACTTCTTCATACATGTTTCCACC
Organism: Triticum dicoccoides; assembly: GCF_002162155.2. NCBI lineage: Eukaryota > Viridiplantae > Streptophyta > Magnoliopsida > Poales > Poaceae > Triticum > Triticum dicoccoides. The sequence goes on along the minus strand of NC_041383.1, from coordinate 649,309,764 downwards.
ACTTAGCGTCTGCACACGACATGTGCTCGGCAGACTTCAAGCGAAAGCCGACGTGGGTGTAGACCACGACCTACCTAAACACCTAAGTCTCTAGTCCAGGTTTATCGCCTATTCGGGTTCCATCCATGAGGAGATCCGGCCGGAGTTTCGCTCACAGCCCCAAACGATGTGAACAGGGTTCCGTGACACCAAACGGGTGCCCGGTTTACCCGGCCACGTGCCTACCGCATCACAGCCCACCCCTACGGTCAGCGCTGTCCACGGCCTCCAGCATACTACAAACACCAGAAACTACTTGCAACTCCTGGACAGAGGACTAGGGTGAATAAGAAGTCGAGCGGGGTCATATTTCAGGGCCCAATGTATGGTAGTAGCTGAATCATGGATCACAAACACAGAACTCAGTTCCTGAGGACGGCTTCAATGAGACAACCCGCCATGTACTCCTACATGGCCTCTCACCGCTACCTTTACCAAATCGTGTTCACACGCTTAGCTCACACACAGTAGGACATGTTCACACGCCTCTGATTCATCCCCGATGAATCAGACCTGACTCAACTCTAAGCAGTAGCAGGCATGACAAACAAGCATGAATGAGTAGGCACATCAGGGCTCAAACAACTCCTACTCATGCTAGTGGGTTTCATCTATTTACTGTGGCAATGACAGGTCATGCAAAGGATAAAGGGGTTCAGCTACCGCAGCAAGTAACAGATGAATCGGTGTTGTCCTAATGCAGTAAAAGAGAGCAGGAGCGAGAGAGTAGGATTGTATCGGAATGAACAAGGGGGTTTTGCTTGCCTGGCACTTCTGAAGATAACATTGAGTCTTCATCAGTGTCAACGATCACATCATCGGTATCACGTCTATCGAGAGGGGACAATTACCGGCAAATACAGAAAAACACGATCAATGCAATGCACAATATGATGCATGCTATGACATGGCAATATGAATGTGTTTTGGGCTAATGCACCTAAAACCAGATTAAATGAAGTTGGTTTGAATCCAAGATTCAAATTCAAACTCCATATGTGGTTATTTAAATGTCATTCACTTCATTTGTCCTAAACAGTAGTGATAAGTTGTTCTAACATGCATGAAAATGGTACAGATGGATTCCTTGAATTTTCTGATAATTTTTCATATATAAATTATTTAATTTGGAGTTACGGTTGAATTTCTATGATTTATTGAAGTTTTAGCCATTTTCTGGAATTTCAGAATTGAATTAAAACCAAAAAATGAGTTATGACATCAGCACTGCGTCATGCTTGCATCAGCAAGTCAACAGGGCTGCCCCGGGTCAAACCTGACGTGTGGGGGCCACACGTCAGTGACAGAGGGCTGTTAGCTCACTGACAGGTGGGGTCAGGTCAACATCCACGTCATCATGGTCAACTCTGACGTGTGGGTCCACAGTGATTAGATAATATTAAACAGAAATTAAACTAGTGTTAGTTAGGGGCGTGGGCCCAGTAGTCAGTGAGAGGGGGGGGTTAGTTAGTGGCATCATTGGCCACTAATTACGGTGCCACGTCGGCACGGCCGGAGTTAACCCGCCGGCGACCTAAGCAACGACGGAGGCTCGCCGGACTTGAGCTACAGGCGGCGGCTGGACTCGCAGAGACCACCGGGGCGTAGCCCGTGCTCTCCCGTATCCAAAGGAGCAGGAGGGTGGTGGCGGGGGCGCCGGAGCTCGCCGGAAGTGCGCTCGCGGCGGCGCCGGAGTTCGGGTGAGTGCGGGGTTGACGCTATGGTGCATGGGAGGAGGGGCTGGTGGGCGCTACGGCCTCCTGGGAGTTCTCTGAGCACAGCGGTGTGCTCGGATTCGAGCTGTGGTGGCTCTAGCCACGCCGGCGATGAGGCACGGCGGCGGCGAGCTTCGGGCACGGCAGCGCTAGCGCTAGGGAACGTGCGGAGCGACGGGAAAAAGGGGCGAACGGCAGAGGAGCTCACAGCGGTTCCGCAGGGTTGGTCAGTGGGCTCGGGGAGAGGCCGGAGCAGTCGGGGCGACGATGGAGATCTCCAGCGTCGGGAGGTTGAAGATGACGGCGTGGAGATGCTCGGGGGCGTCCGGCGTTGCACAGCTCGACGAGGAGGAATAGGGGTACTAGTCGGAGCTCTTGGGAACCTCAGGGTGTCGCCGGGGTGGTGGTGTCCGCGGTGGTGGCGAGCGGCGGCGGCGGAGGCGTTCGGGTGTGCGAGAGGGAGAGGCGAAGGAGAGACGAAGGGGACGAGTGAGGGGGTCCAGGGGTTCGAGGCGGCGCCGAGGAGAAGGCCCGAGGCGTCGCGGTGGCGAGGGACGCAGGCAGGCAGGGAGGTGGCGTGTCGCCACGGCGCGCGCGTGCGCTGTCTCCCTCCTCTGCCTACTGGCAGAGGTAGAGGACGACTGGCACCAGGCCAGTGGGCTGGGCTGTCCACTGGGCCAGCCAGGTAAGGGGCCAGGTAAGACTCTCTCTCCTTTTTCTAATTATTTTAGTTTTCTATTTTGCAGGTTTGTTTTGAATTTGGTTTTGAAACCAATTCAATTTATTTTGCTTCTGACAATATTTTTAGGAGCTAAAAGAATTAAAACAATGCTCCACAAAATATTTCAGAATTATTGGACCTATATTTATTTAATAGTAGATATAAATCCAATTCAAATAATTATTGATTTAATTCAAATGCCCAAATTAAATGTTTCTGAGACACCAAAAATATTGGTTTGGATTTTACCTCTTGCCAATATTTCCAGAGGATAACAAGAACATTTTCTTGGACTTATTTGAAGCAATTTTTATCTTGATCATTTTTTTAAAGGATTCTGAGGCTTTGAAAATTCCTCAATTCAAATTTCATTTGAATTTAAACATGATGCAGCAACCAAGCTAGTCCAAGGCCAGGGTAAGCTAGGGATGTGACAACTCACCCCCACTAAACAAGAATCTCGTCTCGAGATTCAAGCGTAGGGTAAGGTGAAGGGTAACGCAGACTAATATACTCTTCACGGTCCAGGTTGCACTTCATAGGAACGTTGATTCGATCACTATCATTGTCTTGATGTCTTGCTCTGAGAAATCCTGTCAACATGACATGGAGGGAAGAAGACTCTAGAAGGGGCGATCTTCTTGAAGGTCGAACAACTCACGGAATGAGACATAGAACCATCTCTCAGGTTGAGACACGAGATACACATCAAGAGGGGTGGAAGAAACGGATGACGAAGGTTCACTAGGTAGACAACAATTCCACACCTAAGAAGGTGGTAAACGATTGTCAATGTAGCGAGGAGTTGAGTTGCCATGATACCACGACGAAACATCCTGGAGGAGGGGAAGTTGATTCGTAGATTATCCCCTTAAGTGGCAAAAAGAATTACCTTTGATATAGAGATCATTGAGACTCTCTATATCAGCCTAAGGCAAATCACAGCAATCGATTGGCGGGGTCGGTAGAATGGCATACTCGGACTTGGATGATGTGGATTACCTTGTTGAAGACAACGTAATGGATGAATTTGCTTATCACCGGAAATGGAGGAGACCCATGGTAGAATGACACATTGGCGGTGCAAGCTGGGAACAAAATGCAAATGCTGGGAATGATTCTGGTAACTGGGGAAGAACCCAACAATAGGGAGTGAATTCACTGTTTGAAGAGGTCATAGCATTGCCGAGGAAACTGAGAGCAAACCCAGTTAGTGCCGATGATAACACCTAGCGCTTGTGCGTGCTCTCAAGAACTTGAGCATTTCTATATTCATCAAGGTTTTACCAACATCCGTGTCAAGGATCCTGGCAACACAACATACCACCATGATGAACAACGATGGATGATGCAGATGCATAGGAAGATAACATCAACTCAGATTTCATCCTAGCGAGGCCAAGGAAACAAAATCTGGATGATCGACCGAGAGACATTTAGCACTCCGCTTCTAATGTTCTTCTTGATGTGCTAGTGTAATCCAATCATTGAAATGGTTTGGTAACTAGACATCAAGTAAAAGGTCGGACTTCGGGAGCAATAGAATCCATAAGGAACAGTTACGGAGGTAAATCCTACGAAATCCTTATGGGGAGGTGGCCAACTTCCTCAATCAAGATATTATAATAACAGGTCTTCCGGCTGGGTGTGTTGGCCACGACATCCACTTTACCGGTTTTCGAGGGACCGATATTATAATTCTTGGGAAATATTCCAACCATCATATCTGCCTGAGATTCAGATCTGGTTGGTGTCAGGATATTCCAGACTCATCGAGTCTAGGAAGAAAACGGAAGTTTGCAACACAAATCGACGAGATGACGTTGCGAGATTCTCGGGGAATGAACTACGATAGCAAGCTCCAAAACATGAGCTGGTTCTGCTACAAACATGTGAACACGTTGTCCCAGACAAGCATGCCCTCATGGTAGTCTTACAATAAAACACTACCGAGTTCAGGAGGGGGAACCATCAACGAGGGTATCGAAGTCTTGTGCATTACCATGGATTAACGCTTAACTCCTTTTCTCGAACAAATCAGTCAGTGGCTTGGGGTGCTACGGAACACATATGGAATGGAGGTTGCAAGTCTCCGAACCACAGAATACTTTCGCACATATGCATGACTGATTTGGGATGATTCCAAAGGAAACAACATTGACTTTCTTGAATCCACGGCGGCAACTTGCATCAGATGCACATGAATTAAAGGAAGTCACTACCTTCATCCAAACATATGCTTCATGAGCTAGCATGAACAAATGCTTTCAAAAGTTTCCAACACTAACTCAATGTTCAACAAAATCATGGAGGAGATAAGGATGTTGTCAATGGGCTCAACAACAATTCATCTAGGTTTCCTTTTAAAAGGAATTCCATAGTTAAGTGAACACGGTGATAGCATTGGTCAGACCAAAGATGTAATGGTGTATGCTCGAGGGATCAACCACGAATAAGACAACATTACGAGCATCGTTGGTACTGATTTGATTTGACGATAGCCCACACTCAAATCAAAGGATTGATAAGACAATAGGTCCAGCAACTGATCACAAGGACCAATCGATGAAGATATCATCTTTCTTCAACACACACTACACAAGAATATCCCTTTGGAACGAACTAAGTCAGGCAAGCTTTTATCTTCCAACTCTCCAAGTTGTTGTCTAGCTTAACCAACTAGCTTAGGGATATCTAACACCGATTCTTGGAGAGAAGGTGGTTCACAAGAAACCAACTTGATCACGAGCTCAACATAACAGTCAGGTGACAGCCTGGTGATACTTTCGAGAAGATATTCGAAAAATCACGAACCACCGATATGTTACTAAGCTCGAGAACAATCTCGCTTTTGAGGGCAAGACGATATGATCAAATGAGTGAGGACTTGACAAGATCCTAACTCATCAATCGAAGGGTGCACCGAAATAAGGACTAGGTAGCACGATCAGTCTTAGAAGGATGATTCAAAAACCAACACGCTAAGAATGAAATTATTGTCCCTTAACTACCAAGCAACGAGGTTGCTGGGAGTATTGATTTCACACATCACAATTCATTTGTCGGTACTCCGGTTGCATCAACACGATGGCCGAGGAATGACTAATGATGGTGAGAAGTATTACTACGTCAAAATTCATGAAAGTTGGTGCAGTTCTCATGACAATTCTGACATGAAGGGGGTAATACTCCAAGGTAGAACAGAACCAAAAGCTGGATTGGCATTTGATCTGCAGAATACAACTACTTTGACCCAATCCTAGATATGTATGAGGTACTGGAGTTTGTTTCTCCTATTCATTCTAAAATAGAATGGCTTGGCGGACCACAAGGGTAATAGGCATCGACGAACGAATGCACGCATACTCTTGACTATCAATTGATAGGCGAGGGTCAGAAACAACTAAGATGGGACAACTCAAAAGAACATATGATTTTCTGAGTTGTGGATGCATGGATTAGCATGTCGAACGAAGTTCAACATATTTCTTCCGGATAACCCATGCAGAAAGGTAGAACTGGCAGAGTCACGATTTATGAATGGAGAACTCATCGAGAGCACTCTTGTTGTGATATTTCAGTTCAACGAGGAACTTCTGCCATAAGTAGTTCATGGTATTTGGAAGAAGAAGATACCACGGACTTCAAGGACTATCGCAAAGGTTACTAATATCCTAAAGGCACTAGCAATTACTATCAACATGAAGTAGGTAGAGTGAATCTCGGGTTCAAGAACCCAGGAACAGAATACCTACTAACTAAATGGCATCACAGGATGCTTTTGAGAATAAAGGCCAGAATCATCACACTAGGACACAAACCATGGCTAGATTATTAGATGATCCCCTAAGACACCTAGGGTCATAATAATATCTCCAACATATATGTCAAGGTAACGGAGTACCTCAACTCACTGATTAGTGTGGTTAATCTGGCCCATGGGAACATTGAAACGGGAAGAAAGGATTTGCAAATGCATCAGACTACTTAGAAACCTGGGATGACTCGGACAGCATAACGGCTGTAAATGCTCATAAAAGATTTGAGACATTCACAAAAATGGTGGTATAACCACTCAGAAGCACAATATCAAGGTTCCGAGATCAACAATTAACATACGGAAGTAGTAGGAACTGAACTGAGACTTAAATCCAACAATCTTATAAGTCTACTGATTTGTAACACGTGATCCTGATAGAAAGAAGAGATAGCCTAGTTCTTAATCCCCGCAGGAAAGATAAGATGACTTAGATCAGAAGGCATAAGGTATAAGGAGTAAAAAGAGCCTTACGTTCCATCCCACAATCAATTCCCTTATATAACTAAAGAATTTCTAGACTCAACTTCGACCAGTTTGGCTTGGTAATCCTACAGGCAGTCAAGCTCTGATACCAACGCTGTCAGGACCCCGACTCAATGCCACATAGATCTAGCATGTAACACTTCATATCACTTTGCGGCCTCACGCACGGTATTCCCACGGGTGTCGCCTTACCTTTACCCGGGACCGTTTGCGCCTTTTGGCACACGTATATGACAGTGTCGCTAGCATCCATATGATAAGGAGCCCGGGCTGACATGGCTAGTCGTAAATCCAAAGTGGCACAAACTTACAGGGACAGGCATCCATGACCCAGCATCGAACGTGTCGGTCATCAGCGAGTGAATCCAGGCTGTAGCACTGGGCTAGCAGGACTCCGGTGAACTGGGCTGTAGCGGGCTAACAGGACTCCGGTATTCATCGCGTGACATTTCCCCGTAGGGACAGACACAGGAACGAAGAAGGACACATGCCGGCCAGCCTAAGTGTTCCGGAGCAGTAGCAAGCTACCATGGCTCGGTGGAAACACTAGGAGACATTTCCCGGTAAGAGAGGCTACTAAAGATAAACAACTAGATGGTCAGATCCCACACATACCAAACATTTCAATAGCATACACACAATATGCTCGATATGTGCAAATACAACATGGCATCACAACATGACTCTACGACTCAAATAATTTATTCAATAGGCTCCGAGGAGCGAGATATTACAAACATGGGTCTCATGACCCAACAATCAGAGCATACAAGTCAAAGCACAAACGGAAGCTATCATGTCTGAGTACAGACATCTATAAATGAAAAAGGCTGAGAAGCCTGACTATCGATCAGATCCTGCCGAGGGCACAAGATCGTAGCTGAGGTATCAAGCTAAACGTCGAAGTCCAAGCGGAACTACTAGTGAGACTAAAGTCTCTCTGCAAAAACATAAAATAGGCAAACGTGAGTACAAATGTACCCAGCAAGACTTACATCAGATCTATCTACATATGCATCATTTTCAACAAAGGGGATGGTGGGGTTTAACTGCAGCAAGCCAGCTTTGACTCGGTGGCTATCCTGAACTACGACTGCAAGCGACTCTTTGAGGTGGCGCACACGAGTCCACATGTTCACCATATCAATACACCACTATGGATCCGCTCCCGTCTCCCTACGAGAACGCCATCCATAGCACTCACGCTTATCTTGCGTATTTTAGAGTATCCACTTTCACTTGTCTATGAACTGATATAAGCAACCCAGAAGTCCTTTTCCGCGGACACGGCTATTCGAATAGATGATGTTAACCCTGCAGGGGTGTACTTCTTCATACATGTTTCCACCACTTAGCGTCTGCACACGACATGTGCTCGGCAGACTTCAAGCGAAAGCCGACGTGGGTGTAGACCACGACCTACCTAAACACCTAAGTCTCTAGTCTAGGTTTATCGCCTATTCGGGTTCCATCCATGAGGAGATCCGGCCGGAGTTTCGCTCACAGCCCCAAACGATGTGAACAGGGTTCCGTGACACCAAACGGGTGCCCGGTTTACCCGGCCACGTGCCTACCGCATCACAGCCCACCCCTACGGTCAGCGCTGTCCACGGCCTCCAGCATACTACAAACACCAGAAAATACTTGCAACTCCTGGACAGAGGACTAGGGTGAATAAGAAGTCGAGCGGGGTCATATTTCAGGGCCCAATGTATGGTAGTAGCTGAATCATGGATCACAAACACAGAACTCAGTTCCTGAGGACGGCTTCAATGAGACAACCCACCATGTACTCCTACATGGCCTCTCACCGCTACCTTTACCAAATCGTGTTCACACGCTTAGCTCACACACAGTAGGACATGTTCACACGCCTCTGATTCATCCCCGATGAATCAGACCTGACTCAACTCTAAGCAGTAGCAGGCATGACAAACAAGCATGAATGAGTAGGCACATCAGGGCTCAAACAACTCCTACTCATGCTAGTGGGTTTCATCTATTTACTGTGGCAATGACAGGTCATGCAAAGGATAAAGGGGTTCAGCTACCGCAGCAAGTAACAGATGAATCGGTGTTGTCCTAATGCAGTAAAAGAGAGCAGGAGCGAGAGAGTAGGATTGTATCGGAATGAACAAGGGGGTTTTGCTTGCCTGGCACTTCTGAAGATAACATTGAGTCTTCATCAGTGTCAACGATCACATCATCAGTATCACGTCTATCGAGAGGGGACAATTACCGGCAAATACAGAAAAACACGATCAATGCAATGCACAATATGATGCATGCTATGACATGGCAATATGAATGTGTTTTGGGCTAATGCACCTAAAACCAGATTAAATGAAGTTGGTTTGAATCCAAGATTCAAATTCAAACTCCATATGTGGTTATTTAAATGTCATTCACTTCATTTGTCCTAAACAGTAGTGATAAGTTGTTCTAACATGCATGAAAATGGTACAGATGGATTCCTTGAATTTTTCTGATAATTTTTCATATATAAATTATTTAATTTGGAGTTACGGTTGAATTTCTATGATTTATTGAAGTTTTAGCCATTTTCTGGAATTTCAGAATTAAATTAAATCCAGAAAATGAGTTATGACATCAGCACTGCGTCATGCTTGCATCAGCAAGTCAACAGGGCTGCCCCGGGTCAAACCTGACGTGTGGGTGCCACACGTCAGTGACACAGGGCTGTTAGCTCACTGACAGGTGGGGTCAGGTCAACATCCACGTCATCATGGTCAACTCTGACGTGTGGGTCCACAGTGATTAGATAATATTAAACAGAAATTAAACTAGTGTTAGTTAGGGGCGTGGGCCCAGTAGTCAGTGAGAGGGGGGGGTTAGTTAGTGGCATCATTAGCCACTAATTACGGTGCCACGTCAGCACGGCCGGAGTTAACCCGCCGGCGACCTAAACAACGACGGAGGCTCGCCGGACTTGAGCTACAGGCGGCGGCTGGACTCGCGGAGACCACCGGGGCGTAGCCCATGCTCTCCCGTATCCAAAGGAGCAGGAGGGTGGTGGCGGGGGTGCTGGAGCTCGCCGGAAGTGCGCTCGCGGCGGCGCCGGAGTTCGGGTGAGTGCGGGGTTGACGCTATGGTGCATGGGAGGAGGGGCTGGTGGGCGCTACGGCCTCCTGGGAGTTCTCTGAGCACAGCGGTGTGCTCGGATTCGAGCTGTGGTGGCTCTAGCCACGCCGGCGATGAGGCACGGCGGCGGCGAGCTTCGGGCACGGCAGCGCTAGCGCTAGGGAACGTGCGGAGCGACGGGAAAAAGGGGCGAACGGCAGAGGAGCTCACAGCGGTTCCGCAGGGTTGGTCAGTGGGCTCGGGGAGAGGCCGGAGCAGTCGGGGCGGCGATGGAGATCTCCGTCGTCGGGAGGTTGAAGATGACGGCGTGGAGATGCTCGGGGGCGTCCGGCGTTGCACAGCTCGACGAGGAGGAATAGGGGTACTAGTCGGAGCTCTTGGGAACCTCAGGGTGTCGCCGGGGTGGCGGTGTCCGCGGTGGTGGCGAGCGGCGGCGGCGGAGGCGTTCGGGTGTGCGAGAGGGAGAGGCGAAGGAGAGACGAAGGGGACGAGTGAGGGGGTCCAGGGGTTCGAGGCGGCGCCGAGGAGAAGGCCCGAGGCGTCGCGGTGGCGAGGGACGCAGGCAGGCAGGGAGGTGGCGTGTCGCCACGGCGCGCGCGTGCGCTGTCTCCCTCCTCTGCCTACTGGCAGAGGTAGAGGACGACTGGCACCAGGCCAGTGGGCTGGGCTGTCCACTGGGCCAGCCAGGTAAGGGGCCAGGTAAGACTCTCTCTCCTTTTTCTAATTATTTTAGTTTTCTATTTTGCAGGTTTGTTTTGAATTTGGTTTTGAAACCAATTCAATTTATTTTGCTTCTGACAATATTTTTAGGAGCTAAAAGAATTAAAACAATGCTCCACAAAATATTTCAGAATTATTGGACCTATATTTATTTAATAGTAGATATAAATCCAATTCAAATAATTATTGATTTAATTCAAATGCCCAAATTAAATGTTTCTGAGACACCAAAAATATTGGTTTGGATTTTACCTCTTGCCAATATTTCCAGAGGATAACAAGAACATTTTCTTGGACTTATTTGAAGCAATTTTTATCTTGATCATTTTTTTTAAAGGATTCTGAGGCTTTGAAAATTCCTCAATTCAAATTTCATTTGAATTTAAACATGATGCAGCAACCAAGCTAGTCCAAGGCCAGGGTAAGCTAGGGATGTGACAGATTCCATAGTAAATTTCAGTTTAGACAGTTAAGTTCAGAGTCACCAGTTTTTACCTCATCTGTTGTAGTCAGGTGGTTTTTGGTGATGTAAATTTTACATCCATTTTACATCATCTATTGGAGATGCTATTAGAATACCACTTGAGATTGATGATGTTTGTCTTGTGCTGCTTCAACCTTGACGTCTTATGGCTCACCGGAGCTGCTCCAACGATAGAACGATCCATCACAACAGAGCAGTGCCCTGGACGCCATCTACAGATTTCTCAGATCTTCCTCCACACCTCTGACAGCCACCTCTCCCTCAACTGCTTCAGCGACCAACCCAATGATGCTGAGGTCGACACGGCTACGGCAAAGAGGTTGTACACTTGTTGCATCACTTATTACTATACATTCATGTCGATCCATTAGGGCTATTTTGGTTCAACAGAAAAACATAGCAATAGGGAATTTTCCAATGGCACTCTACTATTCAATTATTCATGCATTTTGTTGAAAGGAGTGAAGAAAAACATCCACATAGACCTACTTTTCAAAATCCTATGCATGAAAACAAGACCAAGTGCATTAGTGCCAGAATAACATTCTAACTGTACACGCTTCCATATGGTTTCACTTTATTTTGGCCATGTTTCTTTGCATTCCTCTGCTCTTCCAATTCCTGTAAACCAAACACCCAAGTTGACAGAAATCCTGTGTTTACAAATGCTCTGTTTACCATGTGCATTTTCCTATCCTATTCCGGTGTTTTTCCTATCCCTGCGTTTTAAGAATCATGCAAGCCAAATGAGCCCTTACAGAATTACTTGAGTTACAGGTACGTGTCGAAGGGAACTTTGTGTGGTTTGTCCTGCTCCTGTCGTGACGTCGTCCACCTCACCTGAGCTGCTCCATCGACAGAAGCATCCACCAAACCAGACATCACGACTCTTGACCGTCTTTCGCCGCCTCAGATCTCCTTCCCTGCCGCCGGCACCCACCGCAACGGCATCACCATCATCGACTCATCAGATGAACCTGAGGAGTACACAGGTCCACAAGAGAGGTCGCACTCTTTTGTTTCTGCTTATATTATGCATTGCTTAAACTTACCTGCTACTTTATCGTCCTGTTCAGCTCTTGGACTCCCAAGTTAGGTCCAAATTAATGTTCAAACTTGAGTTCTAAATTAGTTGTGGGGCACATATCAAGGCAGCAATGAATAGTATGTCTATCTAATATCTGGTTCACCTAGGATATGCCTATGTTGTTCATTTTGGGTGGGAAATAAATAGTAAAGCAATCATCATCTATCTTTTTATTAATTTAAAGCAATCATCAGCCCGCTATCATTATTTTTGGATCCATCCACCGGTTGTTACCATCATTCTAAAATTCTGCATGCTCTACTTACATAATCTCACCATATTTTTTTCGAATGCATGTCAGATATTGTACACAGTCATGTTGAACATGTAGAGAAAAAGTGAAGAGTTTTGCGCGGCAATACAATGTCATGCAGACATCGCTCCATGGTGGGTTCAATGGCAAACCCTCCCCACCCCTCTCCAGATTGTAATCCAGAGAAAGATATTTGTTCTGAGGCGGATTCAGAATCTGCTGACCAGTCCTATTTACCCCCCAAGGTCTTTGCTCTACCTTGGCATGATGATGTTAGTCATATCATGCAGATGTTGCCTTGCAGTGCCTAGTTTTGACATCATATATGTCATCTGCTTAGTTTAGACATGTTATGTAATGCCACCTGTTTAGTTTCTATATCATACATGGGAATTATGCAGTCTCATGTCTTTTAGCCAGCCATAATATATGTGAAATGTGCAATGCCATCCTGTTTAACCAGGCATCATATATTTGAATGATATCTTGCCCATCCTTTTCTTCATTACATTTCCATTTGTCGACAATGTTTGTACATTAAACTACTCTTCCTGTGAATCAACCATTTGGGTGGGAGATGGAAAAATCTGGAGTAAAAACAAGGCCTTCAGAGCAGACAGTGCTACCTGTCGAAGCAGATCTCTTGTTGGGTCCTGATAGCTCCTCAGAGATGGATTCAGAGACAGATGACCAGTCCTATTCCCCCACTGAGGTGTATGCTCTAACTTGGCACCGTTATACTGCTCATATCATGCATATGGTGTCTTGCATTGCATAGTTTAGACATTGTATACACAATATTCAACACCATGTTCTTAGTTCAGACATCATATCGAATGCCCTCTGTTTAGCATATAAATCACATATGTGAATTAAATGATGCGATCCTGATTACTCAGATAACATGTAGGTGAATTATGTCATGCGATCCTGTTTAGTTATTCATCATATCTTTGAATTATGTTATGCTATGTTATCCAGTTTAGATAGACATCATATATGTCAAATTATGTCATGCTATCCGTTTTAGTTAAACAATATACATGTCAACTATTTCATGCCCTCTTTTTTCCACACTATCTATTGCATCTGTCTCAAATACAATGTATGTACATTCAATTATGTTTCCTGTTTATCAGCCATTTGAATTGGAGCAGGTGATGCCAGTATCTAGCGGACTAAAAACATGGTCTTCAAATAAAACAGTGCTACCTCTTGGTGGAGATAGCACTCCGGTTGTACATGCACAAGAACCAGCCCTACCACACATAACCCAAACTCTCGCAGATTGTACCCCTACTGCGATGGACAGAGAACCAGCTTCACCCAATCTAACCCCAACCACAGCCGATAGTAACCCAGTTCCTGTTGACATAGCACCATCTCCACCACAGATCTCCCAAACAAGAGCAGTTAGTAAGGAAGCTCCAGTGCCCAAAGGGCCAGTACTATCACGGAGAACCCCAACTCCACCAGTTAGTACGCCTATTCCTGTGGAGGAAGCACAACCAGCTAGTCGTAGTTTAGCATCTATCGCATTTGATGTTGTTAAATCATATGTGTGTATCTTCCCATCTTGGAAATATTATACTAAAGATGAAGGAAAATGCCAGTTGCAGGTGTTTGTCCAGGAGTTATGTGTAAGTTATGTTATCCATGGAAGTTACTTTACTTCGTCCCATACATCCTACCTCCATGATGGTTATAATACAGCAAATTTTCCATTTTTCTCTATAGAGAAGGACCGATTTGGAAACTCAGGATGAGGTAACCTGTGCTAATACCTCTGCTATCTTCAAGAATGCTTGGTGGCAGTATCAGAATTACCTGAAGAAAATGTACTTTACTGGCAAAGAAACTCATCAAATTCCCTTACGTTATCCCGAGACACATTTACTGGACGATGACTGGGAACGCCTTGTTCTATACTGGTCCCGAACCAAGAATGTGGTAAGGTCTATGAGCTCATTTTGTATTTTTAAGTATTATATTCTTGTGTCTTACTGTACTCTGTTCATGTAGAACAAGTGCCTAAACCTGAAAAAACAATTGTTCTAATTTAAGATTCCATTGCTACCATAGTTCAAAAAAGCGCTACACGTTAATTGTGCGTTTTGCCACCGCCTTGCGCTTTACTGACCAAAGCGCATGCTTATGCGCAGTTATGCACAGATTAAGCGTAGTTGCGCAATGCGTTTTGCCAACGCCTAGAGCCTAGGCGCGCTTAAGCGCTCGCTTAGGCGTGCCTTTTTTAATTATGATTGCTTTGCTCTTGTATCACTGTATTTACTCATACAAACTTATTTTTAAGTTGAAGGATCCAATCGAAACTCCAATGGCATAGCAGGTATGTTCACGCATGTTTCTTTAACAAGTTTGCTCTTATCAATAGCTCTGTTGATTTCAATTTCAATTGTGTATACAGTTGACTTTCATATCGTGCACATTACTAGCATCACAACAGAGCCAATAGTGTTGTTGTACATGTAGACCCGTGGTACCCATCAGAAATCTGAAGGAAATATGCCCTAGAGGCAATAATAAAGTTATTATTTATTTCCTTATATCATGATAAATGTTTATTATTCATGCTAGAATTGTATTAACCAGAAACATGATACATGTGTGAATACATAGACAAACTTAATGTCACTAGTATGCCTCTACTTGACTAGCTCATTAATCAAAGATGGTTATGTTTCCTAACCATACACATGAGTTGTCATTTGATTAACGGGATCACATCATTAGTAGAATGATGTGCTTGACATGACCCATTCCGTTAGCTTAGCACTTGATCGTTTAGTATGTTGCTATTGCTTTCTTCATGACTTATACATGTTCCTACAACTATGAGATTATGCAACTCCTGTTTAGCGGAGGAACACTTTGTGTGCTACCAAACGTCACAACGTAACTAGGTGATTATAAAGGAGCTCTACAGGTGTCTCCAAAGGTACATGTTGAGTTGGCGTATTTCGAGATTAGGTTTTGTCACTTCGATTGTCGGAGAGGTATCTCTGGGCCCTCGGTAATGCACATCACTATAAGCCTTGCAAGCAATGTAGCTAATGAGTTAGTTACGGAATGATGCATTACGTAACGAGTAAAGAGACTTGCCGGTAACGAGATTGAACTAGGTATTGGGATACTGACGATCGAATCTCGGGCAAGTAACATACCGATGACAAAGGGATCAACGTATGTTGTTATGCGGTTTGACCGACAAAGATCTTTGTAGAATATGTAGGAGCCAATATGAGTATCCAGGTTCCGCTATTGTTTATTGACCAGAAACGTGTCTCGGTCATGTCTACATAGTTCTTGAACCCATAGGGTCCGCACGCTTAAGGTTTCGTTGACAGTTTTATTATGAGTTTATGAGTTTTGATGTACCGAAGGTTGTTTGGAGTCCCGGATGTGATCACGGACATGACAAGGAGTCTCAAAATGGTCGAGACGTGAACATCGATATATTGGACGACTATATTTGGACACCGGAAAGGTTTCAGGTGAGATTGGGACAATACGGGAGCTCCGGGAGGTTATCTGAACCCCCCGGGAGGTATATGGGCCTTATTGGGCCTTAGTGGAAAGGAGGGAAAAGGAGCACAGGAGGGGGCTCCCCCGAAGCCCAATCCGAATTAGGAGGGGGGCCGGCCCCCCTTTCCTTCCTCCCTCCCTCCTCTTCCTTCCCTCTCCCTGTCCTAATAGGTAAGGGGGGAGTCCTACTCCCCGTGGGGGTTGGACTCCCCCCCTAGGGCGCACCACCCCCCTTGGCTGGCCCCCTCCTCCACTCCTTTATATACGGGGGAGGGGGGCACCCCATAGACACAACAATTGATCTCTTGATCTCTTAGCCGTGTGCGGTGCCCCCTCCACTATAGTTCTCCTCGACAATATTGTAGTGGTGCTTAGGCGAAGCCCTATGACGGTAGAACATCAAGATCGTCACCACGCCGTCGTGCTGATGGAACTCTCCTTCGACACTCTGCTGGATCGGAGTACGGGGGACGTCATCGAGTTGAACGTGTGCTAGAACTCAGAGATGTCGTAGTTTTGGTGCTTGATCGGTCGGGCCGTGAAGACATACGACTACATCAACCGCGTTGTTCTAATGCTTCTGCTTTCGGTCTACAAGGGTACGTGGATAACACTCTCCCCTCTCGTTGCTATGCATCACCATGATCTTGTCTGTGCGTAGGAAAATTTTGAAATTACTACGTTCCCCAACCGTGGTATCAGAGCCTGGTTTTATGCGTAGATGTTATATGCACGAGTAGAACACAAATGAGTTGTGGGCAATACAAGTCATACTGCTTACCAGCATGTCATACTTTGGTTCGGTGGTATTGTTGGATGAAGCGGCCCGGACCGACATTACGCGTACGCTTACGTGAGACTGGTTCTACCGACGTGCTTTGCAAACAGGTGGCTGGCGGGTGTCTGTTTCTCCAACTTTAGTCGAACCGAGTGTGGCTACGCCCGGTCCTTGCGAAGGTTAAAACAACACTAACTTGACGAACTATCATTGTGGTTTTGATGCGTAGGTAAGAACGGTTCTTGCTCAGCCCGTAGCAGCCACGTAAAATTTGCAACAACAAAGTAGAGGACGTCTAACTTGTTTTTGCAGGGCATGTTGTGATGTGATATGGTCAAGACGTGATGCTATATTTTATTGTATGAGTTATCGGCAACTGGCAGGAGCCATATGGTTGTCGCTTTATTGTATGAAATGCAAGCGCCCTGTAATTGCTTTACTTTATCACTAAGCGGTAGCAATAGTCGTAGAAGCAATTGATGGCGTAACGACAACGATGCTACGATGGATATCAAGGTGTCGCGCCGGTGATGATGGTGATCACGACGGTGCTTGGGAGATGGAGATCACAAGCACAAGATGATGATGGCCATATCATATCACTTAAATTGATTACATGTGATGTTTATCCTTTATGCATCTTATCTTGCTTTGATTGACAATATCATTTTAAGATGATCTCTCACTAATTATCAAGAAGTGTTCTCCCTGAGTATGCACCGTTGCGAAAGTTCTTCGTGCTGAGACACCACGTGATGATCGGGTGTGATAGGCTCTACGTTCAAATACAACGGGTGCAAAACAGTTGCACACACGTAATACTCAGGTTAAACTTGACGAGCCTAGCATATACAGATATGGCCTCGGAACACAGAGACCGAAAGGTCGAACGTTAATCATATGGTAGATCAACATAGTGATGTTCACCATTGAAAACTACTCCATCTCACATGATGATCGGACATGGTTTAGTTGATTTGGATCACGTGATCACTTAGATTACTAGAGAGATGTCTGTCTAAGTGGGAGTTCTTTAGTAATATGATTAATTGAACTCAAATTTATCATGAACTTAGTACCTGATAGTATTTTGCTTGTCTATGTTTGTTGTAGATAGATAGCTCATGCTGTTGTTCCGTTGAATTTTAATGCGTTCCTTGAGAAAGCTAAGTTGAAAGATGATGGTAGCAATTACACGGACTGGGTCCGTAACTTGAGGATTATCCTCATTGCTGCACAGAAGAATTACGTCCTGGAAGCACCGCTGGGTGCCAGGCCTGCTGCAGATGCAACTGACGATGTTAAGAATGTCTGGCAGAGTAAAGCTGATGACTACTCAATAGTTCAGTGTGCCATGCTTTACGGCTTAGAACCGGTACTTCAACGATGTTTTGAACATCATGGAGCATATGAGATGTTCCAGGAGTTCAGGTTAATATTTCAAGCAAATGCCCGGATTGAGAGATATGAAGTCTCCAATAAGTTTTATAGCTACAAGATGGAGGAGAATAGTTCTGTCAGTGAACATATACTCAAAATGTATGGGTATAATAATCACTTGATTCAACTGGGAGTTAATCTTCCTGATGATAGTGTCATTGACAGAATTCTTCAATCACTGCCACCAAGCTACAACAGCTTCGTGATGAACTATAATATGCAAGGGATGGACAAGACTATTCCTGAGCTCTTTGCAATGCTAAAGGCTGCGGAAGTAGAAATGAAGGAGCATCAAGTGTTGATGGTCAATAAGACCACCAGTTTCAAGAAAAAAGGGTAAAGGGAAGAAGAAGGGGAACTTCAAGAAGAAGAACAAACAAGTTGCTGCTCAAGAGAAGAAACCCAAATCTGGACCTAAGCCTGAAACTGAGTGCTTTTACTGCAAACAGACTGGACACTGGAAGCGGAACTGCCCCAAGTATTTGGCGGATAAGAAGGATGGCAAGGTGAACAAAGGTATATGTGATATACATGTTATTGATGTGTACCTTACTAATGCTCGCAGTAGCACTTGGGTATTTGATACTGGTTCTGTTGCTAATATTTGCAACTCGGAACAGGGACTATAGATTAAGCGAAGATTGGCTAAAGACAAGGTGACGATGCGTGTGGGAAATGGTTCCAAAGTCGATGTGATCGCGGTCGGCATGCTACCTCTACATCTACCTCCGGGATTAGTTTTAGACCTGCATAATTGTTATTTGGTGCCAGCGTTGAGCAGGAACATTATATCTGGATCTTGTTTGATGCGAGACGGTTTTCCATTTAAATCAAAGAATAATGGTTGTTCTATTTATATGAGTAATATCTTTTATGGTCATGCACCCTTGAAGAGTGGTCTATTTTTATTAAATATCGATAGTAGTGATACACATATTCATAATGTTGAAGCCAAAAGATGCAAACTTGATAATGATAGTGCAACTTATTTGTGGCACTGCCGTTTGGGTCTTATTGGTGTAAAGCGCATGACGAAACTCCATACTGATGGACTTCTGGAATCACTTGATTATGAATCACTTGGTACTTGCGAACCGTGCCTCATGGGCAAGATGACTAAAACGCTGTTCTTCGGAACTATGGAGCGAGCAACAAACTTGTTGGAAATCATACATACTGATGTATGTGGTCCAATGAATGTTGAGGCTCACGGCGGATATCGTTATTTTCTCACCTTCATAGGTGATTTGAGCAGATATGGGTGTATCTACTTAATGAAACACAAGTCCGAAACATTTGAAAAGTTCAAAGAATTTCAGAGTGAAGTGGAAAATCATCGTAACAAGAAAATAAAGTTTCTACGATCTGATCGTGGAGGAGAATATTTGAGTTACGAGTTTGGTTTACATTTGAAACAATGCGGAATAGTTTCACAACTCACGCCACCCGGAACACGACAACGAAATGGTGTGTCCGAACGTCGTAATCGTACTTTACTAGATATGGTGCGATCTATGATGTCTCTTACAGATTTACCGCTATCGTTTTGGGGTTATGCTTTAGAGACGGCCGCATTCACGTTAAATAGGGCACCATCAAAATCCGTTGAGACAAGAACTTATGAACTATGGTTTGGCAAGAAACCAAAGTTGTCGTTTCTTAAAGTTTGGGGCTGTGATGCTTATGTGAAGAAACTTCAACCATATAAGCTCGAACCCAAATCAGAGAAATGTGTCTCCATAGGATACCCAAAAGAGACTATTGGGTACACCTTCTATCATAGATCTGAGGGCAAGATTTTTGTTGCTAAATTCGGATCCTTTCTAGAGAAGGAGTTTCTCTCGAAAGAAGTGAGCAGGAGGAAAGTAGAACTTGATGAGGTAACTGTACCTGCTCCCTTATTGGAAAGTAGTTCATCACAAGAACTGGTTCCTGTGACAACTACACCAATTAGTGAGGAAGCTAATGATATTGATCATGAAACTTCAGATCAAGTTACTACCGAACCTCGTAGGTCAACCAGAGTAAGATCCGCACCAGAGTGGTACGATAATACTATTCTGGAAGTCATGTTACTTGGCCATGATGAACCTACGAACTATGAGGAAGCGATGATGAGCCCAGATTCTGCAAAATGGCTTGAGGCCAAGAAATCTGAGATGGGATCCATGTATGAGAAAAAGTATGGACTTTGGTTGACTTGCCCGATGATCGGCAAGCCATCGAGAATAAATGGATCTTCAAGAAGAAGACTGACGCTGATAGTAATGTAACTGTCTACAAAGCTCGACTTGTTGCGAAAGGTTTTCGACAAGTTCAAGGGGTTGACTACGATGAGACTTTCTCACCTGTAGCGATGCTTAAGTCTGTCCGAATCATGTTAGGAATTGCTGCATTTTATGATTATGAAATATGACAAATGGATGTCAAAACTGCATTCTTGAATGGATTTCTAGAAGAAGAGTTGTATATGATGCAACCAGAAGGTTTTGTCGATCCAAAAGGTGCTAACAAAGTGTGCAAGCTCCAGTCATCCATTTATGGACTGGTGCAAGCCTCTCAGAGTTGGAATAAATGCTTTGATAGTGTGATCAAATCATATGGTTTTATACAGACTTTTGGAGAAGCCTGTATTTATAAGAAAGTGAGTGGGAGCTCTGTAGCATTTATGATATTATATGTAGATGACATATTGTTGATTGGAAATGATATAGAATTTCTGGATAGCATAAAGGGATACTTGAATGAAAGTTTTTCGATGAAAGACCTCGGTGAAGCTGCTTACATATTGGGCATCAAGATCTATAGAGATAGGTCAAGACGCTTAATTGGACTTTAGCAAAGCACATACCTTGATAAAGTATTGAAAAATTTCAAAATGGATCAGACAAAGAAAGGGTTCTTGCCTGTATTACAAGGTGTGAAGTTGAGTCAGACTCAATGGCTGACCACAGTAGAAGATAGAGAGAAAATGAAAGATGTTCCCTATGCTTCAGCCATAGGCTCGATCATGTATGCAATGCTGTGTACCAGACCTGATGTATGCTTAGCAATAAGTTTAGCAGGGAGGTACCAAAGTAATCCAGGAGTGGATCACTTGACAGCGGTCAAGAACATCCTGAAATACCTGAAAAGGACTAAGGATATGTTTCTTGTTTATGGAGGTGACAAAGAGATAGTCGTAAATAGTTACGTCGATGCAAGATTTGACACTGATCCGGACGATTCTAAATCGCAAACCAGATATGTGTTTATATTGAATGGTGGAGCTGTCAGTTGGTGCAGTTCTAAACAAAGCGTTGTGGCGGGATCTACATGCGAAGCGGAGTATATAGTTGCTTCGGAAGCAGCAAATGAAGGACTCTGGATGAAGGAGTTCATTTTCGATCTAGGTGTCATACCTAGTGCATCGGGACCAATGAAGATCTTCTATGACAATACTTGTGCAATTGCCTTGGCAAAGGAATCCAGATTTCACAATACCAGTGGGGGTTGGACTCCCCCCCTAGGGCGCGCCACCCCCCTTGGTCGGCCCCCTCCTCCACTCCTTTATATACGGGGGAGGGGGGCACCCCATAGAGACAACAATTGATCTCTTGATCTCTTAGCCGTGTGCGGTGGCCCCCTCCACTATAGTTCTCCTCGACAATATTGTAGCGGTGCTTAGGCGAAGCCCTACGACGGTAGAACATCAAGATCATCACCACACCGTCGTGCTGACGAAACCCTCCTTCGACACTCTACTAGATCGGAGTACGGGGGGCGTCATCGAGCTGAACGTGTGCTAGAACTTGGAGGTGCCTTAGTTTCGGTGCTTGATCGGTCAGGCCATGAAGACGTACGACTACATCAACCGCGTTGTTCTAACACTTCCGCTTTCGGTCTACGAGGGTACATGGACAACACTCTCCCCTCTCGTTGCTATGCATCACCATGATCTTGTGTGTGCGTAGGAAAATTTTGAAATTACTACGTTCCCCAACAAAATCTTGTTGTGCCGTGTAGTTTCGCACGCTTCGTATTCTTTCACTACTACTTTGTCTTGAACTGGTATGATTTGAACCGTGTCTCTATTTTGATTTGGCAAGACAATGTAGTGACCATAGGAGATAGATATATGTTTGTTTGATGCTTTTATTATGTACTAGTACTTGGCAATAGAAGACTTGGTAGTTTGATCCTGTCCACCTTACTAATGAACTGGTTCACCAAAATGAGTTTCATATACTAGTACATGCTAAACTTGTTATGTGCTGCTTGTTTCTTCTTTTAGAATGATGACAGACTATTGGGGAAGAGTGCCTTATTAAACAATGGTAAAGGAAGTAATGCAGATAAGGTTAAGGATAGTGACACATCCTTGTTGGTCTCCAACAAAGCTGATAAAACAGCTAAGGAAGACTATCTTGAAGACAGCGAGACAACCCCAAAGTCCTATCTCGGTTTAGTGTTCGAGTTACTGGCCACTACCGCTTGCACAAGCTATTCAAACTCACTGTCTGAATCAGTTCGGTTTCTTGAGTCTCAACTACAAGCTGAAAGACATCGATCAGCTGTGCTACGACAAGAAGCGGAAGGACTACAGAAGTCCCTGGAGCATTCAGATGCATACTTTCTGGTGCAACAGCAAGCGTTGGAGGATTTTAGCGCCAAACAGGACAAAGCTAATAAGCTTGCTAAGCTTATTGCCAGTGTGGTGGATACCCAGGATAACGTTTCTTGAGCTCTTCTGAAGTTGTTTCAGTTATGCTCTTGTTTTGCTGTCGTGTTTATTTGCACTGGTGGCCAATTTTGACGGGCAGTGTATGTAATATGCTGCTTTGTTCCCTATATTTGCACTGGTGGAGAACTTTGATGCCCAGTGGATGTAATATGTGTAATAGCGGTAATAGGCTAGCGTTAATTGCTTGCTTATTTAATTCCTTATTGTCTTGTTTAGTTGTTTGCTTGTAGTCACTGTAGTTCTTTTTCTGTGTTTTTCTAGTGGCCACAATAGCCTATTTTTGGTAACTAGGCCAAAATAATCATGGCAACACACGGACTGTTGTAACCATGGGCCGCCTGCAGGCCGTATGATCCATGGGCCTTCTTCTGGCCGTAGGATCCATTGGCCTTCTATACGGGCCTTAGGATTCATGGGCCTTCTACGGGCCATAGGGTCCATGGGCCTTCTACGGGTCGTACGATCCATGGGCCTCCTACGGGGCATACTATCCATGTGTCAGGACCCCGATCCTGAGTCACACCGATCTAGCATGTAACACATCATATCACTTTGCAGCCTCACGCACGGTATTCCCACGGGTGCCACCTCACCTGGCCCGGGACCGTTTGCGCCTTTTGGCTCACGTATATGATAGTGCCGCTAGCATCCATATAACAAAGAACCCGGGCTGACATGGCTAGTCGTGAACCCAAAGTGGCACTAACTTACAGGGACAGGCATACATGACCCAACAACGAATGTGTTGGTCATCAGCGAGTGAATCCGGGCTGTAGCAACTGGGCTAGCAGGACTCCGGTAAACCGGGCTGTAGCAGGCTAATAGGACTCCGGTAGACACCGCGTGACATTTCCCCGAAGGGAAAGACACAGGAACGAAGAAGGACACATGCCCGCCAGCCTAAGTGTTCCGGAGCAGTAGCAAGCTACCATGGCTCAGTGGAAGCACTAGGAGACATTTCCCGGTAAGAGAGGCCACCAAGGATAAACAACTAGGTTGTCAGATCCCACACATACCAAGCATTTCAATAACATACACACAATATGCTCGATATGTGCAAATACAACATGGCATCACAACATGACTCTGTGACTCAAGTATTTATTCAGTAGGCTCCGAGGAGCGAGATATTACAAACATGGGTCTCATGACCCAACATTCAGAGCATACAAGTCAAGCACAAGCGGAAGCTTAACATGTCTGAGTACAGACATCTACAAATGATAAAGGCTGAGAAGCCTGGCTGTCTATCAGATCCTGCCGAGGGCACAAGATCGTAGCTGAGGTAACAAGCTAAACGTCGAAGTCCACGTGGAACTACTAGTGAGACTGAAGTCTCTCTACAAAAACATAAAATAGGCAAACGTGAGTACAAATGTACCCAACAAGACTTACATAAGAACTATCTACATATGCATCATTATCAACAAAGGGGTGGTGGGGTTTAACTACAGCAAGCCAGCTTTGACTCGGTGGCTATCCTGAACTACGACTGCAAGTAACTCTTTTGAGGTGGCACACACGAGTCCACATATTCACCATATCAATACACCACTATGGATCCGCTCCCGTCTCCCTACAAGAACGCCATCCATAGCACTCACGCTTATCTTGTGTATTTTAGAGTATCCACTTCCACTTGTCTATGAACTGCATAGGCAACCCGGAAGTCCTTTACCGCGGACACGACTATTCGAATAGATAATGTTAACCCTGCAGGGGTGTACTTCTTCACACACGCTCTCACCACTTACCGCCGTTTACACAACATGTACTCGGCAACCTTCAAGCGGAAGCCCAGCAAGGGTATCAGCCAAGACCTGACTAACCACACAAGTCTCTCGTCTAGGTTTATCGCCTATTCGGGTTCCATCCGCAAGGAAATCCGGCCGGGGTGTCGCTCACGGCCCCAAACGATGTGTGCAGGGTTCCCAAGCCCACCATCCGGGTGCTACTTGGTACACCGAGCCACTGTGCCTAGTCTGTCCCAAGCCCACCTGTACCGGGTGCCACTTGGTAGACTACTAACACTACCTACAAACACCAGAAACTAGTTGCAACTCCTGGACAGAGATCAAGTTGATTAATAAGCCGAGAGGGGCCGAGTTACCGGAACCCAATGTGTGGTATTAGCTGTTTATGGATCACAAACATAGAACTCAGTTCCTGAGGACGGCTGCAATGAGACAACCCACCATGTACTCCTACATGGCCTCTCACCGCTACCTTTATCAAATCGTGTTCACACACTTAGCTCTCAATAGTAGGACATGTTCACACACCTCCGATTTATCCCCGATGAATCAGACCTGACACAACTCTAAGCAATAACAGGCATGACAAACAAGCATGAATGATTAGGCACATCAGGGCTCAAACAACTCCTACTCATGCTAGTGGGTTTCATCTATTTACTGTGGCAATGATAGGTCATGCAGAGGACAAGGGGTTCAGCTACCGCAGCAAGTAACAAATATGTCGTTGTTGTCCTAATGCAGTAAAAGAGAGCAGGAGCGAGAGAGTGGGATTGTATCGGAATGAACAAGGAGGTTTTGCTTGCCTGGCACTTCTGAATATAATATAATTCTTCATCGGTGTCATCGAAATCATCGTCGTTACACGTCTACTGAGAGGGGACAAGCACCGACGACAAAGAAGAAACACAATCAATGCAATGCAACAATATGATGCATGAATGTGACATGGCAATATGCTATGGTTTGTGCTAATGCAACTAAAACCAGATTAAATGAAGTTGGTTTGAATCCAAGATTCAAATTCAAACTCCACATGTGGTTATTTAAATGTTATTTAATTGAATTGTCCTAAACAGTAGTCACAAGTTGTTCTAACATGCATGAAAATGGTACAGATGGATAAATTGGATTTTTCTGATCATTTTTCATATATAATTTATCTCATTTGGAGTTACGGTTGAATTTCTATGATTTTTACAAGTTTTAAACATTTTCTGGATAATTAAATTAAATCCAGAAAAGAGTTACTGCGTTAGCATGACATCACCCTGACGTCATCAGGTCAACAGGGCGGGTTCAGGTCAAACCTAACCAGTGGGGTCCACTAGTCAGTGACTGGGGCTGATTAGTGTCGCTGACATGTGGACCCAGTCAACGGCCACGTCAGCTGGGTCAATTCTGACGCGTGGGGCCAGTCAACTTGTGACGTGGCCAGGTCAAACTGACCTGTGGGGCCCGTAGGGTTAGTTTAACCTAAACATGAGCTAATCCAGGGTTAATTAGATAGCAGGGCCCTGGTGTCAGTGGCTCAGGGGGTTGTTTAGTGGGGGTTTAGCCGCTAATCACGAGGCCAAGTCGGCTCGCCGGAGTATGTCCAGCGGCGACCTCAAAACGTGGCCGAGGGTCTCGGGCTCGCTCCTCCGGCATCCAGAGGAGTAGCGGAGAGCGTCCACGGGGAGCTGGAGCTCGCCCGCATCCAGCGCTGCAAGCAGCAGCAGCTAGGGCGGCCGGAGCTCGTCGGAAACGAGCTCGGGGCAGCGCCGGAGTTCGGACACAAGCGGGGACGCGGTTGTGGTGGTCGTGGTGATGTGTGTTTAGCACCTACGGCGTCTACGGGGTGCGGTGAGTACGATGGGCGCATGCCCGGGACCAAATGGTCACCGGAGCATCACCGACGACGAGTGCGGGCGGCGGTGGGTTTCGGTCAACAAGGGGGCAATGGCTACGGAATGTGAGACCGAGAACGGAGAGGGGGAGAAGGGGCAGGAGCTCACGGCGAGTACAGAGGTGGCCTCGGCGTGCTCGGGGAAGCACCGGAGCGAGCGGGGCGGCGAGAGGGATCTCCGGTGGCTAGCGACGAAGGTGATGAAGATGGCGTCGATGCAGGGTCTCCGGCGAGGCGCGGCTCGGTGGGGAGGAAGAGGGTGTCGAGGCGAAGCTTTTGGGCATGTCGGAGAAGCTAGGGGGAGGTGGTGGTTGCGGTGGTGGCGAGCGGCGTAGGCGGCAGCACTCGGTTGTGCTCTGTTCTTGCGAAAGAGAGGGCCAGAGGAGGGGATGAGGACAGGAGGAGAGTGAGTGGGAGTTGAGGGGCTGCGTAGCGTCGCCTCGTGCATCGAGGAGGAGCCAGGCAGGCTAGGAGGGAGGAGGTGGAGGCTTCGGGCGCGCTGGCGTCGAGGCAGAGGTTGAAGACGACCGCTTCGCCCTAGTGGGCTGGGCCTCAGCTACAGTGCTGGGCCAGCTGGGCTGCCAGGTGAGCGCCAGGTAAGTTCTCTCTCTCTGGTTTCTCTATTTTAATTTCTGTTTTCTATTATTCTGTAATCTTTAGGGCTTTTCTAAAAATACCTAGACCCTTTCAAAAATCACTAAACTGCACATTCCCACTGTATAGAATATATCCAACATGGAACATTTCAGTTTAGGAGTAGTTGGACATTTAAAATATTTTATAGAATTGAAATGTCCAAATTCAAATACTTATGATTTAATGCAGTGACCTTAGGATGACCTAGAAAATTGTGCACCATTTTTGTCAGAGGTTTAATACCAAGGCAAAGATGATGAACATTTTAGAAGGGCATTTCAGGTTCATTGAAAATGATTTTATGTTGAACCTATTTGATTTGATCTGGTGCTAGGGTTTGATCAGTCCCCATTTCAAGTTCATTTGAAAAGTTAAACATGATGCACACATGAAGGGCTAGCCTACTGCATACTAGGACCAGGGATGTGACAACTCGCCCCCACTGAACAAGAATCTCGTCCCGAGATTGAAGCATAGGGTAGAATGAAGGGGAAACGCAACTAACACAATTTTCACGACCCAGGTTGCACTTCAAATGATGTTGATTCAATCACCATCTTGTCTCGTCGTCTTGCTCTGAGAACTCAAGCCAACACGACAAAGAGAGGATAGGGAAAAAGTCTAAAAAGATCGATCTTATTGAAGGTCGAACAACTTAGGATCAACTCAGGGAATGAGACATAGCAACATCTCTCAAGCCGAGACACAAAGCACACATCTAGAGGGATGGAGTGGGACAGATGACGAGGATTCACTAGATAGAAAACAAGTCCACACTTAGGAAGGTGTTGAACGGTTATCAACGTAGCGAGGAGTTGAGTTGCCATGATACCATAACAGGGCACCTTAGAGAAGGTGACTTGTAGAAATATTCCCTTAAGTGATAAAAGAATTACCTTTGATTCGGAGATCATCGAGATTCTTGATACCAGCTAAGGCAATTCTCGAGTGATCATTTGGAGGGGGTCGGTAGAATGGCATGCTTGGATTAAAATGGATGATGTGGATTACCTTGTTGAAGACAACGCAACGGATGATTTTAATAACGGACGAGAAGCTCAACAGTGGAGAGTGAGTCACACTGTTGAAAAAATTATAGCATAACCGAGGGAACTGAGAGCAATCCCAGTTAGTGCCGATGATAACACCTAGCGCTTGTGCGTGCTCTCAAGAACTTGATCACTTCCATATTCATCAAGGTATTACCAATATCCGTGTCAAGGATCCTGGCAACACAACGTACTACCATGATGAATGCTGGTAGAAGATGCAGATACAAAGGAAGATAACACCTTCTCAGAGTTCACCTTGGCAGGGCCAAGGGGACAAAATCTGGATGATCGACCGAGACATTTAGCACTCTGCTTCTAATGTTCTCCTTGATGTGCCAGCGCAACCCATTTATTAAACTGGGTTGATATCTAGGACATCAAGTAAAGGTCGGACTTCGGGAGCACAAAAATCATAAGGAATAACTACGGAAGTAAATCCATAAGAAATCCTCATGGGGAGGTGGCCAACTTCTTCAATCAAGATACTACAATAATAGGTCTTCCGGCTGGGTGTGTTGGCCATGACATCCACTTAACCGGTTACAAAGAGACCATTATTATCGTTCTTGGGAAATGTTCCAACCATCATATCTGCCTGAGATTCAGATCTGGTTGGTGTTAGGATAATCCAGACTCATCGACTCTAGGAAAAAGAATGAAAGTTTGCAACACAAATCGTCGAGATGGCGTTGCGGGATTCTCGGGGAATGAACTACGATAGAAAGCTCCAAAACATGAGCTGGTTCCGCTACACACATGTGAACACGCTGTCACAGACAAACATGACCACATGGTAGTCTTATAATAAGACACTACTGAGTTCAGGTGGGGAACCATCATCGAGGATATCGGAGTCCTTGTGCACTTATCGATGAACTTCTTATCCTTGAGCAAGTCAATCAGTGGCTTGGTGTGGTAGGAGCACATATAGAATGGAGGCGGCCAACCTATCAAACCATAGAGTACGTCGCACATGCGTGACTAACTTGGGACGATTCCAGAGGAAGCAAAACTAACTTTCTCGAACCCACAGTGGCAGCTTGCACCAGATGCACATGAGTTAGAGAGAGCCACTTCCTTCATCCGAACGTATGCTTCATGATCTAGCATGAAGAAATGCTTTCAAAAGTTTCCAACACTAGCTTAATGTTCAACATGAATCATGGACAAGATAAGGATGTTGTCGATGGGCTCAACAACAATTCATCCAGTTTCCATATAAATGGGATTCCACGATTAAGTGAACACGGTGATAGTATTGGTCAGACCAAAAGATATAATGGTGTATGCTCAAGGGATCAACCACGAGTAAGACAACATTACGAATATCGTTCGTTCTGATTTGATTTGATGATAATCCATACTCAAATCAAAGATTGGATAAGTTGATATGTCCATTAACTGATCACGAGGTCAATCGATGGAAATACCATCCTTCTTCAACACACATACAAGATATCCCTTAAAATGAACTAAATCGGACAAACTTCCATCTTCCAACTCTCCAGGTTGTTGTTCAGCTTAACCAACTAGCTCAAAGGTACCAAACACAGATCCCTGGAGAAGGGGGTGGTTTACAAGAAACCAACTTGATCACGAACTCAACATAGCGGTCAGGTGACAACCTGGTAACACTTCCGAGAAGATATTCGGAAAATCACGAACCACCGATATGTTACTAAGCTCGAGAACAACCTTGCTTTTCAGGGCAAGACGATATGATCACAAGAGCAAGGGACTGGCACAATCCTAACTCATTGATCGAGGAGTGCACCGGAAATAAGGACTAGATAGCACAATCTATCTTAGAATGATGATTCAATAATCAGCACGCTAAGAATGAGGCTGTTGTCCCTTTAACTACCAAGCAATAGAGTTGCTAGGGCAACGGATTTGCTAGGAGTATAGATTTCACACATCACGAATCACTTGTCGGCATCCCGGTTGCGACAACACGGAACCGAGGAATGAGTAATGATGGTGAGAAGTATCACTACGTCAAGAATTCACAAGAGCAGGTGCAATTCTCATGAAAATCCTGACATAAAACGGTAATACTTCAGGGTAGAACAGAATCAAAAGCTGGGTTGGCATTTTGATCTGCGGAGCACAACTATTTTGACCCAATCCTGGATATGGATGAGGTACTGGAGTTTGTTTCTCCTAGTCATCCTGAATAGAATGGCTTGACGGACCACAAGATTAATAAGCATCGATAACACGAATGCACAATTACTCCTGACTATCAATTGATAGACGGGGTCGGAATACACCTAAAGAGGGACAACTCAAAGGAACATATGATTTTCTAAGTCATGGATGCATAGATTAGTATGTCGAGCAAAGCTCATCATATTTCTTCCGGATAACCCATGCAGAAGGGTAGAACTGGCAGAGTAGCAGCATAGAATCGAGAACTCGTCAAGAGCACTCTGGTTGTGATATTTCGGTTCGACAAGGAACTACTGCCATAAGTAGTTCATGGTATTTGGAAGAACGATATACCACGGACCTCGAGGACTAATGCAAAGGTTACTAATAACCTAAAGGAACTAGCAACACTATCAACATGAAGTAATTAGGGTGAATCTTGGTTCGAAAACCCAAGAATAGAATACCTACTACTAAGTGGCATCACGAGATGCTCTCGAGAATGATGGCCAGAATCATCACACTGGGAACTCAAACATGGCTAGATTACTAGGTAATACTACAAGATACCTAGGCAATAATAATAATTCGAACATATATGTCGAGGCAATAGAGTACCTCAACTCACCGATTAGTGTGGTTAAACAGGCCAGAGAGGACATCGGGAATGGGAAGAAGGGATTTGCAAATGCATCGGATTTTTAGAAACCTGGGATGACTCGGACAGCATAACGGCTGTAAATGGTCGAAAAGATTTGAGACATGCTACAAAAATGGTGGCATAACCACTCGACCATCATAATATTAAGGTTCTGAGATCAACTATGAACATACAGAAGATAGTAGGAGCTGAACTGTGGCTTAAATCCATCAATCTTACAAGTCTATAGATTAGTAACACGTGATCCTGATAGAAAGAGGAGATAGCCTAGTTCCTTAACCCCATAAGAAAGATATGATGACTCAGATCAGAAGGTCATAAGGTAAAGGAGTAAAAAGAGCCTTACGTTCCATCCCACACTCAATTCCCCTACATATAACTAAAGCATTTCTAGACTCAACTTTGACCAGTTTGGCTTGGTAATCCTACGGGCAGTCAAGCTCTGATACCAGAGCTGTCAGGACCCCGATCCTGAGTCACACCGATCTAGCATGTAACACATCATATCACTTTGCGGCCTCGCACACGGTATTCCCACGGGTGCCACCTTACTTGGCCCGGGACCGTTTGCGCCTTTTGGCTCACGTATATGATAGTGCCGCTAGCATCCATATGACAAAGAACCCGGGCTGACATGGCTAGTCGTGAACCCAAAGTGGCACTAACTTACAGGGACAAGCATACATGACCCAACAACGAACGTGTCGGTCATCAGCGAGTGAATCTGGGCTGTAGCAACTGGGCTAGCAGGACTCCGGTAGACACCGCGTGACATTTCCCTGAAGGGACAGACACAGGAACGAAGAAGGACATATGCCGGACAGCCTAAGTGTTACGGAGCAGTAGCAAGCTACCATGGCTCAGTGGAAGCACTAGGAGACATTTCGCGGTAAGAGAGGCTACCAAGGATAAACAACTAGGTTGTCAGATCCCACACATACCAAGCATTTCAATAACGTACACACAATATGCTCGATATGTGCAAATACAACATGGCATCACAACATGACTCTATGACTCGAGTATTTATTCAGTAGGCTCCGAGGAGCGAGATATTACAAACATGGGTCTCATGACCCAACATTCAGAGCATACAAGTCAAGCACAAGTGGAAGCTTAACATGTCTGAGTACAGACATCTACAAATGAAAAAGGCTGAGAAGCCTGACTGTCTATCAGATCCCGCCGAGGGCACAAGATCGTAGCTGAGGTAACAAGCTAAACGTCGAAGTCCACGTGGAACTACTAGTGAGACTGAAGTCTCTCTGCAAAAACATAAAATAGGCAAACGTGAGTACAAATGTACCTAGCAAGTCTTATATCAGAACTATCTACATATGAATCATTATCAACAAAGGGGTGGTGGGGTTTAACTGCAGCAAGCTAGCTTTGACTCGGTGGCTATCCTGAACTACGACTGCAAGTAACTCTTTTGAGGTGGCGCACACGAGTCCACATATTCACCATATCAATACACCACTATGGATCCGCTCCCGTCTCCCTACGAGAACGCCATCCATAGCACTCACGCTTATCTTGCGTATTTTAGAGTATCCACTTCCACTTGTCTATGAACTGCATAGGCAACCCAGAAGTCCTTTACCGCGGACACGGCTATTTGAATAGATAATGTTAACCCTGCAGGGGTGTACTTCTTCACACACGCTCTCACCACTTACCGCCGTTTACACATGTACTCGGCAACCTTCAAGCGGAAGCCCAGCGAGGGTGTCAGCCACGACCTGACTAACCACACAAGTCTCTCGTCCAGGTTTATCGCCTATTCGGGTTCCATCCGCAAGGAGATCCGGCCGGGGTGTCGCTCACGGCCCCAAACGATGTGTGCAGGGTTCCCAAGCCCACCATCCGGGTGCTACTTGGTACACCGGGCCACTGTGCCTAGTCTGTCCCAAGCCCACCTGTATCGGGTGCCACTTGGTAGACTACTAACACTACCTACAAACACCAGAAACTAGTTGCAACTCCTGGACAGAAATCAAGTTGATTAATAAGCCGAGAGGGGCCGAGTTACCGGAACCCAATGTGTGGTAGTAGCTGTTCATGGATCACAAACACAGAACTCAGTTCCTGAGGACGGTTGCAATGAGACAACCCACCATGTACTCCTACATGGCGTCTCACCGCTACCTTTACCAAATCGTGTTCACACACTTAGCTCTCAATAGTAGGACATGTTCACACACCTCCGATTCATCCCTGATGAATCGGACCTGACACAACTCTAAGCAATAGCAGGCATGACAAACAAGCATGAATGAGTAGGCAGATCAGGGCTCAAACAACTCCTACTCATGCTTGTGGGTTTCATCTATTTACTGTGGCAATGATAGGTCATGCAGAGGATAAGGGGTTCAGCTACCGCAGCAAGTAACAAATATGTCGTTGTTGTCCTAATGCAGTAAAAGAGAGCAGGAGCGAGAGAGTGGGATTGTATCGGAATGAACAAGGAGGTTTTGCTTGCCTGGCACTTCTGAAGATAATATAGTTCTTCATCGGTGTCATCGAACTCATCGTCGATACACGTCTACTGAGAGGGGATAAGCACCGACAACAAAGAAGAAACACAATCAATGCAATGCAACAATATGATGCATTAATGTGACATGGAAATATGCTGTGGTTCGTGCTAATGCAACTAAAACCAGATTAAATGAAGTTGGTTTGAATCCAAGATTCAAATTCAAACTCCACATGTGGTTATTTAAATGTCATTTAATTGAATTTTCCTAAACAGTAGTGATAAGTTGTTCTAACATGCATGAAAATGGTAAAGATGGATAGATTGGATTTTTCTGATCATTTTTCATATATAATTTATCTCATTTGGAGTTACTGTTGAATTTCTATGATTTTTACAAGTTTTAAACATTTTCTGGAATTTTCAGAATTAAATTAAATCCAGAAAAGAGTTACTACGTCAGCACGACATCACCGACGTCATCAGGCCAACAGGGCGGGTTCAGGTCAAACCTGACCAGTGGGGTCCACTGGTCAGTGACTGGGGCTGATTAGTGTCGCTGACATGTGGACCCAGTCAACGGCCACGTCAGCTGGGTCAATTCTGACACATGGGGCCAGTCAACGTGTGACGTGGCCAGGTCAAACTTACCTGTGGGGCCCGTAGGGTTAGTTTAACCTAAACATGAGCTAATCCAGGGTTAATTAGATAGCGGGGCCCAGGTGTCAGTGGCTCAGGGGGTTGTTTAGTGGGGGTTTAGCCGCTAATCACGTGGCCACGTCGGCTCGCCGGAGTATGGCCGGCGGTGACCTCAAAACGCGGCCGAGGGTCTCGGGCTCGCTCCTCCGGCGTCCAGAGGAGTAGCGGAGAGCATCCACGGGGAGCTAGAGCTCACCCGCATCCAGCGCTGCAAGCAGCAGCAGCTAGGGGGGCCGGAGCTCGTCGGAAACGAGCTCGAGGCGGCGCCGGAGTTCGGACACGAGCGGGGACGCGGTTGTGGTGCCCGTGGTGATGTGTGTTTAGCACCTACGGCGTCTACGGGGTGTGGTGAGTACCATGGGCGCATGCCCGGGACCAAATGGTCACCGGATCATCACCGGCGATGAGTGCGGGCGGCGGCGGGTTTCAGTCAACAAGGGGGCAATGGCTACGGCGTGTGAGAGCGAGAAAAAAGAGGGGGAGAAGGGGCAGGAGCTCACGGCGAGTGCAGAGGTGGCCTCGGCGTGCTCGGCGAAGCACCGGAGCGAGCGGGGCGGCGAGAGGGGTCTCCGGCAGCCGGTGATGAAGGTGATGAAGATGGCGTCGATGCAGGGTCTCCGGCGAGGCGCGGCTCGGTGGGGAGGAAGAGGGTGTCGAGGCGAAGCTTTTGGGCACGTCGGAGAAGCAAGGGGGAGGCGGTAGTTGCGGTGGTGCCGAGCGGCGTCGGCGGTAGCGCTCGGTTGTGCTCTGTTCTTGCGAGAGAGAGGGCCAGAGGAGGGGATGAGGATGGGAGGAGAGTGAGAGGGAGTCGAGGGGCTGCGTGGCATCGCCTGGTGCATCGAGGAGGAGCCAGGCAGGCTGGGAGGGAGGAGGTGGAGGCCTCGGGCGCGCTGGCGTCGACACGCCTCTGCCTACTGGTAGAGGTTGAAGATGACCGCTTCGCCCTGGTGGGCTGGGCCTCAGCTACAGTGCTGGGCCAGCTGGCCTGCCAGGTGAGCGTCGGGTAAGTTCTCTCTCTCTCTCTCTCTCTCTGGTTTCTCTATTTTAACTTCTGTTTTCTATTATTCTGTAATCTTTAGGGCTTTTCTAAAAATACCTAGACCCTTTCAAAAATCACTAAACTGCACATTCCCACTGTATAGAATATATCCAACATGGAACATTTCAGTTTAGGAGTAGTTGGACATTTAAAATATTTTATAGAATTTAAATGTCCAAATTCAAATACTTATGATTTAATTCAGTGACCTTAGGACGACCTAGAAAATTGTGCACCATTTTTGTCAGAGGTTTAAGACCAAGGCAAAGATGATGAACATTTTAGAAGGGAATTTCAGGTTCATTGAAAATGATTTTATGTTGAACCTATTTGATTTGATCTGGTGCTAGGGTTTGATCAGTCCCCATTTCAAGTTCATTTGAAAAGTTAAACATGATGCACACATGAAGGGCTAGCCTACTGCATACCAGGACCAGGGATGTGACACCATGGGCCTCATACGGGCCGTAGGATCCATGGGCTTTCTACGGGGCGTATCATCATTTTGCCAGTCATGGGTCGTACTATTCGTGGACCATAATGGGACCGTTAATAGGCCGTATTTGATAACTCTATGAAAACAGCCCAACGAGTATTTTTTGACATGAAAATGGCCCAACGTATTAACGGTCCGCAAACGGGCTGACTATAACGACGGGCTAAATTTGGCCCACAAACAGAAAATGACAGTAACGGGCCGTATGTAACCGAATGCTCCAAATGAGCCCAAGAATCAATGGGCCCTGAGAAGGCCGAAAGATAACTTGGCCTGGAAACGGCCCAATGGAATAACGGGCCGTTAATGGGTATAAAGTGATACACTATTCATTACGGGCCAGTTTCACCACGGGCCGTTAATGGGCCAAGAGTTACAAGGGCCTCATATGGGCCAAAAGAAGTCATGGGCCACACATGGGCTGGAAGTTAAAACGGACAGGAATCATATTGGACGGCCCAGATGACGCTACTGGGCCTAATTCGGAGAGGTCATTACGGGCACTGGGTTAGTGGGCTGTAAATGGGCTATATGCGAACAGGTCGTTAACAGGCTTTCCATGGGCCGGCCCGCCACCTTTTTACCAAGTCAAACGGGCCGGCCTTTTCACGGGAATGGGCCTCTGTTGGGCCGTTCCACGTGTTGCTGTATCATAGGCGCCTTCGGTCCAATGAGTGGATGACTTCTATCCCAACGGTGAGGCGACACGTGTTTCCTCCAGCCAATGATGATTTTACACGTGGAAAATCCCCATTGGTCGGGGCTGTTAACGGGTTATCGGATCCAAAACCGGACCCGATAGCTTAACGGCGTTCCGTTACGGTGGATGTCACGTGTCGGTCACCCTTGACGAAAGCACTTCTGTGATGTGCGGTTTATCGTCATGGAAGTGGACACGTCCATGATGATAATTTTAATAATGTCATGGAACACTTCTACGACAGCACAGGTATGACTATCTTGATTCTGTCATAAAATCGTCATGGATGTACATGCATGACAAAAAACGCGACCTACTGTGACAAACACGTATCATCACGGAAGTGTATTTTTTTGTAGTGATAAAGGGAGCGATATGACTGGATTCGAGACAACAATACGAGATATGATGGAATTTGCCAAGCTTTCTTCACATAGTTTTACCCAAATGGGATTTTGATCACACCCACTCTATTGTGCAAAAATACTTAGAATGTGTGGTCCAATTGCAATCATTTCATACATAATACTCCCTCTCGAAACAGGCTTCCACCCCACTTTTTAAACAATGGCGGAGCTTGGGCTGAATTTGTGGAGGGGCAAATGGGCTGGAGGGGCAAGAAACATGACTTTAGGCTGATTTTAACTGGACATATGGGTTGAATACTAGGGGATATATGCTAGCTTTCTCATGGGTTGGGGGGCGATGGCCCAGGTTGCTCTCCACTAAGCTCCGCCACTGTTTGTAAATAAAGCAACACAACAAAGTACACGGCCAAACAATACAATGTGATGAGGAGCCCTCTTACAAAGCAGATCAAAAGATACAACAATAACCTAGAACAAGCTAACACCTCGTGGAGGCCCAACCGACGACTCCTAAGCTCCACGACAACGCCTCCAAGAATATGACGGCACGAAGCATCGCCGTTGCTGAGTCCAAGCAAACATACATAGGTTTTCACCCGGAGCCCTAGCAAAACGAGACCCACGATGACGACTCCATGAAGCAAGTGGCACCCACAGGTGTCACCGATGTCAGTGCCAGGTAGCGCACTCGCCTACCACAAGGAGGAGTCTCGATCAACACCTCCACGAGTGCCAACCATCCACACCAAATCTGGGCACTACTAGAGCAGACCAGAGCCTCCTGCTACCACTTGAGCACTGCGTTGGATTTCCCCGAAGAGGAGAGGATGATGCAGTAAAGTAGCGTAAGTATTTCCCTCAGTTTTTGGGAACCAAGGTATCAATCCAGTAGGAGACCACGCACAAGTCCCTCGTACCTACACAAAATGATAGCAACTCGCAACCAATGCTTAGGGGTTGTCAATCCCTTCACGGTCACTTACGAGAGTGAGATCTAATAGAGATAATATTTTTGGTATTTTTGATAGATAGATGCAAAGTAGAAAGTAAAAACAAATCAACTAAATAAAGTGATATAGATTGATATGATGAGAATATACCCGGGGGCCATAGGTTTCACTAGCGGCTTCTCTAAAGAGCATAAGTATTCTACGGTGGGTGAACAAATTACTATTGAGCAATTGACAGAATTGAGCATAGTTATGAGTATATCTAGGCGATGATCATGTATATAGGCATCACGTCCAAAACAAGTAGATCGAAACGATTCTGCATCTACTACTATTACTCCACTCATCGACCGCTATCCAGCATGCATCTAGAGTATTAAGTAAAAACAGAGTAATGCCGTAAGCAAGATGACATGATGTAGAGGGATAAGTTCATGCAATATGATAAAGCCCCCATCTTGTTATCCTCAATGGCAACAATACAATACGTGCCTTGCAACTCTTTCTGTCACTGAGTAAGGACACCGCAAGATTGAACCCAAAGCTAAGAACTTCTCCCATTGCAAGAACTACCAATCTAGTTGGCCAAACCAAAACGATAATTCAAAGAGACTTGCAAAGATAACTCAATCATACATAAAAGAATTCAGAGAAGAATCGAATATTTTCCGTAGATAATACTGGATCATAAATCCACAATTCATCGGTCTCAACAAACACACCGCAAAAAGAAGGTTACATCAAATAGATCTCCACGAGGGAGGGGGAGAACATTGTATTGAGATCCAAAAAGAGAGAAGAAGCCATCTAGCTACTAGCTATGGACCCGAAGGTCTGAAGTAAACTACTCACACTTCATCGGAGGGGATATGGTGATGATGTACAAGCCCTCCATGGTGGATGCCCCCTCCGGCGGAGCTCCAGAGTAGGCCCCAAGATGCGATCTCGTGGATCCAGAAGGTTGCGGCGGTGGAATTAGGTTTTTGGCTCCAGTTCTGATCGTTCGGGATACGTAGGTATATATAGGAGGAAGGAGTACGTCGGTGGAGCTCCGAGGGGCCCACGAGGTAGGGGGCACGCCCAGGGGGCGCGCCCTCCACCCTCGTGACCGCCTCTGGCGCTTCTTGGAGTAGGGTCCAAGTCTCCTGGATCACGTTCGGTTGGAAAATCACGACCCCGAAGGTTTCATTCCGTTTGGACTCCGTTTGATATTCTGTTTCTTTGAAATACTGAAAAAGGCAAAAAACAGCAATTCTGGGCTAGGCCTCCGGTTAATAGGTTAGTCCCAAAAGTAATACAAAAGTGGAAAATAAAGCCCAATATAGTCCAAAACAGTAGATAAAGTAGCATGGAGCAATCAAAAATTATAGATACGTTGGAGACGTATCAGGCATCCCCAAGCTTAATTCCTGCTCGTCCTCGAGTAGGTAAATGATAAAAAAAGAATTTTTGATGCGGAGTGATACTTTGGCATAATTTAATTGTAAATCTTCTTAATTGTGATATGAATATTCAGATCCGAAAGATTCAAGACAAAAGTTCATATCAACATAAAAGTAATAATACTTCAAGCATACTAATCAAAGCAATCATGTTTTCTCAAAATAACATGGCTAAAGAAAGTTATCCCTACAAAATGATATAGTCTGGCTGTTGCTCTATCTTCATCACACAATGTATTTAATCATGCACAACCCCGATGACAAGCCAAGAAATTGTTTCATACTTTAATAATCTCAAACTCTTTCAACTTTCACGCAATACATGAGCGTGAGCCATGGACATAGCACTATAGGTGGAATAGAATGGTGATTGTGGAGAAGACAAAAAGGAGAAGATAGTCTCACATCAACTAGGCGTATCAACGGGCTGTGGAGATGCCCATCAATAGATATCAATGTGAGTGAGTAGGGATTGCCATGCAACGGATACACTAGAGCTATAAGTATATGAAAGCTCAACGAAAGAAACTAAGTGGGTGTGCACCCAACTTGCTTGCTCACGAAGACCTAGGGCACTTTTGAGGAAGCCCATCATTGGAGTATACAAGCCAAGTTCTATAATTAAAAATTCCCACTAGTATATGAAAGTGACAACATAGGTGACCCTCTATCATGAAGATCATGGTGCTATTTTGAAGCACAAGTGTGGTAAAAGGATAGTAGCATTGTCCCTTCTCTCTTTTTCTCTCATTTTTTTATTTGGGCCTTTTTTTCTTTTTTTATGGCCTCCTTTTTTATTTGGGCTTCTTTGGCCCTTTTATTTTATTTAGTCCGGAGTCTCATCCCGACTTATGGGGGAATCATAGTCTCCATCATCCTTTCCTCACTTGGGACAATGCTCTAATAATGATGATCATCACACTTTTATTTTTCTTACAACTGAACAATTACAACTTGATACTTAGAACAAAGTATGACTCTATATGAATGCCTCCGGCGGTGTATCGGGATATGCAATGAATCAAGAGCGACATGTATGAAAATTATGAATGTGGCCTTGCCACAAATACAATGTCAACTACATGTTCATGCAAAAAAAGCAATATGACAATGATGGAGCGTGTCATAATAAATAGAATGGTGGAAAGTTGCATGGCAATATATCTCGGAATGGCTATGGAAATGCCATGATAGGTAGATATGGTGGCTGTTTTGAGGAAGGTATATGGTGGGTGTATGATACTGGCGAAAAGTGTGCGGTATTAGAGAGGCTAGCAAAGGTGGAAAGATGGGAGTGCGTATAATCCATGGACTCAACATTAATCATAAGAACTCATGCACTTGTTGCAAAAATTTAGAAGTCATCAAAAACCAAAGCACTACGCGCATGCTCCTAGGGGGATAGATTGGTAGGAAAAGACCATCGCTCGTCCCAGACCGCCACTCATAAGGAAGACAATCAATAAATAAAATTGTGCTCCAACTTCATCACAAAGTGGTTCACCATACGTGCATGCTATGGGAATCACAAACTTCAACACAAGCATTTTTTAAATTCATAATCACCCAACTAGCATTACTATGATATTATCACCTCCATATCTCAAAACAATTATCAAGCATCAAACTTATCTTAGTATTCAATTCACTCAAAAGAAAGTTTCACATATCTTGAACACCAAGTATATTAACATTAAGCAAATTACCATGCTATTAACGACTCTCAAGATAATATTAGTGAAGCATGAGAGATTAAATAGTTTATTTAAAACAAATCCACCACCGTGCTCTAAAAGATCTAAGTGAAGCACTAGAGAAAAAATTATCATGCTCAAAAGATATAAGTGAAGCACTATGAGCAAAACTATCAAGCTCAAAAGATATAAGTGAAGCACGTAGACTATTCTAAAAAATGCCAATTCATGTATGGCTCTCTCAAAAGATG
This sequence comes from Triticum dicoccoides, assembly GCF_002162155.2. Lineage (NCBI taxonomy): Eukaryota > Viridiplantae > Streptophyta > Magnoliopsida > Poales > Poaceae > Triticum > Triticum dicoccoides. The sequence continues at coordinate 649,268,596 of NC_041383.1, read as the reverse complement.
TGTACAGCAAGGATGATTGTGGTAAACTAACAAGCAAAGACACAAATAATACAAGATGCTCCAAGCAAAACACATATCATGTTGGTGAATAAAAATATAGCTCCAAGTAGATTACCGATGGAAGTGGACGAAAGAGGGGATGCCTTCCGGGGCATCCCCAAGCTTTGACTTTTTGGTGTCCCTGGATTATCTTGGGGGTTCCATGGGTATCCCCAAGATTAGGCTCTTTCCACTCCTTATTCCATAATCCATCAAAAGAATTCACCCAAAACATGAAAACTTCACGACACAAAACTCAACAGAAATCTCGTGAGCTCCGTTAGAGAAAGAAAACAAAAGACTACTTCAAGGTACTGTAATGAACTCATTCTTTATTTATATTGGTGTTAAACCTACTGTACTCCAACTTCTCTATGGATTATAAACTAATTTACTAGCCATAGATTCATCAAAATAAGCAAACAACACACGAAAAACAGAATCTGTCAAAAACAGAACAGTCTGTAGTAATCTGTAACTAACGCAAACTTCTGGAACTCTAAAAATTCTACCAAAATTGGAAGTCCTGGACAATTTTTTTATTGATCAGCATCAAAAAGAATCAACGTTCCTGTAATTTATCATAATTATATTCGTGCGTGCAAAGTTTCTGTTTTTCAGCAGAATCAAATCAACTATCATCGTAGGTTATCCTATAGGTCCTACTTGGCACAAACACTAATTAAAACACAAAACGACATCTAAACAGAAGGTAGATGGATTATTTATTCCTAAACAGAAGCAAAAACAAAAAACACAAAATAAAATTGGGTTGCCTCCCAACAAGCGCTATCGTTTAACGCCCCTAGCTAGGCATAAAAGCGAGGATAGATCTAAGTATTGCCATCTTCGGTAGGTAATTCTTCAATGAGGCATCTACCTCCTTTAGAATTTTCTTTCTTCCTAGTAATTGTCAAATTTTCAGGCAAAAGATCAAAAAATTCATCTATAGCAAATGGTTCCTTAATGATGGTAAAAAGATTGGGATGAACACTTATAGATTTAAGATCCGCGGTTTCCAAATTAGATGATTCACCCTTATTCTTAGGAACATACATAAGCTTAGTATTTTTAGTAGAAGAACTTGGAGTGTTTTGAACGGAAGAAAAAGCGGTTCCCAAGTTGGTGATGATACCCTCAAGTTTGTCGATTTTTGTAGAGTCTAGATTTATTTTTTCATTAACTACGGGTTCTTTTTCTTTAATATTTTTCAAAGTCATTCCTACCTTAGATCCATATTGGGTAATTTGATTATGGATCTTTTTATCAAGATTTTCAATTGATTCCACGGTAGCAACTTTGTTTTCAATAGCTTCAAGCCTTTGCATACCATGCTCCAAAGTTAACGTAGTTCCATTAATCAAAAGGGGTGGTGAGCCAAATATATCTATTAAAGCATTATAAGAATCAAAAGTATGGCTACCCAAAAAATCCCTCCAATAATGGTATCAAGGATATATCTATACCAAGGATTAGCACCTACATAAAAATTGCGAAGAAGAACTAAAGTAGATTGCTTCCTGGTAGATCTATTTTGAGCATTGCAAATTCTATACCAAGCATCTTTTAGATTTTCTCCCTCCCTTTGCTTAAAATTTAGAACTTCATTCTCGGGAGATAACGGAGAAGATAAGAGACTTGTCATGATGACAAGCAATCAAACTAGCACACGAGCAAACAGAAAGGCAAAGGGAAAAGGCAAACGGGGAAGAGAGGAGGAGATTGGGAAAGAGAGGGCGAATAAAACGGCAAGGGTGAAGTGGGGGAGTGGAAAACGAGAGGCTTAGGGGTTGTCAATCCCTTCACAGTCACTTACGAGAGTGAGATCTGATAGAGATAATATTTTTGGTATTTTTGATAGATAGATGCAAAGTAGAAAGTAAAAACAAATCAAGTAAATAAAGTGATATAGATTGATATGATGAGAATAGACCCGGGGGCCATAGGTTTCACTAGTGGCTTCTCTCACGAGCATAAGTATTCTACGGTGGGTGAACAAATTACTGTTGAGCAATTGACAGAATTGAGCATAGTTATGAGTATATCTAGGCGATGATCATGTATATAGGCATCACGTCCAAAACAAGTAGATCGAAACGATTCTGCATCTACTACTATTACTCCACTCATCGACCGCTATCCAGCATGCATCTAGAGTATTAAGTAAAAACAAAGTAATGTCGTAAGCAAGATGACATGATGTAGAGGGATAAATTCATGCAATATGATAAAACCCCCATCTTGTTATCCTCGATGGCAACAATACAATACGTGCCTTGCAACTCTTTCTGTCACTGAGTAAGGACACCGCAAGATTGAACCCAAAGCTAAGAACTTCTCCCATTGCAAGAACTACCAATCTAGTTGGCCAAACAAAAATGATAATTCAAAGAGACTTGCAAAGATAACTCAATCATACATAAAAGAATTCAGAGGAGAATCAAATATTTTCCATAGATAATACTGGATCATAAACCCACAATTCATCGGTCTCAACAAACACACCGCAAAAAGAAGGTTACATCGAATAGATCTCCACGAGAGAGGGGGAGAACATTGTATTGAGATCCAAAAAGAGAGAATAAGCCATCTAGCTACTAGCTATGGACCCGAAGATCTGAAGTAAACTACTCACACTTCATCGGAGGGGCTATGGTGATGATGTAGAAGCCCTCCGTGGTGGATGCCCCCTCCGGCGAAGCTCCGGAACAGGCCCCAAGATGGGATCTCGTGGATACAAAAGGTTGCAGCGGTGGAATTAGGTTTTTGGCTCCTGTTCTGATCGTTCGGGGATACATAGGTATATATAGGAGGAAGGAGTACGTCGGTGGAGCTCCGAGGGGCCCACGAGGTAGGGGGCGCGCCCAGGGGGGTGCCCTCCACCCTCATGACCGCCTCTGGCATTTCTTGGAGTAGGTTCCAAGTCTCCTGGATCACGTTCGGTTGGAAAATCACGATCCCGAAGGTTTCATTCCGTTTGGACTCCGTTTGATATTCTGTTTCTTTGAAATACTGAAAAAGGCAAAAAACAACAATTCTGGTCTGGGCCTCCGGTTAATAGGTTAGTCCCAAAATAATATAGAAGTGGAAAATAAAGCCCAATATAGTCCAAAATAGTAGATAAAGTAGCATGGAGCAATAAAAAATTATAGATACGTTGGAGACGTATCACCTCCCGCCACTCCACCCCTTGCCGCCCACACGACCAGTAGTAGAGTCAACCACTACCATGACGCCTGTCGAAAAGCCAACCGTGAAGCCCACCATCCGAGACCACCGCCCCGGCATCCACGGCCTCAGATATCACCGGCCATCCACTGTTAGGGAACGTAGCATGGAATTTCAAAAAAAAATCCTACGATCACGCAAGATTTATCTAGGAGATGCATAGCAACGAGAAGGGGAGAGTGTGTCCACGTTCCCTCGTAGACCGAAAGCGGAAGCGTTAGGTTAACGCAATTGATGTAGTCGAACGTCTTCATGATCCAACCGATCTAGTACCGAACGTACGTCACCTCCGATTTAGCACACGTTAAGATCGATGAATTCCCTCTAACTCTTGATCTAGAAGAGGGTCGAGGGAGTGTTTTGTCAGCACGATGGCGTGATGACGGTGTTGGTGATGTGATCCACGCAGGGCTTCGCTTAAGCACTATAATGATTGATATGTCTGCGTGTTATCTATAATTTTTGATTGTTCCATGCCAATATTCTACAACTCTTACATACTTTTGGCAACTTTTTATACTATTTTTGGGACTAACATATTGATCCAGTGCCCAGTGCTAGTTCCTGTTTGTTGCATGTGTTTTGTTTCGTAGAAAATCCATATCAAACGGAGTCCAAACGGGATAAAAACGGACGGACATTATTTTTGGAATATATCTAAATTTTGAGAAGTGGAATCAACACGAGACGATGCTCGAGGGGCCCACGAGGCAGGGGGCGCGCCCCAGGGGGTGGGCGCGCCCTTGACCCTTGTGCACACCCCGTAAGGCGGTTGTTGCCCTTCTTTGGCCGCAAGAAAGCTAATATCCAGAGAAAAATCGTGTTCAAAGTTTCAATCAAATCGGAGTTACGGATCTCCAGGAATATAAGAAATGGTGAAAGGGCAGAATACCAGAAGGCAGAAACAGAGAGACAGAGAGACACATCCAATCTCAGAGGGGCTCTCGCCCCTCCCATGCCAGGGAGACCAAGGACCAGAGGGAGAACCCTTCTCCTACCTAGGGACAAGGCCAAGGAAGAAGAAGAAGGAGGGGGGCTCTCTCCCCCCCCTCGCTTCCAGTGGCGCCGGAACGCCGCCGGGGCCATCATCATCACCGCAATCTACACCAACAACTTCACCGCCCTCATCACCAACTCTTCCCCCCTCTATGCAGCAGTGTAACCCCTCTTTTACCCGCTGTAATATCTACTTAAACATGGTGCTCAATGCTAATATGTTATTTCCCAATGATGTATGGCTATCCTATGATGTTTGAGTAGATCCGTTTTGTCCTATGGGTTAATTGATGATCGTGATTGGTTTGAGTTTCATGTTTTATTATTGGTGCTGTCCTATGGTGCTCTCCGTGTCGTGCAAGCGTGAGGGATTCCCGCTGTAGGGTGTTGCAATACGTTCATGATAAACTTATAGTGGGTTTCTTGAGTGACAGAAGCATAAACCCGAGTAAGGGGGTTGTTGCGTATGGGATAAAGAGGACTTGATGCTTTAATGCTATGGTTGGGTTTTACCTTAATGATATTTAGTAGTTGCGGATGCTTGTTAGAGTTCCAATCATAAGTGCATATGATCCAAGAAGACAAAATATGTTAGCTTATGCCTCTTCCTCAAATAAAATTGCAATAGTGATTACCGGTCTAGTTATCAATTGCCTAGGGACAAATAACTTTCTCGTGACAAAAAGCTCTCTACTAAAACTAACTTTATTGCTTCTTTATCTAAACAGCCCTACTTTTTATTTACGCGCTCTTTATTATCTTGCAAACCTATCCAAAAATACCTACAAAGTACTTCTAGTTTCATACTTGTTCTAGGTAAAGCGAACGTTAAGCGTGCGTAGAGTTGTATCGGTGGTCGATAGAACTTTAGGGAATATTTGTTCTACCTTTAGCTCCTCATTGGGTTCGACACTCTAACTTATCAAAAAAGGCTACAATTGATCCCCTATACTTGTGGGTTATCAAGATCTTTTTCTGGCGCCGTTGCCGGGAGTTATAGCGTGGGGTGAATATTCTTGTGTGTGCTTGTTTGATTTATCACTAAGTAGATTTTATTTGTTATTCTAAGTTGTTCTCTATCTTTAGTTATGGATATGGAACACGAAATACCAAAAAAAATTAGGTTTAGTTGCTACTCATGGAGATGGGGAACCACCTAAAACCCTTGATGCTCATTATGTGAAAGATATTATGTACTACTTTGATAATCCTGAGAAAACCCCATTCAATTATGTTATGGGAGACACGTTGGATCAACGTGAATACTTTAGGGATTATCGCTTGACACAAAAAGGGAAACTATTATGGGATCAAATTTATATGTTGTATTGGTATGCTAGGCAACTATGCTTGAGATATGATTATACTTGTTGCTCTAGGATGGAGGCTCCACACCTTCCCTTTTCATGCAATTTTAATGATAATGAAACCTTAGCTTCTTATGCTAATGGTATATATGATTACTATGATGTGGAACAAATAGAAGAATTCGTTGCTTTTATGGGTGCTTATGAAATTGAATCTTTGTTTAAAGAGTGTGAAAATCTTGATGATGTTGTTTACAGACCAGAAAATTTTGCTATACTTAAATATTGCTATGATAATTATGAATTCAATTCTGATATTGATGATTTTATTAAGAGAGTCTCTGTTGTCCAAGAAGAGACTAATATTTTGCAGGAGTCTTTGGAAGAAGGAATTGATGAAACTGTGGGCTCATTGGATGAAAAAGATGATGAGGAGAGCGAAGAACAAAAGAAGGAAGAGCGGATTAGCTACCCGTGCCCACCTTCTAATGAGAGTAACTCTTCAACAAATACATTGTTTAATTGCTCTTCATGCTTACCGAAGGATGATTGCTATGATGATTGTTATGATCCCATTGATTCTTTCGAAATATTCCTTTTTGATGATGCTTGCTATGCTTGTGGCCAATATGCCAATATGAATTATGCTTATCGAGATGAACTTGCTATAGTTCCTTATGTTAAACATGAAATTGTTGCTATTGCAACCATGCATGGTAGTCCTATTATCTTTTTGAATTCTCCTGACTACACTATATTGGAGAAGTTTGCCCTTATTAAGGATTATATTGATGGGTTGCGTTTTACTACTACACATGATGATTTTGATAAATATAATATGCATGTGCTTGCTGCTCCTACTTGCAATTATTATGAGAGAGGAACTACATCTCCGCCTCTCCATGTTTCCAATATGATAAAATTGCAAGAAGCTGTTTATACTATGCATTGGCCTTTACTATGTGTGCATGAATTGTTCTTTTATGACATGCCGATGCATAGGAATAGAGTTAGACTTGGTTGTTGCATGACATATGTTACTTTGTGCTCACTACTAAATCACAAATCATTGTTAATTAAAATTGGCTTTATATACCTTGGGATCCAGGTGGATCCATTACTTGAGCACTATATGCCTAGCTTTATGGCTTTAAAGAAAGCACTGCCAGGGAGACAACCCGGAAGTTTTAGAGAGACATTTATTTCTGTTGAGTGCTTTTATATAGTTTAAGAAAATAAAAATAAAGAGGGAAACTCAAAACTTTTCAAAAAGGAAAGTGAAAGTGAGAGAGACAAGCATTGTTGAAGTGGGGGAGCTCCTTGAACTTTGTTCATGCTCACGGAAACTCTGTGGATCTTAATTACAGAAACTTTTCAACAAAAATAATTATCCCCTTGTAAAATTCCATTGTATTATAAAAATAATGTGCCAAGATTTGCCTTTAAGATGTTTACATTGCTTGTTGATTTGTGCGATGCAGGACAGAAACTTTGGCTGTAATGCGCGATTTTACATTTTTTACTGGAACGTCAAACAGTTCTGAAACTTTTTGCACTGTCTTTCTATACAAATTTTTTATTTTTCCTATTTTTTAAGAATTTTTGGAGTATGATAAGTATGGTTAATGTTCAGATTACTACAGACTGTCCTGTTTTAGATAAATTCTGTTTTTGATGCATTGTTTGCTTGTTTTGATGAAACTATCGATTTCTATCAGTGGATTAAGCCATGGAAAAGTTATATTACAGTAGCTACAATGCAAAAACAAAATATCAATTGATTTGCAACAGTACTTAGAGTAGTGATTTGCTTTATTATACTAACGGATCTTATCGAGTTTTATGTTGAGTTTTGTGCGGATGAAGTGTTCGAAGATCGAGGAGGTCTCGATATGAGGAAAAGGAGGAGAGGCAAGAGCTCAAGCTTGGGGATGCCCAAGGCACCCCAAGTGAATATTCAAGGAGACTCAAGCATCTAAGCTTGGGGATGCCCCAGAAGGCATCCCATCTTTCTTCAACAAGTATCGGTATGTTTTCGGATTCGTTTCATTCATGTGATATGTGCAAATCTTGGAGGTTCTTTTGCATTTAGTTTTCGCTTTTCTTTTATGCACCAAGCTGGTATGAGACAGTCCTTGGTTGATTTATAGAATGCTCATTGCACTTCACTTATATCTTTTGAGTATGGCTTTATAGAATGCTTCATGTGCTTCACTTATATCTTTTGAAGTTTGGATTGGCTATTTCTCTTCACATAGAAAACCGCCATTTGTAGAATGCTCTTTTGCTTCACTTATATTTGTTAGAGCATGGGCATATCTTTTGTAGAAAGAATTAAACTCTCTTGCTTCACTGATATCTATTTAGAGAGTTGACAGGAATTGGTCATTCACATGGTTAGTCATAAAATCCTACATAAAACTTGTAGATCACACTAGAAAAAAATACACTTCCGTGATGATACGTGTTTGTCACAGTAGGTCGCGTTTTCTGTCATGCATGTACATCCATGCCGATTTTATGACAGAATCAAGATAGTCATACCTGTGCTGTCGTAGAAGTGTTCCATGACATTACCAAAATCATCATCACGGAAGTGTCCACTTCCATGATGATAAATCGCGCGTCACAGAAGTGCTTTCGTCAAGGGTGACCGACACATGGCATCCACCGTAAAGGAATGCCGTTAAGCTATCGGGTCGGGTTTTGAATCCGATAACCCGTTAACAGCCCCGACCAATGGGGATTTTCCATGTGTAAAATCATCATTGGCTGGAAGAAACTTGTGTCGACTCATCGATGGGACAGATGTCATCCACTCATTGGACAGAAGGCGCCTATGATACCTCGACACGTGGCACGGCCCAACAGAGGCCCATTCCTGTGAAAAGGCCGACCCATTTGACTTGGTCAAAAGGTGGCGGGCCGGCCCATGGAAATCCTGTTAACAGCCTATTCGCATATAGCCCATTTACAGCCCGCTAACCGAAGGCCCGTTACGACCTATTTGAATTAGGCCCAGTAGCGTCATCTGGGCCATCCAATATGATTCCAGCCCATTTTCACTTCTGGCCCATGTACGGCCCATAACGTCATTCGGCCCATACGAGTCCCTATGTAACTCTTGGCCTATTAACGGCCCGTGGTGAAATTGGCCCGTAATGAACAGTGTATCACTTTACACCCATTAACGACCCGTGGTGAAACTGGCCCGTAAAGAACACTGTATCACTTTATACCCATTAACGGCCCGTTATTCCTTTGGGACGTTTCCAGCCCATGTTATCTTTCGGCCTTCTCAGAGCCCATTTATTCTTGGGCTCATTTCCAGCATTCGTTTACTTACGGCCTGTTACTGTCATTTTCTGCTTGTGGGCCAAATTCAGCCCGTGGTTACAGTCGGCCCGTTTGTGGTCCATTAATACGTTGGGCCGTTTTCATAGCGTCATCAAATACGGCCTATTAACGATGGCTCATTATGGTTGGCCCATGAATGGACGATTCCAGCTCTAGCCCGTTTACGGCCAGAATGCGGTCTGTTTGGCCCATATTTGGCCAATCGATCATACGGCCGTATAAGGCCCATTTATGATACGGCCCATAGAAGGCCCATTGTTTCTACGGCCCGTAGAAGGCCCATTGTTTCTACGGCCTGTAGAAGACCCATTGTTTCTACGGCCCGTAGAAGGCCCACTGTTTCTACGGCCCGTACGAGGCCCAGTGTCACTACAGTAAATATTAGCCCATGGTTATTGTAGCCTAGTTTTAAAAAATAGGTTATCGCAACCACTAGCAAATCGCGGAAAAAGAACTGCACTGACTACAAGAAAAAAAATAAACAATACAACAAGGAAATAAATAAGCAAGCAACTTACACTAGGCTATCACGGCTATTACACATATTACTTCCACTGGGCAACAAAGTACGCCTAAGGGAGTCCCAGACTAGGGGGTGTCCGGATAGCCGAACTACCATCATCGGCCGGACTCCAAGATTATGAAGATACAAGATTGAAGACTTCGTCCCGTGTCCGGATGGGACTTTCCTTGGCGTAGAAGGCAAGCTTGGCGATACGGATATGTAGATCTCCTACCATTGTAACCGACTCTGTGTAACCCTAGCCCTCTCCGGTGTCTATATAAACCGGATGGCTTTAGTCCATAGGATGAACAACAATCATACCATAGGCTAGCTTCTAGGGTTTAGCCTCCTTGATCTCGTGGTAGATCTACTCTTGTAACCCACATCATCAATATTAATCAAGCAGGACGTAGGGTTTTACCTCCATCAAGAGGGCCCGAACCTGGGTAAAAACATCATGTCCCTCGTCTCCTGTTACCATCCGCTAGACGCACAGTTCAGGACCCCCTACCCGAGATCCGCCGGTTTTGACACCGACATTGGTACTTTCATTGAGAGTTCCTCTGTGTCGTCACCGATAGGCCCGATGGCTTCTTCAATCATGAATGACGATGCAGTCCAGGGTGAGACCTTCCTCCCCGAACAGATCTTCGTATTCGGCGGCTTCGCACTGCGGGCCAATTCGCTTGGCCAGCTGGAGCAGATCGAAGGCTACGCCCCTGGCCGTCAGGTCAGATTTGGAAGTTTGAACTTCACGGCTGATATCCGCGAGGACTTGATCCTCGACGGATTCGAGCCACAGCCGAGCGTGCCGTACTGTCACAATGGGCATGATTTAGCTCTGCAGCCGGACAGTACCCTGGAGGCCGCACTCGAACACGCTCCGATCTTCGACTCGGAGCCGGCTGCGCAGACCAAGGCTGGATGGTTAGACACCGCCTCGGGGGCTGCAACCTCTATGGTGATAGAGCCTAACACCGATCTTGTCCCCCATGAAGCTCGTGACTCCGAGGTGCCGGACTCCTCGCCGGACTCCGGACCTCTCGCGCCCCCTCCAGTCGAATCCGATTGGGCGCCGATCATGGAGTTCACCGCGGCGGACATCTTTCAACACTCACCTTTTGGCGACATCTTGAGTTCGCTAAAGTACCTCTCGTTATCAGGAAAGGCCTGGCCGGACTGCGGCCAGGACGGTTGGGATGCGGACGACGAAGAAATTCAGAGCCCACCCACCACCCACTTGGTAGCCACTGTCGACGATCTAACCGACATGCTAGATTACGACTCTGAGGACATCGACGGTATGGACGACGATGCCGGAGATGACCAAGAACCAGCGCCCACCGGGCACTGGAAAGCCACCTCTTCATACGACATATACATGGTGGATATCCCAAAGAATGGGAACGGCGAAGGAATAGCGGAGGATGACCCCTCCAGGAAACAGCCCAAGCGCCGGCATCAGCGGCGCCGCTCTAAATCCCGCCATAGCAAGAATGAGGATTCCGACACCAGAGACAATAATACACCGGATAGCGCCGAAGACAACCCACTCCAGCAAGATCCAGCACAGGAGGAGGGGGACGCCAGCCCTCATGAGAGAGCGGCCGAAGAAGAGGTAGAGGACTATATGCCTCCCTCCGGAGACGAGGCGAGCCTCAACGACGACGAATTCGTCGTGCCTGAGGATCCTGTCGAATAGGAGCGTTTCAAACGCAGGCTTATGGCCACAGCAAACAGCCTCAAGAAAAAGCAGCAGCAGCTTAGAGCTGATCAAGATCTGCTAGCCGACAGATGGAATGAAGTCCTCGCGGCCGAAGAGCATGAACTCGAACGCCCCTCCAAAAGCTACCCCAAACGCAAGCTGCTCCCCCGATTAGAGGTGGAGGCATATGATCCCGCTTCACCAGGAGACAATACGGCTGATCGACCACCCCGTGGTCGCGACAAAGAGGCCTCAAGGCCCTTCACTAGACCCGTACCCCGGCATCGCTCGAAAAGCACAAGGCCACAGGGGAACACTCCGGACCTGCGAGACATATTGGAGGATAAGGCAAGACAATCAAGATCGATTTATGGATCACATGGGCGCCCCACGATACGTGACGATCACCGTCACCCTGGACACAGTAAGTCCGGCCGGGCCGAACACAACAGACAAAGCTCTTTTGAGCTCCGTCGCGATATCGCCCAGTACAGAGGCGCCGCACACCCACTGTGCTTCACAGATGAGGTAATGGATCATCAAATCCTAGAAGGGTTTAAACCCGTCAATATTGAATCCTACGATGGCACAACAGACCCCGCGGTTTGGATTGAAGACTATCTCCTTCACATCCACATGGCCCGCGGTGACGATCTTCACGCCATCAAATACCTCCCCCTCAAGCTTAAAGGACCAGCCCGACATTGGCTCAATAGCTTGCCAGCAGAGTCAATTGGGAGTTGGGAAGACCTAGAAGCCGCATTCCTCGATAACTTCCAGGGCACTTATGTGCGACCACCAGATGCTGATGACCTAAGCCACATAATTCAGCAGCCAGACGAATCGGCCAGACAATTCTGGACACGGTTCTTAACCAAGAAAAACCAAATCGTCGACTGTCCGGATGCCGAGGCCCTCGCGGCCTTCAAGCATAACATCCGCGACGAGTGGCTTGCCCGGCACCTGGGATAGGAAAAGCCGAAATCCATGGCAGCCCTTACATCACTCATGACCCGCTTCTGTGCAGGTGAGGACAGCTGGCTAGCATGCAGCAACAACCTCAACAAAAATTCTGGCAGTCCGGATATCAAGGACCGTAGTGGCAGGTCGCGTGCAACAAAAACAAACACCGCATTAACAGCGATAACAGTGAGGATACAGCAGTCAATGCTGGATTCAGAGGCTCTAAACCCGGTCAACGGAAAAAGCCATTCAAAAGAACAACTCAGGGTCCGTCCAATTTGGACCGAATTCTCGACCGCTTGTGCCAGATACATGGCACCCCTGAAAAGCCAGCTAACCACACCAATAGGGACTGTTGGGTGTTCAAGCAGGCAGGCAAGTTAATTGCCGAAAACAGCGACAAGGGGCAACATAGCGACGACGAGGAAGAGACCCGACCGCCGAACAATAGAGGACAGAAGGGTTTCCCCCCACAGGTGCGGACGGTGAACATGATATATGCCACGCACATACCCAAAAGGGAGCGGAAGCGTGCACTCAGGGATGTATACGCGATGGAGCCAGTTGCCCCGAAGTTCAATCCATGGTCCTCTTGCCCGATCACCTTTGACCGAAGGGACCACCCCACTAGCATCCACCATGGTGGGTTCACCGCATTGGTTCTAGACCCAATCGTCGATGGATTTCATCTCACCAGAGTCCTGATGGACGGCGGTAGTAGCCTAAACCTGCTTTATCAGGACACGGTGCGCAAAATGGGCATAGACCCCTCAAGGATTAAACCTACCAAGACGACCTTTAAAGGCGTCATACCAGGTGTAGAAGCCAATTGTACAGGCTCAGTTACACTGGAAGTGGTCTTTGGATCCCCGGATAACTTCCGAAGCGAGGAGTTAATCTTCGACATAGTCCCGTTCCACAGCGGCTATCATGCCTTGCTCGGATGTACCGCATTCGCAAAGTTCAACGCGGTGCTGCACTACGCATACCTCAAGCTCAAGATGCTAGGCCCTAGAGGAGTCATCACGGTCAACGGAAACACTGAACGCTCCCTCCGAACGGAGGAACATACAGCGGCTCTCGCGGCAGAAGTACAAAGCAGCCTTTTAAGGCAATTCTCGAGTCCGACTGCTAAGCGGCCGGACACAGCTAAGCGTGCCCGGAGTAACCTACAACACGACACCTGGCACGTTCCGAGCACGCGTAGAAGTACGGCCCCAACCACAGCCCCTGTAAAACATTAAGACAGATCCTTCACATACTCCATTACGCTTTGAAGATACCATGGGCATGGGGCAAGGGGCTCGACCACGATAAGCCCAAACTGCGGCTCAACCGCACCAGGGGCTCCTAAGGGTGTCGTTTCTTTTTCTTTTCCTTTTATTTTTTACCTACAGGACTCCGTTCGTCAGAGGCCCTGTCCGGCAGTAGACATGCCGAACCCACGATACAACAGCCAGGGAAGGAGAAAGGCTACAACAAAAATCCAGGTGGTCTCCATTATGAGCATTAAATCTGTTTTATGCATTATTTCGTAGCCTACCCCTGGAGGGGGACATGTTAAACAGTCCCATCCCTTGCTTACCGCACCACTTGTATCGTCCTGCACTTACAGTAGTTCTTATTTGAATAAAGCAATGCAGCACATTTTTGCTTCCAATTGCATTTCTTTCTTACACATATGTTCATCTATGACATGTTGCATCCGTACATTTTGGTACGGCTAAATACACCAGGGGCTTATGTTTCCCGCGTTATGGTGTGATAAGTCCGAACACTTTCACAAGTGCGGCACCCCAAACTTATAGCATTATATGCATCGGCTCTGAATCATGTTCTTGGGTCAATAGTTGGGTTTGCCCGGCTCCCATGTTTTGGTACCTTACGTTCCGTTTTATTGGCTAAGGTAGCACTGGGAGAACCACTGTGATTGCCCCCAAGTTGAGCTGGGTTAACGCCTCAGTGGAGAAAGCTAAAACTGACTGTCATGATGAGGCGAGAGCTGGTCGCTGTTTGAGAGGTTCTTTGCGAGTCCCTAAAGACTTATGCCGTTTCGAGCGAGGAGCCGGATTCTGTCCGGCCAAGGCGTGGATAGCGCCCCAAATTCGTCCTTCCGAAACTTAGGGGCTTCGCCGAAATTGAAAATTATAGAATTCTATGGCTAAGTGAGAGTGTTCAAGCATTATAAGTCTGGTTGCCTTGTTCGTTGTGTTGAGCGCCTCCCTAGATGGACCCAAAAATGGGAACAAGAGCGCTCGAGTTTATCCCCAACACCCCAACACTCGTGGCATGGGGGCTGAAGCCGACGACTTGCCATCTCTCAGATTTGATAAATAGTCGCACAGAAGGTAATATTTTAAATTAACAAGCGTTGCTCAGCGCATATGAACCAAGTTTTCAGCGCACAGGATAACAAAATGCGAGTCTACTCAAATATTATATCTTTGGAGCACTCACCCGCAATAGTGCGGGCGCCCTTCAGCACACTCTTATAATACATCTCGGGCGTACGATACTCCTTGCCCTCTGGTGGTGGGTCCATCACAAGCTTCTGGGCATCCATCTTGCCCAGTGCACCTTTGCGCGGGCAAGGGCCCGACGGGCACCTTCAATACAGGCGGAGTGCTTGATGACTTCAACCCATGGGCACGCATCCACCAGCCGCTGCACCAGGCCGAAGTAGCCCCTAGGCATGGCCTCCTTAGGCCACAGCCGAACTATGAGGCCCTTCATGGCCTGTTCGGCCGCCTTGTGGAGCTCGACCAGCTGCTTCAGCTGGTCGCTAAGGGGCACCGGATGTTCGGCCTCGGCATACTGAGACCAGAAGACCTTCTCCGTCGAGCTCCCCTCCTCGGCCCGGTAGAATGCGGTAGCATCGGACACGCTACGAGGAAGATCTGCGAACGCTCCTGGAGAGCTCCGAATTCGGGTAAGCGACAGGTAATTAACACTCACATGCTTACTTTGCATGAAAAATGCCTTACCCGCTGCTATTTTCTTTGCCGCCTCGATCTCCTGGAGGGCCTTGTAGGCTTCGGCCTTAGCGTCTTTGGCACTCTCAAGAGCCGTGGCAAGCTCAGACTCTCGAGTCTTCGAGTCACACTCCAGGCTCTCATGTTTCCTCACGAGATCCTGGAGCTCTTGCTGTACCTCCGCCACCCGCGCCTCCTGTTTCTCTCGCTCGGTGCGCTCCGCAGCCGCATTGCGTTCAGCCGCAGCCACCGCCTCCTTCAGGGTCGCCACCTCATTAGTGGCCCCTGCAATACCCCGGTTATCCTTGTCATTTTTCTTGCAACCAAATCCTTTTCTGTAAGGTACAATTTTCATAAGGTATTACTCACCTTATTTTTCCTCGAGCTGCTTCTTGGCATGGTCGAGCTCGTTCTCGGACCGCTCGAGGGTTTCCATCAAAGTTTTGACCTCCGCAGTCAGTGCGGCAGAGGTCGGCAGCATAGCCTGCAATCCCATATTGACATATTTTCATGACTCCTGCGTTTATCTTTCTAAAGATCCTCAGTCCGGCTTTTCTTTCCGAACACCGAACCGAGCATCAGGGGCTACTGTCTATGCGATACCATTTTACATATATTGAAATTCTTACCTCAAAGCCTGTTAGAAGGCTGCTGCAGGCTTCGGTCAGCCCGCTCTTGGCGAGCTGAACCTTCTGAATCACCGCACTCATAACAGTGCGGTGTTCCTCTTCGATGGAGGCGCCGTTGAGCGCCTCCAGCAAATTATCCGGCACCTCCGGTTGGACGGAGGCAGCCGGCGTCGCGGTCTTGCCCTTCTTACGAAGGGGTTGCCCGCCGGACTCCGGAGCCACTATGGGTTCCGGGGCTGAGTCCGGTGCAAAGTCCGGGAGGTTGTCCTGCGACACCTTTGGGGCCCTCTCCTCCTGGTGGGTCCCTTACTGGGATCCCACCTCGGCATCGTCCGCATCACGGGGGGTGGAGGCAGTCGGATGAGAATCCATGTCTGACGCCCCTAAGGACCCGCTCGACGAAGTAGGGAGATCATCCTTAGGCGGACTGCAGGGTTGTATGCGGCATTAGAAAGACATAATGTGGCGGAAAACGAAAACCTTGAAGTTATTCGGGAGTCCGGATACTTACGATCTCGCCAGAGTCTTGGTCCTTGGAGGCCAGTCCTCGTCGTCGTCACTGGCGTTGGAGGAACAGTCTGGGGGAAGAGTTTTTCCCCTCTTGGACCCTTCGGCCTCCCTTGTTGGGGAGGCCTTCCTTTTCTTCCCTCCCCCCACTGGGGGAGAGGCTTTCTTCTTCTCCTCCTCGCCTTGGTGGGAGGAGTCGGCCTCGGATTCATCGTCCGATAGCACCTGAAAACGGGAACTCTTCCGAGTCCCCGTGGCCTTCTTCTTGGCCTTCTTCTCCGGCACCACGTGGGGTGCCGGAGCCAGCAACCCCGTTAGGTGGGCGTCAGCTGGGTCCTCTGGCAATGGGGCCGGACAGATAGCATGTGCGGCCTTCTTCCACCAGTCCTGTCAAAGGAAAGGGAGTTTAGATCCCTCATAGAGTCAAACTATGAATAACAAGCGTCCCTTAAAGGACAAAATCATTTACCTCGTCAGCCGGGCGCTGCGAGCGGATGCGGGAGCTTCGGCGCCCTTGAACAGCACCTTCCAGACATCTTCGTACGTAGTGTCGAAGAGCCCGCTCAGGGTCTGGTGCTGCGCCGGATCGAACTCCCACATGTTGAAACCCCGTCGTTGGCACAGGAGAATCCGGCGGATGAGCATGACCTGGACTATGTTGACAAGCTTGAGCTTCTTGTCCACCAGCTTCTGGATACAGGCTTGGAGTCCGGTCAGCTCCTCCGAATTCCCCCAGATCAGGCCACTCTCTTTCCAGGAGGTGAGCCGTGTAGGGATGCCGGATCTGAATTCGGGGGCCGCCGCCCAATTGGCATCACGCGGCTCGGTGATGTAGAACCACCCCGATTGCCACCCCTTGATGGTTTCCACGAAGGTGCCCTCCAGCCACATAACGTGGGACATCCTGCCCACCGTGGCGCCTCCGCACTCCGCTTGGCTGCCCTTCACAACCTTCGGCTTGACACTGAAGGTCTTGAGCCACAAGCCGAAGTGGGGCTGGATGCAGAGGAAGGCCTCACACACGATGATGAATGCCGAGATGTTGAGAATAAAATTCGGGGCCAGATCATGGAAATCTAGGCCGTAGTAGAACATGAGCCCTCGGACAAAGGGATGAAGTGGGAAGCCTAGTCCGCGGAGGAAATGGGGAAGAAAAACTACCCTCTCATGGGGCCTGGGGGTGGGGATGAGCTCTCCCTCGTCGGGGAGCCGATGCGCGATGTCACTGGACAAATATCCGGCGCTGCGCAGCTTCTAGATATGCCCCTCCGTGACGGAGGAGGCCATCCACTTGCCTCCCGCTCTGGATATATTTGGAGAAGGTTGAGGTGAGATGCGCGGGCTTGGGCGCTAGAGCTCGAGTTCGCGGAGATGGATAAGCCAAGGAGGAAGAAGGCGTAGGTAAAAGGATTGGATCTTTATCCCCTTATATGGGCGGACGGAAACATGCGTCCCCACCAGCCTGATAAAACTCGCTTATCTCCCAAGCGCCGCAATCAATGGCGCGGTTGGGTTACCCACGTCCGTATTGATGGGAATCCCGGAATAAGGGGGACACCATCTCTGCTTCGACAAGACGTGCCAAGGAAACTGCCTCGCTAAACGCGCTGAGATTGAACAATAAAAACAATTTGAAGGCTTGGTAGTGGTGTGACGTTACGCCACAAAATACGTCAGCAGATTGAACTTGTGTAATATTATTCTCTCTACGGTTGTATGTGGAATTTATTTTTGCAGAGCCGGACACTATCCTGGTGTTCACAATCTTCTATAAATTATTCGGAGGAGGAACCCGCCTTGCAATGCCGAAGACAATATGCGCGCCGGACTCGTCGTCATTGAAGCCTGGTTCAGGGGCTACTGAGGGAGTCCCGGACTAGGGGGTGTCCGGATAGCCGAACTACCATCATCGGCCGGACTCCAAGACTATGAAGATACAAGATTGAAGACTTCGTCCCGTGTCCGGATGGGACTTTCCTTGGCGTAGAAGGCAAGCTTGGCGATACGGATATGTAGATCTCCTACCATTGTAACCGACTCTGTGTAACCCTAGCCCTCTCCGGTGTCTATATAAACCGGATGGCTTTAGTCCATAGGACGAACAACAATCATACCATAGGCTAGCTTCTAGGGTTTAGCCTCCTTGATCTAGTGGTAGATCTACTCTTGTAACCCACATCATCAATATTAATCAAGCAGGACGTAAGGTTTTACCTCCATCAAGAGGGCCCAAACCTGGGTAAAAACATCGTGTCCCTCGTCTCCTGTTACCATCCACCTAGACGCACAGTTCGGGACCCCCTACCTGAGATCCGCCGGTTTTGACACCGACAACGCCACCAGTGCAAATATAGGGAACACAGCAGCATATAAACGCCGCAGCAAAACAAGTCCAGAACTGAAACCTCTTCAGAAGAGCTCAAGAAACAATATCCTGGGTACCCATAATGCTGGCAATATGCTTAGCAAGATTATTAACTTTCTCTTGTTTGGCGCTTAAGTCCTCCAACACTTGCTGTTGCACCAGAAAGTATGCATCTGAATTCTGCAGGTACTTCCTCAGTCCTTCGGCTTCCTGTCGCATAACATCTGATCGATGTCTTTCAACTTGAAGTTGAGACTCAAGAAGCCGAACTGATTTAGGCAACGAGTTCGAAGAGCTGCTAGCCAGTAACTCGAACACTACATCAAGACAGGACTTTGGGGTTGTCTCAGTGTCTTCAATATAGTTTTTATCAGCTTTCTTGGAGACCAACAGGGATGCCTCACTATCTTGAACATTATCTGCATTACTTCCTTTACCATTGCATAACAGGGTACTCTTCTCCAATATTTTATCTGCGTTCTAAAAGAGAAACAAACAAACACATCTCAGGTTTACAATGTAGTATATGAAACTCATTTTGGTAAACCAGTTCAGTAGTAAGGTGGACAGGATAACAACATGAAACAAACATATATCTATGTAGTATGGTCACTGTATGGTCTATATCATTCTAGTTTATGTTGCCAAATCAAGATAAATACAGTTCAAATCATATCTATTTAAGACAAAGCAGCATAGACAGAATATAAGTGTGGGAAACTACACAGCAATAATAACACTTGTAATGTGCATGGCATGAGAACATAACTATTTATTCAATTGAAACTGAAATCAACATAGAGCAAGCTACAACAGCAAACAGCCAAACACGTTGAAGAAACAGGTTTAAAATATACCTATTGCGCCATTGGGGTTTCAATTGCATCCTTCAAATTTGAAATTAGTTGGTATCAGTAAATACAGTGATGCAAGAGCAAAGTAGTATGAACCATAGCTACGGAACCTGACCTGAGAACAATTCTTCTGCTGCTTTAAGCGTTGACTTCGGGTTCGGAGTGGTGGTCACTGCAGTTGTGTTACTAACTGCTCGTGTTTGGGTGCTCTGTCATGGAGACGGTGTTGTGTCAACGGGAACTGGGTGTCTATCTGCTGGGGTTGGGGTTAGAAGGGGTGTAGCTGGTTCTCTGTCCAACTGGGTAGGTGTACAATTTGCATGATTGTGGGTTATGTGTGGTGGGGCTGGTTCTTGGGCAAGTACAATCATGGTTCTATCTACATCGACAGGTAGCACGATCTTTTCTGAAGACCGTGTTTTTACTCCCACAGATACTGCCATCACTCCCTCCAATTGAGATGGCTGATAAACAAGAAAAGTAATTGAATGTATATACATTGTAAGATAGACAGGTGCAATGGATAGTAGGGAAGAAAATAGGGCATGAAATAATTCACATTTATGTTGTTTAAGCAAACAGAATAGCAGTACATAATTTCACATATATGATGGCTAATTAAATAGGATATCATGACACAATTTCACATGTATGATGGCTAACTAAACAGGATAGAATGACATACTTCAAAATATGATGACTATGTAAACAGGATGACATGATATAACTAAAGTGGTTGGCATGCCATAAATCACAAACATGCCGTCGATGGAAACATGATGGCATGATATAATTCACGGATAGAATGACATAATTTAAAATATGATGACTATGTAAACAGGATGAGATGGTATAACTATATTATGTCTTTAGAAAATGGGTTGGCATGCCATAATTCAGATACATGCTGTCTATGTAAACATGATGGCATGACATAATTCAAATATATGATTTATATACTGAGGAAGTGAGCAGAGGGCAATCGCATATATGATGTATCAACTAAAGAGATGGCATTCAATATTGTGTATATGATGTAAAAACTAAGCATTGCAATACAACATATGCATTATATGAGTAATATAACCCTGCCAAGTTTGAGCATACACCTCAGGGGGATAATAGGACTGGTCATCTGCCTCTGAATCCTCCTCTGAAGAGCTATCTGTAACCAGCAAGAAATCTGCTTCAGCAGGTAGCATTGTCTGCTCTGAAGACCTTGTTTTCACTCCAGATTTCTCAATCACCAATTCAAATGGCTGATGCACAGGAACAGCAGTTGAATATACAAACATTGTCGACAAAAGCAATGAGAAATACAAAAAAAGGACGACATGATATAATTCACATATATGACGCTTGCCTAAACAGCATGGCATTGCATAATTCACATACATAATGCCTTGCAACAAGATAACATTGCATAATTCACATATATAATGTCTTGCAACAAGATGGCATTGCAAAATTCACATATATGGTAATTAGACACTAAACAAGTGGCATTCACACAAAGCATGTCTAAACTAAGCAAATGACATAGCAATGCAAGATACCATACGCATGATA
>NC_041383.1:649225815-649247317 GCF_002162155.2 Triticum dicoccoides | reverse complement strand
TCTGTCTCTGAATCCTCCTCTGAGGAGCTATCGGTAACTAGCAAGACATGCGCTTCGTCAGATAGCATTGTCTGCTCTGAAGACCTTGTTTCCGCTCCAGATTTTTCCATGATCGTGTTGAATGGCTGATGCACAGGAAGAGTAATTGAATGTACTAAAATTGTTGACAAATTTAACACGTAATAAAAAATGATGGCATGATATAATTCACTTATAAGATGACTGGCTAACCAGGGTGGCATTGCAAAATTCACATATATGATGCCTGGCTAGACAAGATGGCATTGCATGATTCACATATACGATAAAGAAACTAAATAGATGGCATTGACACAAAGCATGTCTAAACTAAGCAGATGGCATCTTTAATGTATACAGTAAGCGCAAGGCACCATATGCATGATATTACCAACATCAGCATGCCAAGTTAGAGCGAAGACCTCATGGGGTAAATAGGAGTGGTCTTCTCCTTCTGAATCCCCCTCAGAACAGTTATCTTCCTCTTGATTACAATCCGAAATGGGTGGAGGGCGGGCTGCCTTTGCGCCCACCATGGAATGACGCCTGCATGAAATTTTATTGCCATGCAAGGCTCGTCTCTTTTACTCTACATGATCAGTTCCATTGTGTACAATAACTGGCATGCATAGGAATAAAACATAGTGAGATTATGTAAGGAGTGCATAAAAATCCAGAGTGATAGTAGCAAACTATGGATAGACCCAAAACCAATGATAGCAGGCAGATAATAGCATTAGTTAAAAAATACAGATAATGGCTCCTTTAATGTTTGTTTGCACCCAACATGAAACTCATAGTAGACACTGGAGACTAACCAGATAGTAGACAGATAGTACTGATTGCTGCCCCAACATGTACCCCCACAACCATTTAAAACCTCAAGTTTCAGCATTAGTTTGGACCTGACTCGAAGTCTAATAGGTGAACACGACGATAATGTAGCATGTCATCATATTAAGCGACACATAATGTAAGCAGACACGGAAGAGTGCGACCTCTCTTGCGGACCCGTGTAGTCCTCAAGGTCATCTGCTCAGTTGATGATGGTAATGCAGTTGTCGTGGCTGCCGACGGCGGGGAACAAGATCTGAGGCGGCGAAAGACAGTCTGGAGAGCGGATCCCTACTGTGCTGAACCCTTCCGTCCTTCGAGCAGCTGAGCTGGGGTGGAACATAGCACCGTAGGAGCAGGACAAACCACACAAGGTTTTCTTTGACACATATATGTAACAGAAGTAATTGAGTAAGGGCTTGTTTGAATTTGAGGATTCTAACAATGCAGGGATAGGAAATAGACAGGAATAGAATAGGAATGCACGTGCAAAACAGAGAATTTAAAAACACAGGATTTCTGCCAATCTGGGTGTTTGATTCATAACAATTGGAAGATCATAGGATGCAAAAAAGCATGGCGAGATTAAGTCAAACCACAAGAAAATGTACGGTTATAATGCTATTATGCTACTATCTCTTAGTCTTGTGCTTGATGAATAGGAATATGAAAAGGAGGATAAGTGGAAATTAGAATTCCTACGGTTTTTCTTTCAAGGAGACACTAAAGGAACAAATCCTACAGTTTTTCTTTGCTCCATTCCTTTGCACCAAATTCATGAAAAGTAGTACCATAGGAAACTTTCCAATTCCTATGTTTTTCATTCACTTTTCCTTTCAAGCACTGGCGATTCTAGTAGGCAGGCTTGATCAAGGAAAATCCTACACTAAAAATGTTTTTGTGCTACTTCTATTACTTTGGACCCAAGCCACTGCCATACTAGCTCAACTCCCAGGCCCATCGACAAATGCACAGCTCAAACACGCAGAGATAAATAATGATGGCGTTCAAGAGAGTCCATCACGGATAGCTAAGTTGCCTCGTACCTCATTGCTTGTCATATAGTAGGATAAAATAATCGTATTTCCCATTACTACGAGTGCTCAGTGGACAATATATATAACACGTAGAGTAAAAAAGAGATGCAACAAGTGTACAACCTCTTTGGTGAAGCCATGTCGATCTCAGCGTGATTGGGTTGGCCGGTGAGGATGCTCCGGGTGACTTGGCTGTTGGAGGAGGGGAAGAAGATCTTAGGCGTCTGGAGATGGAGCCCGAGGTACTGCTCAGCTGTGATGGAGGGTTTCGTCGTTGGAGCAGCTCCGGTGAGTTGTACGACGCCGAGGCTGAAGCAGGACAAGAGAGACAATGAACAATGTTAACCTGAGAGGAATTCTAATAGCATCTCCAATACATGACGTAAAATACATAACCACAAAATGTTAGATGTAAAATACATCAGCCTCTCATCTCTGAATTTAACTGTCGAAACTGAATTTAACTATCGAAACTGAACTTAACTATCGAAACTGAACTTAACTGTCGAAACTGAATTTTGTTGTCGAAACTGAATTTTGCAGTCAAAACTGAATGCACTAGCAAGGTGAGGCTACACGTCGGTCGCCTGACTTTTTCATCTTTGGTCAGTCGATTTTGCAGCCGTTGGATACGAAATCAAGGGCCTGTGGTTCATCTTCAACCTCCACCCCTCTGAGCCGCCAGCCACCACCGGCCAAACAGCAGCCCCGCGCCGCCCGCGACCGGCGGTGCGCCGCCCCGCTCGCCTCGAAAACACTCCCACCGCCGGTCCACCGCCGCCCCAGCCATCCCTCTAGCCCTCCCCCCCCAGTTGAGGGAGTCCTGGATTAGGGGGTATCCGGACAGCCGGACTATATACTTTGGCCGGACTGTTGGACCGTGAAGATACAAGACTCAACACTCCGTTCCGTGTCCGGATGGGACTCTCCTTTGCGTGGAAGACAAGCTTGGTGATCCGGATATTATATTTCCTTCTTTGTAACCGACTCCATGTAAACCCTAGCCCCCTCCGGTGTCTATATAAACCGGAGGGTTTAGTCCTTAGAGGGACGATCACAATCATAATCATCATAGGCTAGCTTCTAGGGTTTAGCCTCTACGATCTCGTGGTAGATCAACTCTTGTAACACTCATATCATCAATATCAATCAAGCAGGAAGTAGGATTTTACCTCCATCAAGAGGGCCCGAACCTGGGTAAACATTGCGTCCCTTTCCTCCTGTTACGATTATCCTAAGACGCATAGATCGGGACCCCCTACCCGAGATCCACCGGTTTTGACACCGACATTGGTGCTTTCATTGAGAGTTCCTCTGTGTTGTCGCTGCAAGGCTCGATGGCCCGTTTTGTTGTCAAGGACAACATCACCTCTGGGGGAGCGCTGGCTGTAGGCCAAACTCTCCGACTAGGTGGCTTCATCATGGCCGCCCAATCAGCTGTCACGCCGACGATGACCTATCGGGTCATCACGAATAGCCTCCACGTCAATTCAGAACTCGCCGAACAGATGGATCCAATGGAGCTCTCCTCCCTTAATGAGATCTTGGATCGCATTGCCGCTTTGGGAGTCGCCACAGACTATGACCAGATTGGGCTTAAACCCGACCAAAGGGATATTAAATCCCCGCCGATCACCCACGAGATAGCGGTAGTGGAGGAGCCACATACGGATTATCCCTCTATTTTGAGGACGAATTATGTCCGGATCACCGAGCTCCCTGATCCGGACACCTGCTCAAGGGAATACATGACCTAGACCCTGGACTTAGAATTGGGTATTGGGCCGGAAAAATTGGGCAGCACCCCGGATCCCGAGTTGTGAAGCCCGGAAGCTCCCCTGCCCCAGGGCGTTAGATCGCATCAGAACCCAGATTCAGCTACACCCACCCACCTGGAGTTAAACCGTCTCTCCCATATCAGACAAGATCCCCAAGAGACAGTACATCGCTACTGGGCCAGATTCCTCCTTGTGCTAAACAAGGTCAAGGACTGTCGTGAGGAGGACGCAGTCTCACATTTCTGCAAAAATTGCATGAACAAAGGAACCCTTAATGCTATAAGTCACTGTGACATAGTACACTTTGCTGACTTAGCAACCATAGTACAGAAGTACTATGCGATGGGAAGCGCCTGGAAAACCCAAACAGAATTTTGGGATAGTCCGGCTCTCACTAAAACCTTTTGTACTCTCGTAAATCAGCCGATCCAATCCCCAAGAAACCAAAGCCCACCCCAGGGCGTGGAACCGTGTTTGAAGAATGGCTCAATGGGCCATGTAAACTCCACAGCACGCCGAACACTACACCAACACATAGCCTTAGAGCATGTTGGATACTCCGGCAGGTAGGAACAAGTGGCGAGGATCTTCTTGTAAGCCATAAAGCAGAACAACATCCCGCCAAAGAAAACAATACGGTACTAACAGTCTTCGAGAATTTCGCCTCAAATAATAGGCGCAAGCGAGCTCATCGAAGCTCCGCTGAAATCTGCCACGTGGCAAAAATAAATCTGTGGAACGACACTGCTATAACTTTTAGTGCCAGTGATGATACTCAATTCCAGACAGTCCGGGCACCAGCCGCTTTGTTCCTTAGCCCAATCACGGACGGCTTTCAGCTCACTAAAGTACTCATGGACGGCGGAAGCGGATTAAACTTGATCTACGAAGAAACACTCAACAAGATGGAAATTGATAAAAGCCGCATTCAGCAAAGCGGCACAACCTTTAGGGGAATCATCCCTAGTCGGGAAGCACGGTGTGCGGGAAAAATCACACTTGATGTGGTATTCGGCATTCCGGAGAATTACAGGTCTGAAGAAATCACATTCCAAGTGGCTCCTTTCAGCAGCGGATACCACGCCCTTTTAGGGCGGGACGCATTCTCAAGCTTTCAAGCTATACCCCACTACGGGTACATGAAGCTTAAGATGCCCGGACCCAATGGAATCATCACTCTAGACAGTGATCCGGACGTCGCACTTCGCGCCGAAAATAAAACCGCAACACTAGCCCTGGAAGCATTATCAGAAGCTCTAGCAGCCGAAGAACTAACTACGCCACGTGCCACCGTGGACAGAGATGACTTGATACTCGACAAGCGACCCAAGTCCACCTCATTCAAACCCGCAGACGAGATAGTCAAATTCCAAATCCACCCAACGGACCCCACGAAGACAGCTTCCATCGGGACACAGTTGAGCCCCACAATGGACACCGCACTACGAGAATTCCTATGCGAGAATTGGGACATCTTCGCCTGCCACCCTTCGGACATGCCGGGCATCCCACGCAGACTGGACGAACACAGGCTTAATATACTGAAAGGATACAAGCCTGTCAAACAAACTCTTAGGCGCTTCCTAGAGCCCAAGCGGCAAGCCATGGGGGAAGAGCTAGCCAAGCTACTCGAGGCCGGATTCATCAGCGATATCAAGCATCCGGATTGGCTAGCAAATCTGGTAACAGTACCAAAGAAGGACAAATCCCGGCACCTATGCGTCGACTTCAAAGACCTCAACAAGGCTTGCCCCAAGGATCCCTTCCCCCTCCCTCGCATCGACCAAATCATCGACGCCACTGCAGGACATGACTCACTGTGTTTTTTCGACGCATACTCTGGATACCGTCAAATAAAGATGGCAGAGTCCGACCAAGCTGCAACGGCTTTCATAATGCCATATGGTCCTTTCTGCTTCAACACTATGCCATTGGGGCTTAAAAATGCCGGCGCAACCTATCAACGCATGATTCAAACATGCCTGGAAAAGCAAATCGACAAAACAGTGGAGGCATATGTGGACGACATGGTCATAAAAACAAGACACGTCGAAACCCTAATAGACGACTTGAGGCTTACGTTCGATAACCTCCGGACATACGACATCAAGCTGAACCCGGAAAAATGTGTTTTCGGCGTCCCTTCTGGGAAACTGCTCGGCTTCATTGTTTCCAATAGAGGGATTGAAGCGAATCCAGCAAAAATCCGAGCTCTGTCGCAGTTGGCTATACCAACAGACCTCAAGCATATCCAGAAACTAGCTGGATGTGTGGCTGCCTTAAGCCACTTTATCTCGAGGTTAGGAGAAAAGGCATTACCTCTTTACCGCCTTCTTTGGTGCACCGAACACTTCGTGTGGACGGATGGGGCCGCGGCCGGACTAGACGAAATAAAGACCTTACTAGCCAGTAATCCAGTCCTAACAGCGCCAAATACTGGCGAACCTATGTTATTATACATAGCTGCAACACATCAAGTTGTAAGCGCAGTGCTCGTCATCGAACGAGGGGCTGACGGATACAAATTCCCGCTCCAGAAGCCGGTATATTACGTATCAACGGTCCTCACCCCATGCAAATCCCGATACCCACACTATCAAAAGATAGCATACACGGTCTTCATGGCATCCCGGAAGCTACAACACTACTTTCAAGAGTGTTCGATTACGGTGGCCTCCGAAGTACCACTCAACGACATAATAAATAACCGCCACGCTACGGGACGGATTGCTAAATGGGCCATCGAGCTCCTTCTGTTCGACATAACATACAAGCCATGGCGGGCCATCAAGTCGCAAGTACTGGCTGACTTTGTCGCTGAATGGACAGAAGCCGAACTCCCTAAAGAGTACGGTGCGTACTCTAACTGGATCATGCACTTCGACGGCTCTAAAATGTTGGCCGGATTGTGAGCAGGTGTAGTCCTGACGTCTCCCACCGGAGACACGGTCCAATACGTACTCCAAATATTATACACAGACTCCAACAATGCAGCCGAATACGAGGCTCTGTTGCACGGTCTTCGGATGGCAGTCTCTATGGGCATTCAACTCCTAGAGGTGCGCGGGGATTCAAACCTTGCAATATCACAAATAAACGGGGACTTTGATGCCAAGGATCCGAAAATGGCGGCCTACCGTAATGCCGTCCTCAAAATGTCAGCTCGGTTCGAGGGGCTCGAATTCCACCATGTGGCTCGAGAAAACAATCAAGCAGCGGATATCCTCGCCTACATCGGTGCTAAACGCGACCCTGTCCCACCTAACATATTCCTGGAAAGGATGTTCAAGCCATCCATGGTATGGGAAGGGGAGTCTAGCAACACTAGCACGGATCCGAATAAACCCCCAGATTCCGAACCATCAGACATAATCAGAGGCTCCACCACCGAAATAACACCTTCGGCCCACAAAATCATGGCCGTAATGGCCTTGTGGACTAAGCCTTTCTTGGCCTACCTAAATAGGCATGAGCTCCCCAAGGACCAAAATGAAGCACGTTGCATCGTGCGGCGTTCTAAAGCTTACAAAGTCCATGAAGGGGAACTCTATAAGAAAAGTGCGACGGAGTGCTCCAAAGCTGCATCTCCGAAGAGGAAGGGCGGCAGCTCTTGGCTGAAATCCATGCCGGACTCGGCGGACACCATGCTGCGGCTCGGGCACTTGTTAGCAAGGCCTTCCGCATAGGCTTTTATTACCTACAACCCGAACAGACGCACGGGACCTTGTCCAACACTGTGTCGATTGCCAGCTCTTTGCCAATCAGAGCCACATGCCCCCTACCGCTCTCCAAACAATCCCCATCACTTGGCCCTTTGCGGTCTGGGGGCTGGATATGGTCGGACCCCTCAAAGGGGGAAGCCACAAGAAAAAAAATACTTATTGGTCATGGTAGACAAGTTCACCAAATGGATAGAAGCCAAACCAGTCAAAACGGCCGAATCCGGACCAGTGATAGACTCATATCTGGGATTGTACACCGATACAGCGTCCCGCACAACATCATCACTGACAATGGCTCAAACTTCAAAGCCGATGAAGTAAAAACTTGGTGCAGAAACAGGGGCATTAAGCTCGATTACGCCTCCGTCTACCATCCCCAAACAAATGGCCAGGTAGAACGTGCAAATGGTCTCATCATGAGCGGCATCAAACCCAGACTAGTGCGATCCTTGACAGAATCGGACACGCACTGGGTCGAGGAGCTCGACTCCGTACTCTGGGGGCTGCGAACCACGCTGAATCGCACCACCGGATACACACCATTTTTTATGGTGTACAGCGCAGAAGCAATACTACCCTGCGAAATAATACATGATTCGCCTCGCGTGCGCATGTACGAAGAGAAGGAAGCCGAGTTAGATCGGCAGGACAAATTAGATGCCCTGGAGGAGGAGTGCGACGTCGCAAAAGCCCGTTCCGCATTCTATCAGCAGCAGGCTTGACGGTACCAAAGCATAGAAGTGTGGGCCAAAAGTTCTAATATTGGCGAACTCGTTCTACGCCTACCGGAGAAGAAGAAGGACAAGCTCAAACCTAAGTGGGAGGGTCCATTCGTCATTGATAAAGTTATCACCAGAGGAGCGTACCACTTACGTAATGCATCCGATAACAGACTTGAGCCGAACCCATGGAACGCGGCCAGACTTCGGAGATTCTACGCCTAGCGCCGAACTCAGTGTTCGTCTCCTTACCCCCTCCTTTTTAATTATGTTCCCCCCTTGAGGGAGTCCCGGATTAGGGGGTGTACGGATAGCCGGACTACCATCATCGGCCGGACTATCATCATCATCGACCGGACTCCAAGACTATGAAGATACAAGATTGAAGACTTCGTCCCGTGTCCGGATGGGACTTTCCTTGGCGTGGAAGGCAAGCTTGGCGATACGGATATGTAGATCTCCTACTATTGTAACCGACTCTATGTAACCCTAGCCATCTCCGGTGTCTATATAAACCGGATGGCTCTAGTCCGTAGGCCACAACAACAACCATTACAATCATACCAGAGGCTAGCTTCTAGGGTTTAGCCTCCTTGATCTCGTGGTAGATCCACTCTTGTAAACATCCACAATATCAATATCAATCAAGCAGGACGTAGGGTTTTACCTCCATCAAGAGGGCCCGAACCTGGGTAAAACATCGTGTCCCTTGTCTCCTGTTACCATCCGCCTAGACGCACAGTTCGGGACCCCCTACCCGAGATCCGCCGGTTTTGACACCGACATTGGTGCTTTCATTGAGAGTTCCTCTGTGTCGTCACCGATAGGCTTGATGGCCTCTTCAATCGACAACGACGCAGTCCTGGGCGAGACTTTTCTCCCCGGACAGATCTTCGTATTCGGCGGCTTCGCACTGCGGGCCAACTCACTTGGCCATTTGGAGCAGATCGAAAGCTACGCCCCTAGCCGTCAGATCGGGTTTGGAAGCCTAAACTTCACGGCCGATATCCGCGGGGACTTGATCTCCGATGGATCTGAGCCACAGCCGAGCGTGCCGCGCTGTCACGATGCGCACGACCTAACTCTGCCGCTGGACAGCACCTTGGAGGCCGCACACAAATCCGCTCCGACCCATAGTCCGGAGCCGATCGCTCAGATCGAGGACGGATGGCTGGACACCGCCTCGGGAGCTGCAACTTCTACGGCGATGGAGCCGAACACTTACCTTGTCCCGCATAAAGCTCATGACTCCAAGGTGCCGGACTCTCTGCCGGACTCCGAACCTCCTGCGCCCCTGCCAGTCGAATCCGACTGGGCGCCGATCATGGAATTCACTGCTGCGGACATCTTTCAGCACTCACCCTTCGGCGATATCTTAAATTTGCTGAAGCATCTCTCACTATCCGGAGAGCCCTGGCCGAACTATGGCCAGGATGGTTGGGACGCGGACAATGAAGAAATTCAGAGCCCACCCACCACCCACTTCGTAGCCACCATCGACGATCTAACCGACGTGCTAAACTACGACTCCGAAGACATCAACGGTATGGACGACGATGCCGGAGACAATCAAGAACCAGCGCCTACAGGGCACTGGAAGGCCACCTCGTCACATGACATACATATGGTGGACACCCCAAAGGGAAGCGATAACGAGGAAGAACGGGACGCGGCAGAGGATAATCCCGCCGATAAACAACCAAAACGGCGACATAGACGCCGCCCTAAGTCCCGCCTCGATCAAAGCAGCATTCCTAACGACCCAGCGATAGAGCAGGGCAAACCAGCGGACGACGAACATACAACCAAGCAACCATCCGAACAAGACGAACCGGATAATCAACCACTTCACGGAGCAATCAACAGTCCGGACGCAACACCGGAGCATAAGAACCTTCACAAAAGACTCGTCGCCACTGCAAGAAGTTTGAAGAAGGAAAAATAGAAGCTCAAAAAAGCGGAAGACATACTCAGAATGAAGTGGAGCAAAGTACTCAAGACCGCAGACAAATATGGCAATGGCCATCAAACAAAGAGCTACCCGAAGCGCAAGTTGCTGCCAGAATTTGACGAGGAAGCCATAGAACCCTCACAGTCAAAAACTAAAGAGGCCGCCTGGCCGGATAGACGGCCAGATGACAGCCAAAAGCGACAAGCGGCGCCGCACACAAGCCGACTTATGATCCTGGGAAAACGGACGGCCCAACTAGGTCCATCTACGGGCCAAAAAAGAGGGCCCCAGGAAGTAACACAACACGACAAGTGTTCGAAGACAGCGGCACACCCAAATACAGGGGCGCCGCACACCCACTATGTTTTACCGATGAGGTGCTGGATCATGAATTTCCAGCAGGGTTCAAACCCATAAACATAGAGGCATACGACGGCACAACAGACCCCGGAGTCTAGATAGAAGATTACATACTACACATACACATGGCTAGAGGAGATGATCTCCACGCCATAAAATACCTACCCCTCAAGCTCAAAGGGCCAGCTCAACATTGGCTCAAAAGCCT
Source organism: Triticum dicoccoides (assembly GCF_002162155.2). Lineage (NCBI taxonomy): Eukaryota > Viridiplantae > Streptophyta > Magnoliopsida > Poales > Poaceae > Triticum > Triticum dicoccoides. Next base: position 649,236,690 of record NC_041383.1, on the reverse strand, counting down.
CCCAGAAAACACTGTTGGAAGTTGGGAAGAGCTTGAGGACGCGTTCAGAGCAAATTTTCAAGGGACTTATGTCCGCCCTCCGGATGCAGATGATCTGAGTCATATAACCCAACAGCCCGGAGAGTCAGCGTGCAAATTCTGGAACAGGTTCCTTACCAAAAAGAACAAAATAGTCGACTGTCCGGACGCGGAAGCCTTAGCAGCTTTTAAACACAACGTCCGAGACGAATGGCTCGCCAGACACCTCGGCCAAGAGAAGCCAAGAACAATGGCCGCGCTAACAAACCTCATGACGCGCTTTTGCGCAGGAGAAGACAGCTGGCTAGCAAGATGCAACACCAGCGACCCAAGTACATCCGAGATCAGAGATGGAAACGAAAAATCACGGCGTAGGAAAGATCAGCGCCGGAGTAAAGAAAAAATCCCAAAGGGCACGGCGGTCAACGCCGGATTCAAAAGCTCGCGCCCAAACAATAAAACACTGCCTCTTAAGGACAACAGCGACGAGCTATCAAATTTAAACAAAATCTTAGATCGGATATGTCAAATCCACAGTACCTTCGGAAGGCCTGCAAACCATACCAACCGAAATTGTTGGGTTTTTAAACAGTCCGGCAGACTCAACGCCGGACACAAGGGGCTCGATGCGCCAAGCGAGGACGATGACGAACCCCACCAGCAGAGCACCGGAAGTCAAAAGACTTTCCCACAAGAAGTCAAAAGAGTAAACTCGCTTCATGCGATAGTATGGAAAACCAACACGGCACTCGCTCAGACAAGTGTCGCACGGTCCACCCCAGTGGAACACCGAGATTGGATGTCAAAACCAATCACTTTCGACCATCTGGATTAGTCCATAAGTATCCGGAACGCAGGTTAGACTGCCCTGATATTGGATCCCATAATAGACGGACTGCAATTCACGCAGGTTTTAATGGACGGTGGCAGTAACTCAAACCTGCTATATCCAGACACAATCCGCAAGTTGGGATAGACCCTACTACAATTCGGCATAGCCGCACTTCCTTCAAAGGAGTGGCGCCAGGCCCTTACGCCAGGTGCACAGGTTCATTATTACTAGAAGTTGTGTTTGGGTCACCTGACAACTTCCGACGAGAAAAGCTAACCTTTCATGTCGCCCCATTTAAAAGTAGCTATCAAGCATCACTGGGACGGGAAGCTTTCGTCCGCTTCAATGCAATACCACATTACGCGTCTCTTACGCTTAAAATGCCCGGTCCACGTGGCACCATTTCATTAAAAGGTCGCCTGAGACCCCGAACACGGCTGGACGAGTCCGGAACAAATAAGCTAGGGGATACCTAGCCGCACACCCCTTCACAAGGGTTTGTACATATAAGCCATAATGAGCTAGCATAGGCTCAACTTTATTAATCTATATTTAAACTTTTTATGCACTTTCTCGCACGATTTCTTTTCAGACTAAGTTCCTCTCTTTTTACAGATGAACAGCATGCACACCCGTCCAGGATACGGCACAACGGAGACACAGGCGCAGACGTGCAGTAGGGACCCGTTGCAAGGACTCTTTTCAGACTAAGACCCTACGTAAACCTTTCTTACTGTCTCTTGTTGCTATAATCCCCTGGTTTCTCATTATAACCAGAGTGGAGACTGGCGTTTTGGCATCGGCCGCACCAGAAGAACTTGCCCGTGCCTGGACACAAGGGGCTTAGGGAATTGTTTTGCCCGCTATTGTAAAGACCGAACACCTTCGGGAGTGTTCGGCATCTCGAGTTAGGCCTTATATGCATCAGCTCCGAATCATGTCTTTGGTCAAATGTTGGGTTTGCCCGGCTCTTGTGTTTTGCTGCCTTACGTTCCATATCACCGGCTAACGCGGCACCAGGAGAACTACTGCGATTGTGCCCCAGTTCGGCTGGGCGAGCACCTCAGTAGAGAAAGCCGAAAACTGACTGTCATGATATAGCGAGAGACTGGTCAACCACTCGATCGACCATGGGAATGTTTAGAATTCCTTCGCTTTGACGAAGGGTCGTTTCCCGGTCAGGCACATACGCGCCCCAAATTCGGAGAGCGCGGTGCCCCCAGGGGCTATGTCGTAGCCCCACCCTCGAACTCCATGGCTAAGTGAAAGTGATAAAGCATTATAGTCCGGTTGCCTCGTTTGCTACGCTACCACCTCCTTTACAGGACCGAGACGTTGGATTAAGTGTGAAAACACGCTTTTTTTTGCGAACACCCCGCACCTTGTGCGTGGGGGCTGAAGCCGACGACTGCCATCTTTCAGGTTATACACACGTATACATGAATGGCCGCATAGGAGATATTCTATTACTTGAACGCACAAGTATAAAAGGCGCTTACATCATAAATATTGTTTTACATCATAAAAACGTTCATTCGAACGTAACATTTTTTGAGCACTGCGACTCTATTACACGAGCACCACGCAACACTTCGCCAAAATAGTGCTCGGCGGGTAACCGGCTATCGTCCGAACCCGGGGTCGCAACAGCGGTGGCATCCATCTCTGTCCAGTGTGTCTTCACACGGGCGAGTGCCATCCGCGCACCCTCTATGCAGGCCGACCGCTTCATCGCCTTGATATGCGGCACCGCCCCAAGAAATTGCTGCAATAAGCCAAAGTAACTCTTCGGCTCGGACCTATCCGGCCAGACATGGGTCACTATATCCGTCATAGCAAGCCCGGACAACCTATTTAGCTCAACCCACTCGGCCAAACGGTCGGTCAGCGGAAGTGAACACTCTGGACTATGGAATTGAGACCAAAACAGCTCTTCCGTCTTGTGACCCTTCTGGCTTCGAAAATGCACAACAGCATCCGCCGCACTCGCTGCTAAGTCCATATAAGGGTCCTCTGGACCCCACAGTTGGCCCAGTTGAGCATACTTTGGATCCGTAAACCTTCGGCGCAGCAGAAAATGCCTGCCAGCTACAATATCTCCGGCCTGGCCCAGCTCTTCCTTTATAGCCCGCATTGCAGAGCGGGCATCCTTGGCTTCGGCGGTGGCCTTCCCCAGGTCTTCTTGCCCCGCTAGGCGCTCCTTCCCAAGAGCTTCACTGCGGTCGGTAGCATCTTTTAACTTCACGGCCATTTCGGCCATCTCTTCCCTGCTCCGGCAGTGTGCGCCCCTTTCGGCCGCTAACTCCTCGGCCGCCCTCGAGGCCGCCGCATTACTCCTTCTGGCCTGCTCCTTGGCTTGAGCAAGTTCGGCCCGAAGGCTCTCCACAGCAGCGGCACTATCTGCATTTCACACACATGTTGTAAGGAGCTGGCTTCGGCTCCCTTACCAAGTGACCGCACAGAAACACTTACCTTGCGACTCATCAAGTCGCCTGTTGACTAGCGTGATGTCCGCATCCGCAACAGCGAGTTGCCGCTTTAGTTCAGCAACTCCATCAGTCTGGCTGGCCCCTGGACGACCCGCCACTTGCATCGGCACGGCCGAAGTTTAAAAACCTGTGATTTTGATCCTCGGCATGCTGTCAATTTCGACAACCTACCGAGTCTCAGGGGCTACTATCTATACAGGGCGCATTCTATATGCAAAACTGTTAAAAGGTGTGTCATTTTTACGTACCTCAAACCCCGCCAGCAAACTCCTGATGGCATTATGCAACCCGCCTTCGGCGGACGAAATCCTTTCAATCACCATGCTCATCAATGCGTGGTGATCTTCTGAGATAGATGCCTTCTCAAGCAGATCCTTCAGCCGTACACTAGTTGGCGCCGAACTATCCGGCTTTGCCAAACCAGGGGGCTCACTCCGTGACGACACTTTAGGCTCGTCCGCCCTATCCGACGGCGCCCCGGATGGAGGCGTCTCGCTCTCCATCATCTCCGGACGAAGGTCCCCCGAAGCCGAGCTCATTTGCGAAGGACGGAGATCCGAACTATAAGGTAAAAACTTTAGTTATCCTCAGAAGCACAAATAGGGATGTCCCTTATTATAAAACTCCTTTCTTTCTACTTATGGCTCGTTGGAGGGCTGATTCTTTAAGGGAGATTGTGCGGCCGGGGCCTCCCCGGACGCAGGACCCTCTGGCGAAGATTTCTTCCCCCGTTTAGGGGCTTTTGCCCCCGGGTCCTCGGAGGCAGTCCTCTTCTCCCCTTGGAGGGAGGGATTCTCGATCCCCCCCTCTTTCAAGAGCCTCCTTAGGCGAGGCAGTAGCTTTCCTGCTTTCCCCTTCGCCTTCCTCTGGAGGCGCAACCTCAAGCATCCAGACCAGCACGGAATCCAGCATGGTCTCGGGGAGGGGGCCGGACACCATATCAATTTTGCTTCCGCTATCCACTCCTGTTTCGAAAGAAGTTGGTCATAAGGCGAATCATCGAAAGGCAAACAAACGGTATGTCCGGACTTGGAACTACTTACTTGAGTATCCAGGCGATTGCAGCTTAGGCCAGCATCCTCGGTCAATTCCGGACGCGCCTCTTGCGATCCAAAGAATAATTTGTACATCTCCAGGGGTGTCATACCCATGAAGTGTTGAAGAATCCGTGGGCCCTCCGGATTGAACTCCCACAGCCGGAGAGGGCGGCGTTTGCAGGGTGGGAGACGCCTAATCAGCATAACCTGCATTACCACCACCATATCAACCTCCCTCGTTTGGAGATCTCGAATCCAGCCCTGCAGTAGGGGCACGTCCTTTGACGGCCCCCAGTTGAGCCCTTGGTTGATCCACGACATCAACCGTCGTGGAGGTCCCGGGCGGAATAAGGGCGGCGGCTTTTGTCTGCGGCCCCTCGGAACGGTAATATAGAACCACTCTTGCTGCCACGGGCCGAGCTCCTCTTGGAAGGAGCCAGCGGGCCACGGGGCATCGGACCTCCTACTTATGGCCGCCCCGCCGCACTCCGCTTGACGCCCCCCGATCATCTTCGGCGCCACATTGAAGGTCTTCAGCCACAGGCCGAAGTGAGGGTTGACGCGGAGGAAGGCTTCGCAGACGACAATAAATGCGGAAATATGGAGGATGGACTCCGGAGCCAAATCGTGGAATTCCAACCCATAGTAAAACATGAGCCCTCTCACAAAAGGATCCATCGGGAAGCCTAAACCCCGACGGAGGTGGGATACAAAAACGACATACTCGCCGGGCTCGGGGGTGGGGATGGCCTGCCCTTCGGCAGGCAACCTGTGCGAAATCTCATAAGCCAGGTACTTGGCCTCCCGCAGCTTTAGCACGTCCTCCTCCGTGACGGAGGAGGGCATCCACCGGCCCTGGAGGTCGGAACCGGACATCGTTGAAGGTCCGAAGCGCTCGAATCTGGAGCTCTAGGTGCTGGAACTTGGAGCGGGGAAAGGATTCGATGGAGGATTGAAGAAAAGAAATGAGCCTTGGTCCCGTTATAAAGAGGGAGAATACCTAGAGCCGTCTCCGTGACCGTTCGGGACTCGCCTTCGATAGAGGGGGCGTGGCGACGGGCGCGGTTGGGTTACCCACGTCCGTATTGATGAGAATCCCGGATTAAGGGGGAACACGATCTCTGCTTCGACAAGACCTGCCAAGGAAACCGCTTCGCTAAATGCGCTGAGGTGGTAGAGTAAAAAATGATTCAAGTAATGGCCTGGTAGTGGCGTGACGTCATGCCGCAAAAAACGTCAGCAGATTGAACTTGTGCATATATTATTCTCTCTACGGTGGAATGTGGAATTTATTTTGCAGAGCCGGACACTATCCTGGTGTTCACAATCTTCTATCATTCAGAGGAGGAACCCGCCTTGCAATGCCAAGAAATATACGCACCGGACTTATCGTCATTGAAGCCTGGTTCAGGGGCTACTGAGGGAGTCCCGGATTAGGGGGTGTCCGGATAGCCGGACTACCATCATCGGCCGAACTATCATCGGTCGGACTATCATCATCATCGACCGGACTCCAAGACTATGAAGATACAAGATTGAAGACTTTGTCCCGTGTCCGGATGGGACTTTCCTTGGCGTGGAAGGCAAGCTTGGCGATACGGATACGTAGATCTCCTACTATTGTAACCGACTCTATGTAACCCTAGCCCTCTCCGGTGTCTATATAAACCGGATGGCTCTAGTCCGTAGGCCACAACAAAAACCATTACAATCATACCATAGGCTAGCTTCTAGGGTTTAGCCTCCTTGATCTCGTGGTAGATCCACTCTTGTAAACATCCACAATATCAATATCAATCAAGCAGGACATAGGGTTTTACCTCCATCAAGAGGGCCCGAACCTGGGTAAAACATCGTGTCCCTTGTCTCCTGTTACCATCCGCCTAGACGCACAGTTCGGGACCCCCTACCCGAGATCCGCCGGTTTTGACACCGACACCCCTTTTTTCCTTTCTCGACCTTTTGCCTCTTCACACAAAGTACTCAATATAGTGCGGATGCCCGGATCACTCCGGCCGCACTATGTGTGTAAGCCATACCTGGGGGCTTCCTGTACGGAAGCTAAATATAATTACTTTAATGGCTTTTTGCCCATCACATATGTGTTCTTTTTCCATATGTGACTTTTCTCCACCATTATATGCATCGATATGACTTAAGATGTGGCCATGCTGGGTTGCCTGGCTCTTGTGTTTATGCCCTACATTCCCGTTAATTCGGCTAGGGCATAAGGGGAGCACCTCTGTGATTGTTACTGCCGGTTCAGCCGGATGTGTACCTCAGACTGAGTGAAGCCGAAAGCTAGCGTTCTTAAGGGAATATTCAGTCGGTGAGAAAAAGATGTTCCTTTCATTTATTACAACATAAATCCCCAGAAGTTTTGTATCCTGCATCTCTGTTCGCTGTCCGGACATGTACATCGATGCATGCGTACCCAGGGAAAGGAACCCCTAACAGAACTATTCTCCCTGGAAGATGTTTCTTACTATTCATGTAATATAACATAGCTAGTTGGATACTTGTCTGTTCAAGCACTTAGGACCCCTACGCCTGGTTTCCATGCATACCCAGGTTCTGCATAACTGAGAGGGTATTCAGATACACCCCGGACTATCGGATCCAGGGGCTGAAGCGAAAAGGTCCGCCATGACAAATGATTTTTAATCCGGCTAGGGACTACATATGTCCATTGAATTACATAGTCACTTGGACTGACTGTATTCTTCCTCTATATCGTCCAACAGGCTATCTAACTTACAATCCTGTTGGGAATACTTTGCGGCTAATGCTACCTGGTCGTACACCAGACTAACGGGAATTTCTTGCCCATCTGGCCCTGCTGGTCCAACTTCGGCCATATGGTTCGGGTCAAGCTTGGTGTAGCGCGTCTTCACCATGGCCCAAGCTTCTCTTGCACCTTGTCGGCAGGCTGACATCTTCCACAATCGGAAGCGCCGCCGTGCTCCTTGGAGCACATCCACGAGCTCCCCCATGCCTTTTGGCGGGGAGGTGGATGGCCACAAGGCCTAGGCAATGCCCTGCATCACCTGCCGAGCTCACTCGTGCAACTGTGAGAGGTCTTGCAGCATATCACCTGCGGACGCGGGCATCTCCTCTTCAGGGCGGCCCGTCAACATGCCTACAGACATAAACTTTTTTCAATAGGCTTCCTCGCCGAGCTGTTCTACAGTTCATCTAGGCACTCACCATAAATGTCGCGACGAAGCCTTCGGTTCTCCTTTACGGAGTCCGCCAGCTGAGCGCGAACATCTTTTAATTCGACACCCAGCTGGACATTGCCATCTTGAAGATTGTTCTTCTCCTACCTAACTTGCATAAGAACACGCTCGTCGGCTTCTAGCTGCCTTTGGAGATGCGACTCGTTATCTCTTATGACCTCCGGATTCACCCCGGGATTGTCTGCAGAATTTTCTGTTAGACTTATCATACAAGCCACTCAATAACTGGTACATTTCCGTACAATTGAGACAAATGTCACCAGATGAGGCCTTCTGGGATTCCTCTAACTGGGCAACAGTGGCTCTCAGCTGGGTCTTGCACTCCTCCAGCTCTCGAGACAATTGGGCATTCTTATCTACAAGGACCTGTGCATAAATTGATCCTTAAAACAGTTGTTCCAACCGTTTCAAGTCTCAAGGGATACTGCTATAAATTGCTTATCAAATTTTCTTACCCGTATATGTTTGGCATACTGGTCCGTCGCTCGGGCAAGCCTGCCTTGAGCAGCTCAGATGTATGCGTCTCCCGAATTGAAAGCATTAAATGCCTCTTCGGAAAAGATGTTGTTGCGAAGTACGGCCCGTCGGCGCCGGTGATTCATGGCGCTCTCTACTTCGGAATTCGTGGCGGAGAGCATATCAGCATCCTCTGTCGGAGGACAATGCGGCATCGGCCCCGCGTCCACCTCCTCTCTCGAAGCCGGTTCTGGAATCCGGCTGGTGGAGGCGTGATTGGCAGGATCTCCGGATATAGTCCGGCTACTCCACTTTCTGCCAGGAAACGAAGGACGCTGTTACATTTCAAACACAATAATCACATAGCACATTCTTACCATACCTCTGTAGTGGCGCTTCGGCCCTAACCGCCTTCCTCTTAAGCCTGCCCGATCCGGACGCCCTTTGCCGACGAGCCCCTAGGGGCTCGGCGCCGCGTCCCGACGGTCGTCTCTACAAAAAATACGATATTTTAGGCATGACATCAGAAAGGAGTCCTCTCCGAAGGATAGGATTTTGGCCTTGCTTACACGCGATGAAGGCAGCAGTCTCGGATAGTCAGCGACAATAGCCACCGAGGCACCATCGCAGCTGGCCTGATAAAATGTCCCGTTGACAAGCTCCACAGTAATATCCGGATCTTCTTCAAGTCCGGCATCGAAGACCCTTCCGGGGTCCTCTGGCTGCGGGGAGGGGTTGTTGAACCCTTCTACGGCCCTCGCCAGTTCCTGCTCGGAAATGTTGACGTAAATAATCTTGACGGAGGATGCCAGAATGAATGAAGCGGGGGAAAAGGGTGACGACTTACCCAGCTTGGGGGTTGTACATAGAAAACCCATCCCACGGTTTAATGTGAAGGAATTCTTCTTCTTCTCCTTTATACAGATCGGACAATATCCTCGCCAGAGTAGTGGCGGAGTCCGGACCCTTACGGCCACAGCAGGTGGCATCATCTTCCCTGTTGTAGTGCCACATGGGCTTCCCCCGATATTGAAGCGGCTGCACTCCCCGCATTATGCATATTGCCATAACCTCGACTATCGTCAGCCCGGATGTGTCCAGTAACTTTATCCTGCACATCAGGAAGTGTATTTCTCTGGTATCCTCCCCTTGGGGGCCCCGAGGGCGCCAGCTTCGACGTCCCTTCGGCGGAGCATTACTGAACTCAGGGAGACATGTCCGGACTGGATCCAGAAGGGGAACGTCATCGACATAAAACCACTCCGAAGGCCAGTTCTCCGGTGCCTTCTTGGGAGTACCGGATAGGTATCCGGTCTCGGCAATGCGCCATACTTCAGCTCCGCCCACTTGACATAGGGATTCCCCCTGGTTGCGAGGGACAAGGAAGAACAACTTCTTCCATAACCCAAAGTGAGCCTCGCAGCCTAGTAATAGCTCACAAAGGGAAACGTATCCTGCTATATGCAGCATGGAGGCAGGGGTGAAGTTGTGCAATTGGAGGCCGTAGAACTCCAAGAGCCCGCAAAGAAATGGGTGGATAGGAAACCCGACGCCCCTTAGCAGATGTGAGATGAGGCATATTTGCTCCTCTGGGGATGGATTAGGAGATCCCTCCGCTTGCTCCCTGCCATTATAGGTGGCTAGTCCGGCTCGGATGGGGACCATGAACGCTAGTGGGAGAAACCCTTGGGTCTGTAACTCTATCAAACGGCTGTGAGGAACTGAACACTCTTCCCAGTCACCCGGCTTGGAGCGAGGGGAGCAAGAAGAAGAGCTGCAGCGACCGGCCATGTTGGAATGGTTTTTTCGGAGCACTCTGGTAGATGCTTGCTCGAGGGAAGAGGGTGAGGTTTGGATCTAAGAATCCCGTCTCCTCAAATAGACGGTTATTCTGCCGGACTGGGGGTGGCAAATGCAAAAATGCCTTGGCTCCTCGTATTCTCTCGACACATGGAGATGGTCATTATTTGAGGCACAGAAGCCAAGGAGTACAACATTGATGGGAAGCCGGACACTGTTTGTTGCAACAGGTACTTTGGAGTATTCGGAGATGGAACCCGCCTTGCAATGCCGAAGACAAAACTGCGTGCCGGACTCATCGTCATTGAAGCCTGGTTCAGGGTATACTGAGGGAGTACTGGATTAGGGGGTATCCGGACAGCCGGACTATATACTTTGGCCAGACTGTTGGACCGTGAAGATACAAGACTCAAGACTCCGTCCCATGTCCGGATGGGACTCTCCTTTGCGTGGAAGACAAGCTTGGTGATCCGGATATTATATTTCCTTCTTTGTAACCGACTCCATGTAAACCCTAGCCCCCTCCGGTGTCTATATAAATCGGAGGGTTTAGTCCTTAGAGGGACGATCACAGTCATAATCATCGTAGGCTAGCTTCTAGGGTTTAGCCTCTACGATCTCGTGGTAGATCAACTCTTGTAACACTCATATCATCAATATCAATCAAGCAGGAAGTAGGGTTTTACCTCCATCAAGAGGGCCCGAACCTGGGTAAACATTGCGTCCCTTGCCTCCTGTTACCATTAACCTAAGACGCACAGATCGGGACCCCCTACCCGAGATCCGCCGGTTTTGACACCGACACCAGTGCCGAGTTTTTTCTCCGGCGATCCCCACGCCACCGCCCCCGCCAACGCCCCGCCACCGTCGGTGACCACCGCCCCCACCCTGAACCCTAAGATAGATAGTGGGGTACCTCTCCGACGAGCCCCCCTCCCCGCTGCGGCTGGTTCTTCCTTCAACCCGACGAGCCCCCACCCCCACCCCCTTAAAATCGACTGACC
>NC_041383.1:649214992-649225235 GCF_002162155.2 Triticum dicoccoides | reverse complement strand
CTGACCCAAAAGTCGATTCAGTCGACTGAATTGTAGCTAAATCGGAGCAGCATCGCAAGCAAGAGCAAGAGCGAGAGCAGCAGCGCGAGCAAGAGCAATAGCAAGAGCAAACCAGGCAGGGGACCGAGAGCAAGAGCAGAGCAGCAGCACGAGCGAGAGCTAAAGCAGCAGCAGCTCCTACTGATGTGGACGTCGTCATGGAGGAAGTGGTCGGCGATGCCGCCGTGGATGGAGCCGCGCCGTGTCGGCTCGGGACTGAGCGTCGGCAGCACCGTGAGATCGAATCAAGAAGAAAATGCGGCGATTAGTGTACAACCTCTTTGGCAGCGCCGATTAGGCCGCAGCTTCATCCGAGGAAACAGTGATGATGATGCTCTTCTGGTGGTGCAGGTGAAGACGGCGGTGTGGGAATGGAGGTGGCGCGAAAGACGATGGGAACATCGGGGAAGCTCCTTGGAGGGGGAGGACGGGGTGGCTGAACCGGCGGACGACGAGATCGACGACGGATCCTCATCCGGTACGGTGGATGAGGGACGTCGAGGTGTTACTGTGGACGAAGTCGTCGGGGAAGAGGCTCTGGCTGGGTGGCGGACGGAGCAGGGTGTGGGGTTTCGTCGCGAGTTTTCGCGGCCTTGGTGTACGAATGGTGGGCGTATGGGATGGCAATGGGGAACCATGGCTTAGAGACGTGCTTGTTTGAAATGTGGGGTAAGTTACGAAAGTACCCCGACCGATTTGAGGCGCTTCTTTCGGTTCATGGGTACCACAGGCATTTCGCGTGTCGGGATTTCACAGGAGGTGGGAGTTTTCACGCGCGTTGTAATTTCGGAATAGCAACGCGCGGGTTGAGATGGAGGGAGTTGTCAGAGCACGACGAGACAAAGATATATCTTAAATATTTTGGGCTAACAAGGCACGGGTTGAAGAGGCGGGAGTTTCGCAGCACGATAGACAGAGACGCTAGCTTGAATTTTCGGCATAACAAGGCGCGGCTTGAAATTTCGGAAGAACAAGCTTAACGTGTACCCAAAAAAAGATAATTTGCACCTCAACATGCACAACACACACAAACACCATTTAGACTAGAGTAAGGTACATGTGCATTACACGCATGAGATTTGGCAACCAAATTATGAATAAATACCACATTATAGCATGTAAGCTTTGAGTCATATATGCATGATGTAGATGTCCGTTTAATTCTTATAGTTCATTTCATTCAAAATCATCTACTTTTTATAAGAAAGCTAATCTATTTTAAAATTCATGGAATTGTGCATTGTAAGACATAAAGTAAAAACAAATAATGGCAAATCATGTAGAAAAACATTTGGGCAATTCTGATATGGAAGATTCTAGAACAAATAAGAAGTGCTTGTGTTTTCATGTTTGTGCATTATGCTTAAGTTCAACCATGGAGTCTTCTAGATTATACATGTGGCGAAATCTGGTGGAATCTAGATGATATCCAACGGCCAGTAGTGCTCAAATTTTCCATCTTTGGACCATTGGATTCGCCTCATCCAATGACCATCTTTCAAAGTTAAAGTTACCCACACACAATATAAAAAAATATAATATAATATATATATAGGGGTATAGATATAGATATGTGATGCGAAAGCCGCCCATCATCTCCAATTAGAATAGTGTGTCCATGCACGGATGCGACGTGGCCAAATGATGTCTGCCATCGGTATCTCAAATTCAAATCAGTGTAACCTTGTTCAATGTGTATACATTACAACATGCTCGTTTCAAAACCACACCGTGCAGATCTCTGTTATATTCATGCATGCATGGGTTTCAAACATCAAGATCTCTTATTCAAATATTTGAAATCAAATTTACATTGATTATGACCTCACCTAGTCTTTTACACCCACATAGTCGTCTTCTCTTTATAATTGTACCACTAACTTGCTCTCGTGCATGCATGCACACACACTACCAGTCGGCATTATCCATCGCACACATGCAATCTTTTTCTTCAGGTCGGTCTCCCATGAAGGCACACACCCATACACATCCCCCTCTCCATCATATCGGGCATTCTTTATCTCTCACGCGTGCATGCGCAATGATCGATGTTCCTCTATGTATGTGTGTATATAGCTAGGTCTTTCATAGTTTTCCACACAAACCGGTCAATCGATATATCCAGTGAGGTCTCACCCTCTTTCCCACATCCACATCAATCAATCTATACCTATCTATATAGGATTAACATATATAGCTAATACACCCACATTAATTATATATCCAACGTCCCCCTCTCATCATCCATGCCTTCCGCTTCATCTCTCAGACGCGTGCACAATGGCGAAGACAGGGGGCAGTAAGGGCCCTGCCCCCCTAACATCACTATATATCGAGGCTAATATGAATGTGATCATTAGACAATTGCTGCTAAAAATGGTTTAAGTTCATGAATTGACCCTCCTCGTAAAGGATTAGCAATGCTTGGCCCCCTAGCTCATTTATTTTTTATGGCTCCGCCACTGCGTGCAACAGCGCACGTTCTTGCTCCCTCTCTCTAAATATCGATCTCGCACTTATGCATTCCTTCATAGTCTCCTTCCACTCGGCCCCTCGCACCATATTCTAGCCCCCCACCGGATTTTGCCACATCTACAATCTAGCAGACTCCATGGTTGAACTTAAGCATAATGCACAAACCTCAAAACAAGAGTGGTTCTCTTTTGTTCTAGAATCTTCCATATCATAATTGCCCAAACTTTTTTTCTAGTTGAATTGCCATTATTTGTTTTTTACTTTATGCTTTACAACGCACAATTCCATGAATCATAAAATAGATTAAGGGCTTCTATGATTCAAAGGATCCTCAAAGGAATTTTGGAGGATTCTAATCATTAGGAATTTTTCCTATCTTGGTTGTTTGATTCGTAGGATTGTAAACCATAGGAATTTTTCCATATGATTCATTTGCACTAGATTTCATAGGAAACATCCCATCCACTCAAACCTCTTTGAAAGAATTCTGTGTTTTTTCTATGCACAATCAAACACTCGTACAATTCTGTGTTTTTTCTATGCACAGTCAAACACTCGTACAATCCCATGTTTTTTCCATTCCCTCGTTCTTATCTTTTTTATAAAAACTAATTGAATTTGAATGAGATGAACTATAAGAATTAAACGAAGGGCTACATCAGGCATATATGACTCAGAGCTTACATGATATAGTGTTGTATTTATTCATAATTTGGTTGCAAAATCTGATGCGTGCAATGCACGTGTACCTTACTAGTACTTCGAGTATGTGCAAAACACGTAAATTAGAATACCAATTGCACGCTACACAGTGTCTCTCTTACAGTTCATGAAGCCATGTGGCACATGTGGAGGCGTTTGAAGGAAATATGCCCTAGAGGTAATAATAAAGTTATTATTTATTTCCTCATATCATGATAAATGTTTATTATTCATGCTAGAATTGTATTAACCGGAAACATAATACATGTGTGAATACATAGACAAACTTAATGTCACTAGTATGCCTCTACTTGACTAGCTCATTAATCAAAGATGGTTATGTTTCCTAACCATAGACATGAGTTGTCATTTGATTAATGGGATCACATCATTAGGAGAATGATGTGATTGACATGACCCATTCCCTTAGCTTAGCACTTGATCGTTTAGTATGTTGCTATTGCTTTCTTCATGACTTATACATGTTCCTACAACTATGAGATTATGCAACTCCCGTTTACCGGAGGAACACTTTGTGTGCTAGCAAACATCACAACGTAACTGGGTGATTGTAAAGGAGCTCTACAGGTGTCTCCAAAGGTACATGTTGAGTTGGCGTATTTCGAGATTAGGTTTTGTCACTCCGACTGTCGGAGAGGTATCTCTGGGCCCTCTCAGTAATGCACATCACTACAAGCCTTGCAAGCAATGTAGCTAATGGGTTAGTTACGGAATTATACATTATGTAACGAGTAAAGAGACTTGCCAGTAACGAGATTGAACTAGGTATTGTATACCGACGATTGAATCTCGGGCAAGTAACATACCGATGACAAAGGGAACAACATATGTTGTTATGCGGTTTAACCGATAAAGATCTTCGTAGAATATGTAGGAGCCAATATGAGCATCCAGGTTCCGCTATTGGTTATTGACCGGAAACGAGTCTCGGTCATGTCTACATAGTTGTCGAACCCGTAGGGTCCGCACGCTTAAGGTTTCGTTGACAGTTTTATTATGAGTTTATGAGTTTTGATGTACCGAAGGTTGTTCGGAGTCCTGGATGTGATCACGGACTTGACGAGGAGTCTCTAAATGGTCGAGACATAAATATCGATATATTGGACGACTATATTTGGACACCGGAAAGGTTCCGGGTGAGATTGGGACAATACTGGAGCTCCGGGAGGTTATCGGAACCCCCCGGGAGGTATATGGGCCTTATTGGGCCTTAGTGGAAAGGAGGGAGAAGAAGCAAAGGAGGGGGCGCCCCCCCCCCTCCCAAGCCCAATCCGAATTGGGAAGGGGGCGCCCCCCCTTCCTTCTTCCCTCCCCCCTCTTTCTTCCCTCTCCCTCTCCTAATAGGAAAGGGGGGAGTCCTACTCCCGGTTGGGGTTGGACTCCCCCCTAGGGAGCGCCACCCCCCTTGGCCGGCCCCTTCTCCACTCCTTTATATACGGGGGAGGGGGCACCCCATAGACACAACAATTGATCTCTTGATCTCTTAGCCGTGTGCGGTGCCCCCCTCCACCATAGTCCTCGATAATATTGTAGCGGTGCTTAGAAGAAGCCCTGCGACGGTAGAACATCAAGATCGTCACCATGCCGTCGTGCTGACGGAACTCTTCCCCGACATTTTGCTGGATCGGAGTACGGGGATCGTCATCGAGCTAAACGTGTGCTAGAACTCGGAGGTGCCGTAGTTTCGGTGCTTGATCGGTCGGGCCGTGTAGACGTACGACTACATCAACCGCGTTGTTCTAACGCTTCCGCTCGGTCTACGAGGGTACGTGGACAACACTCTCCCCTCTTGTTGCTATGCATCACAATGATCTTGCGTGTCCATAGGAATTTTTTTGAAATTACTACGTTCCCCAAACAGTGGCATCCGAGCCAGGTTTTATGCGTAGATGTTATATGCACGAGTAGAACACAAGTGAGTTGTGGGCGATACAAGTCATACTGCTTACCAGCATGTCATACTTTGGTTCAGCGGTATTGTTGGATGAAGCGGCCCGGACCGACATTACGCGTACGCTTACGCGAGACTGGTTTTACCGCCGTGCTTTGCACACAGGTGACTAGTGGGTGTCTGTTTCTCCAACTTTAGTTGAACCGAGTGTGGCTACGCCCGGTCCTTGCAAAAGTTAAAACAGCACTAACTTGACGAACTATCATTGTGGTTTTAATGCGTAGGTAAGAACGGTTCTTGCTCAGCCCGTAGCAGCCACGTAAAGTTTACAAAAACAAAGTAGAGGACGTCTAACTTGTTTTTGCAGGGCATGTTGTGATGTGATATGGTCAAGATGTGATGCTATATTTTATTGTATGAGATGATCATGTTTTGTAACCGAGTTATCGGCAACTGGCAGGAGCCATATGGTTGTCGCTTTATTGTATGAAATGCAAACGCCCTGCAATTGCTTTACTTTATCACTAAGCGGTAGCGATAGTCGTAGAAGCAATAGATGGCGTAACGACAACGATGCTACGATGGAGATCAAGGTGTCGCGCGGGTGACGATGGTGATCACGATGGTGCTTCAGAGATGGAGATCACAAGCACAAGATGATGATGGCCATATCATATCACTTATATTGATTGCATGTGATGTTTATCCTTTATGCATGTTATCTTGCTTTGATTGACAGTAGCATTTTAAGATGATCTCTCACTAATTATCAAGAAGTGTTCTCCCTGAGTATGCACCGTTGCGAAAGTTCTTCATGCTGAGACACCACGTGATGATCGGGTGTGATAGGCTCTATGTTCAAATACAACGGGTGCAAAACAGTTGCACACACGGAATACTCAGGTTAAACATGACGAGCCTAGCATATACAGATATGGCCTCGGAACACGGAGGCCGAAAGGTCGAACGTGAATCATATAGTAGATATGATCAACATAGTGATGTTCACCATTGAAACTACTCCATCTCACATGATGATCGGACATGGTTTAGTTGATTTGGATCACGTGATCACTTAGATGACTAGAGAGATGTCTGTCTAAGTGGGAGTTCCTTAGTAATATGATTAATTGAACTTAAATTTATCATGAACTTAGTACCTGATAGTATTTTGCTTACCTATGTTTGTTGTAGATAGATGGCTCGTGTTGTTGTTCCGTTGAATTTTAATGCGTTCCTTGAGAAAGCTAAGTTGAAAGATGATGGTAGCAATTACACGGACTGGGTCCGTAACTTGAGGATTATCCTCATTGTTACACGGAAGAATTACGTCCTGGAAGCACCGCTGGGTGCCAGGCCTGCTGCAGATGCAACTGACGACGTTAAGAACGTCTGGCAGAGCAAAGCTGATGACTACTCGATAGTTCAGTGTGCCATGCTTTACAGTTTAGAACCGGGTCTTCAACGACATTTTGAACGTCATGGTGCATATGAGATGTTCCAGGAGTTGAAGTTAATATTTCAAGCAAATGCTCGGATTGAGAGATATGAAGTCTCCAATAAGTTCTATAGCTGTAAGATGGAAGAGAATAATTCTGTCAGTGAACATATACTCAAAATGTCTGGGTATAATAATCACTTGATTCAACTGGGAGTTAATCTTCCTGATGATAGTGTCATTGACAGAATTCTTCAATCACTGCCACCAAGCTACAAGAGCTTCGTGATGAACTATAATATGCAAGAGAAATCAAGAAGGGGCATCAAGTGTTGATGGTCAATAAGACCACCAGTTTCAAGAAAAAGGGTAAAGGGAAGAAGAAGGGGAACTTCAAGAAGAATAGCAAACAAGTTGCTGCTCAAAAGAAGAAACCCAAGTCTAGACCTAAGCCTGAAACTGAGTGCTTCTACTGCAAGCAGACTGGTCAGTGGAAGCGGAACTGCCCCAAGTAATTGGCGGATAAGAAGGATGGCCAGGTGAACAAAGGTATATGTGATATACATGTTATTGATGTCTACCTTACTAATGCTCGCAGTAGCACCTGGGTATTTGATACTGGTTCTGTTGCTAATATTTGCAACTCGAAATAGGGACTACTAATTAAGAGAAGATTGGCTAAGGACGAGGTGACGATGCGCGTGGGAAATGGTTCCAAAGTCGATGTGATCGCGGTCGGAACGCTACCTATACATCTACCTTCGGGATTAGTTTTAGACCTGAATAATTGTTATTGGTGCCAGCATTGAGCATGAACATTATATCTGGATCTTGTTTGATGCAAGACAGTTATTCATTTAAATCTTAGAATAATGGTTGTTCTATTTATATGAGTAATATCTTTTATGGTCATGCACCCTTGAAGAGTGGTCTATTTTTATTAAATCTCGATAGTAGTGATACACATATTCATAATGTTGAAGCCAAAAGATACAGAGTTGATAATGATAGTGCAACTTATTTCTGGCACTGCCGTTTGGGTCATATTGGTGTAAAGCGCATGAAAAAACTCCATACTGATGGACTTCTGGAATCACTTGATTATGAATCACTTGGTACTTGAGAATGATGTCTCATGGGCAAGATGACTAAAACGTCGTTCTCTGGAACTATGGAACAAGCAACTGATTTGTTGGAAATCATACATACTGATGTATATGGTCCAATGAATATTGAGGCTCGTGGCGGGTATCGTTATTTTCTCACCTTCACAGATGATTTGAGCATATATGGGTATATCTACTTGATGAAACACAAGTCTGAAACATTTGAAAAGTTCAAAGAATTTCAGAGTGAAGTGGAAAATCATCGTAACAAGAAAATAAAGTCTCTACGATCTGATCATGGAGGAGAATATTTGAGTTACGAGTTTGGTTTACATTTGAAGCAATGCGGAATAATTTCGCAACTCACGCCACCCGAAAAACCACAAAGAAATCGTGTGTCCGAACATCGTAATCGTACTTTACTAGATATGGTGCAATCTATGATGTCTCTTACTGATTTACCGCTATCGTTTTGGGGTTATGCTTTAGAGACGGCTGCATTCACGTTAAATAGGGCACCATCAAAATCCGTTGAGACGACACCTTATGAACTGTGGTTCGGCAAGAAACTAAAGTTGTCGTTTCTTAAAGTTTGGGGCTGCGATGCCTATGTGAAGAAACTTCAACCAAATAAGCTCGAACCCAAATCGGAGAAATGTGTCTTCATAGGGTACACCTTCTATCACAGATCTGAGGGCAAGATTTTTGTTGCTAAATTCGGATCCTTTCTGGAGAAGGAGTTTCTCTCAAAAGAAGTGAGTGGGAGGAAAGTAGAACTTGATGAGGTAACTATACCTGCTCCCTTATTGGAAAGTAGTTCATCACAAGAACCGGTTCCTGTGACAACTCCACCAATCAATAAGGAAGCTAATGATATTCATCATGAAACTTCAGATCAAGTTCCTACCGAACCTCGTAGGTAGTACTCCATCCCATAATATAAGAACGTTTTTGACACTAGTGTAGTGCCAAAAATGTTCTTATATTATGGGACACAGGGAGTACTAGTATTTATTGCATTTGCCAAGGAGTGACCTCTTCCAATGAAATGGTGTTGCTAAGTTTGCTTCATTTAATTAGCTATAGACTCAAAATTGTCTTTTCAGCTAGGTACACGCGCTTAGCACTGTTTCTTCTTGGGTCAGCAAACTAGTCTCTCTCTTCTTGATTAACTTGCCACATCAGACTTTATGCCTATGTGGCAAGCTTAAGCACATGTAGGAGCAAGTAAAAGTAAGTACAATAGTGCGCTTTACAGGGCATTTTTGCATATGTGGAGGAAAGAGAGGCAAGGAAAAAATGGAGAAGTGGGCTCTCATGCAAGAGCCAGCCTCTACTACATGGTGGAGCATTGGGAGAGGCACCTGTATGGAGGTGGTCAGGAATCGGGAGACTCACGCCGGTCGTAGCGCTGTAGTTAAAATGATAATGGCAAGTCAAATCACGGGGCCCCACCTGTCCAGCAGTAACTCAATGTCAAATCACACAGCCCTATGTTTGCAGCAGCCTACTCCCTCGTCTTCTCGCATCTCTATCGAACTGACTAGGCGGAACTGCCCCGCCGCCTACCGCGCAGGAAAAGCCCCGCCCTCGACTTTTAAATAGTATACAGTATACTAATTTTGTATCCATAGATTGCTCCATGGAGCAAAGCCTCTAGAAAACGGTGGTACACATGTAAAGAGTATACAGCACGCCCGTCGCGTTCGTGTCGCACCCCAGACGGTTGGTCGGTCTGGCACACTGCTCTCTGAATAGAACGCACGTCATATTGCGTTTGCACACACATGTGGGACGGCAATTGAGAACCGACCATAGGCACATCCCCGGCCCCGGAAGTAGGGTGACTTAATAGAAGAGTGAGACGAGCGATAGTACTAGAGAAGTGTTGTACGACATTGGTGCCTGGATGATCCCTGCAAGACACGGAAGATCAGTTCGTCCATGCATGTGACCGGACTCCAACAGACACGCCTAGATTGGCTATCGTCTACATATCGTGCAGGCTGTGTTGTACATGATTGTAGTTATGGTGAGAAATCTAAAAAAAGGTGTCTTGTCATCTCGCAAAATTAGGTGTCATGTGCTTCGGATCACTGCGAGGGTTAAACAGCGACAACTGAGTTGGGCTAGTCATTGGGGGCGCATGCATGAACAGTGACTACTCAGATGCCATCTAGGTCAAGCCGGCTATGTTAATTAGGACATCTATCTACGGACTCCTTTTCTATGAGTTTATCTTTAATTTGAGCTTTGTTCCTCGTCTAGTTTGTCCATCGGGATTCATGTTGTCTCCTTTGGGTAGTGAGGTTATGATTTCTTGTCATGTGGCATTTTTTCGTGTTATATGTTATAATCTGGAGCTTCAGATCAAAATGACGACAACTGCGCCTCCGGGCCACGTGCATGAAGACTTCTTGACAGTCATTGACGAGGTCAAGCCAGCTCCGGTAGACAAAAGAAAACTAGTACTACTACACTATATAGGCAGGAGCCTCCGTGCTTGCTTGCTAGTGTTGCTCTCTTCACATTGTCTCGGCCTCTCCAGATCTAAACACGACAGCGGTGGCC
>NC_041383.1:649210330-649214715 GCF_002162155.2 Triticum dicoccoides | reverse complement strand
TCTCCGCTGGGGAAGGTGAGAAGGTGCAACGTTCACACGGTCGTCCTCGGCGATGGCTCTTACCCACTGCTGGGTGTGTCCCGATCAGCCGGCCTTGCCGTTCTCTCCCAAGCACCGCTGGCGAGGGAGGGCCTCCGACCCCTTCTTCCTTGCTGCCATTGTGTGGGCAGATCCGGCCTCCCGCCGCCCACCTAGCGACATCCCGGCGACCATCAGGTATAACTTCCTTCGAAACCGGCCTTGCTCTACTTCCTGAGCTCCTAACGTCGCTGCATTCGTATCTTTTACTATTTCTCAGGCCCCCTCATAGATAGGATCGATCGGCTGTTCGAAAACCACCTAATTTTTTTTACGTTTAAGAGGTAGAACTAGTTCATGCACTCGGATCTAGTACTACTTGGTTCAAACAAGGAAGAAAGGGGTGGGGGTGGGGGAGGATTTGTTACCTAAATCTAGGACTTGGTCGAAAGAGGAAATAATGGGGGCAAAAAGTAGCAGAGACTGGCTATCCAACTGATCTCTAGGTCTAATAGGAAAATAAAGGGAAACGCAGTACAAACTCAATATAAACCCGATCTATTGGTTGAAAAAGGAAAGAAACTGGGGACTGGGGGACAAGTCAACACAGCAAGTCCAGCACTAGATTTGCTAGACTCACACAGTATAAGGTGGCTATACCGAACAAAAATGGGACCAACCCAGATATCATGTTCTGATGTTTGTTGCCCCGAGCCACTCTTATGTAATGCCACTGGTAAAATGTAGCAGTTGCACTGTTAAAAGTAAGGACACGTTAAACCAATGTTGTTTTCAATTTAATGCCTCCAGTAATATGAATCAATGGCACTTTTTTACATGTCCTGCTAAATTTCCCATTAAGATAAGTTGGTTCTTTTCGTTAGAAATGCAACTGTCCTGGTCTGCCTACTCTCCCATGCCAAAGTAATGTTGTATTTAACGGTTGTCATAGTTAATCCTAATGCCCACGCTAATATCTAGCAATGCCACTGCTTTAGAAATTGCTATTGTCCTTGTAGGATTGCCATTCAGATAAGGAACATGCTTCTTTTCATTTGATGCATGTTTCATCACTTGTTAGTCACCCTCCTTTCCACCTTTTTTGTGCAAATAGAGATATACATTTCACGCTCGATCTTAGTTGAACAGCACAAATGATATCCAAATTATAGTTGAGCATTCCAGGAGCTTCACAATAAACCTTGATGTTGCTCAATTTTATTGCAACTAATGAAGAAGAAGCTCTGTGGGTTTCGTTTTCTGATGGAAACGGAACCGGGGCTAGAGCCCTTCTCTTAAAAAAATTTGAAGAAGAAGTTGCTAGCTCACGGTACATTGCTTCATTTTAGGTGAACTGCACCAAAAGGTCCCATGAATTGAATCATCCATGTTGGTGACTGAAAGAGCCAGCTTCAGCATCCCAGTCTAAGCACCCCCGGCCTCCATCCTTGCGACGCACGATACACCTCATTTGCCACCTGCTCGACCATAGTGTCACTGATAAAATGAAGTAATAATACAGTTAATATAGAGCTAGTGTCATCTCTATCATTTCATTTCCAATGTAGATAAAGAAAGTGCTTCTCTTTGTTAATGTATGTTTCATCAACTAGTCCCATTGTTAATGTTTAAGCGTTTCTGCAAACTGGGGTGCTTAATTTTAGTTGATCTGTACAAAAATAGAGATTTGAATGTCTCAAGGCGCCTCCTTGTACTACCGCTGTACACTGATGTTCATCACTGGCTGAAGGTGTATCTGGGAGACTTGGGACGATGTCCAGTATGAGGCGTACCGTATGAGGCGTCGCAGGGCCCATCTCGCCCTCGCCGCATGGCATACTATGATACTATCGCAATATTTTCTTCTGTTTATTTTGTGTGTTTCATCAACTAGTGCCACTATAATGTAATCACGCTTTTTCATTATCTGTGCAAATAGGGTTATTCAGCTGCATTTTGGTGGAACTGCACAAATGTACGTATGGAACCGGCATATATGCAGAGTGTGAGGTGTGCCAAGTAAAAATTACCGACACCAACCATGCTGCATGTACGCATTGGCATCCACCACCACCAGTGGGATGTGTGGCGCTCTCTGTGGATGGATCTTTCTCGGCAGCAAATCCTCTAACCAAATACTAGTAGCTTATATTGGCAGTTTTCTAGGGAGTACTCTTTTCTGAAAGAAGCACCAAGCTATTTTTCTTTATTTGTACGTTGTGTCACAACTTTGTCCCAAAGGTCCAGAGCTATTTTCGGGTGATTGGCATAGTACTCGGAGACTGATTGTAAGCATGATTTTCATTAGCTATCACACTAATTGTAAGCATGAGCAGGTGGAAGATTAGGTTAGTGTGAAGCTTACCTTAAACCCTACTGCCGCCGTTGAAACGAGGCGAGCGTCGAGGGAACCGTGGAGAACGGCGGGGACGCGACGTCACGCCATCCGACCTCCTCTTGCGGTGGAAGAACGAATACTCCTATGGCTCCGGCTGGCTCTGCACCCTCAGGAACGGCACACCATACTCGATCGATTCGTTATCCTCTGGTTGCTCGACCTTCGACTGTACAGCCACCACCTCCGCCTGACTGTCGCCTCGGGTGAATCTGTCTGCTCCATCGCCTAGAGGAGATACTCGATGAACTCGGAGGACTGCGCGTGACTGCCGCCGAGGAGTACATGTACATCGCTGCCCTCGTCGCCGTCGTCTCTCTCTTTCGCATACATTGCCACATGGCCCGCACCGTCCTCGAAATCTCCCACTCATTGTCAAACCAACTAAGGATCTCCTTCAACCTGGCTAACTTTGCCTAGTCGCCACCGGTGATCTGCCTGATTCGCTGCTGCATCCTCTCCATAGATGTCCTTCTGAGTGGTCCGGTGCTAGCTTTGGAAGATGGGAGGAGAGACGGTGGTCTTGCAATAGAGAAGAGGGAGAGGCGAGACGGTGGTTTTGGAATGGAGATGATGGAGAGGAGAGGAGGTGGTTTTGCAATGGAGAAGATCAAAAGAGGGAGAGGCGAGACGGTGGTTTTGGAATGGAGAAGATGGAGAGGAGAGGAGGTAGTTTTGCAATGGAGAAGATCAGAAGAGGGAGAGGCGAGATGGTGGTTTTGGAATGGATATGATGGAGAGGAGAGGAGGTGGTTTTGCAATGGAGAAGATCAGAAGAGGGAAAGGCGAGACGATGGTTTTGGAATGGAGATGATGGAGAGGAGAGGAGGTGGTTTTGCAATGGAGAAGATTAGAAGAGGGAGAGGTGAGACGGTGGTTTTGGAATGGAGATGATGGAGAGGAGAGGAGGTGGTTTTGCAATGGAGAAGAGGGAGAGGAGCGTGCGGCAGCGATTTAGGATTGGACGAGAGGGCCGGCGTGCCGTGACTGGATCAAAATCAAAATCAATTTACCCTTCAATTAAGAAAGCGACCCCACATTAACTAGTCTCCCTTTTATTCTGGGTCATAATTGACCATGATTTTCACACATAAAATATATGTTATACATTACAAAAATAATATAATTTGAAAGTACATTCAGATACGAACCAAACGATACAATTCTTGGTGACATCCATTCACATTTTGCTTGTCAAATACGGTACATGGTCAAACTTTGACCCAAAATATGCAAAACAACAAAAATTACTTCCAAGACCAGCGCCGCTCTTCCGCTCTTATCCTCTTAAACCACCGCTGCTCCACTCCTGTTCCAATCTAAATCCAGCGCCGCTCCTCTCCTCTTCCATTTCAAAACCACCGCCCCTCCTCTCCTGTTCCAGTCCAAAACCAGCGTTGCTCCTCTCCCGTTCTAATCCAAAACCACTGCTGCTCCTCTCCTCTTCCATTCAAAAACCACCGCCGGCGAGTGAAGGTGCTGTGGAGAAGTAGATCGATGGAGGAGTACAACCGATATGTGAGGATCGCAGACGGCGACCCTGTGAAGCTAGCTAGGATGTTGGAGATACAGTCTTGGTTTAATAACAATGACCAACTAGCGGCGACGGCGACATCCATGGCCAAATATCTGCAACAGAGAGAAATGGCGGCGATACTCCTGGAGGGAGTCGCGCCGGAGTACATAGAGCTGCTCCTCTAGGCCATGGAGCAAACAGATTCACCAAATCCGATCATAAGGGAGCGGTGGTGGGAGTATCGATCCCAGATGGAGCATCCACCAGAGATTGAAGGATCGAGCATCTACAGGGTGCCGTTTGTGAGGGTGTCCTGCCAGAGCGAGCCGGTGGAGTCTTCGTCGACCGGACCCAACTACAAGAGGAGAAAAGCAGTTGGCCCGATGACGCTTCTCTGCCATCGTCTCATGGGGCGGTTGTCTGCCGCCGAGGAATAGGAGGGGACTGCCCCCCCCC
>NC_041383.1:649196910-649210153 GCF_002162155.2 Triticum dicoccoides | reverse complement strand
TTTGTGTTGTGTATTTTGAGAGTACTTTCAGATATGAATGTCTTTTGAATTTCAGATTTGCAGTATTGAGCATATGAAGTATTTTATGAATTCTAGAGATCTATTTTTAGCACTTAAAAATGTAGTTTCATAGGAGTATAAAAGTGCAGACAATGTGATTCTCAGAGAAGAAACTGCAAGTTTCAGTTTCAGATAAGAAACTGCAAGTGCAATTTTAGATAAGAAACTGCAACTTTCAGAGGCAGAGCATTTATATTAACACGGCATTTTCAAACAGGGTTAACATCATGTTGGAAGTTTTATTCATGGTCGAAAATGGAACTACCAGCCAGTTAACATCATGCTGATCAACATTCATGCATAGCACATCTTCATATAATGCACAGTCAAAATGCCCACACAATGCCGAGTGTGCGGAACACAGAGAAAACGAGGGACGAAGTTTTGGCAAGTGTTGGACGTGGTTTTGGGCTGGCCCGTCTAGGCTTTCATTTTTAACATGCGCAACCCACGACCTCGGATGGGATATCCATAGGCCTGTTTGTATTTTCTTAGGGTCGTCATGTATCGACCAGCCTATGGACCTCCCATCCGAGGTTTTATTTTTGGCAGCCCAATTTATGTATTTTTTTGAAGAAAACGTAGAGGTCTGTTCTATTTTTCTCTATAAGAATAGGAACGCCAGGTCCACCTTATGTTTCCCCTCTAACTATATTATATACATTTAAATTATTTTATATATTATTATATATTATTTTTATTGTCATCATATATTTAACAGATACTTACATATGTAAGAAAACAATATCCCACATCTTATTAACTTATAAAAATAATTTCTTAACAATAAAATCCTGGATTGTTTTGGCACGAAAATCCTAGTGATTGTGTACAAAAGCTTGGTAAGATTTAAGGACGAATGTAATAATATCACTTATTATTTAAATATATTTATAACAAAATACTCAGCCCCTTTTTATTTTTTGATAACATTGTCGGCCCAACCCAACATTATAATTAGAATCAGCCCAGCAAAATCGTGTATTTCGAGAAAGTGCAAATGGCCTGTAATTTTTTAGGAAATAAAATAAATGTGCCGCATGGACGCTACATTATTTGTTCACCCAGCCTAGCTAATGGTTGTAATTCAAAAAAAAGATCAAATTGACTGTAAATTCTTCCGCGCAAAAAAAAGATTGTAAATTCTGCAAAAATGGGTTGAATACGTGCCACATTTTTGGAGGCTGAAATGTGGGCCAATAGGTCGAAGCCAACGCAAGTCGTTATCAATTTAGTCAACAAATGATTCTGACATGTTAGCTGTTGGATTTACATCCAACGACCGGCATCCATCTTCAATCTCTCGTCTTCTTCCTCCATCGCCGCCAGGACCACCTCCCACCTCCTGCTGCTAGCAGCTCTGCTTAGCACGCTTCACCATGAAGCGCTACTCCACCGTTGGCCAGGCCATCCCTCCACCCCTCCACACCTCCTGTTCTTCTCCACCGACTGCCGAACCACACCGCACTAGAACCAGTTAACCCTCGTACACATCTCCGTCTGCGACTGTACTCCCGCGTCTTCCCATCTCTGGCTCGTTGCTGTCCGGGGCCTCACCGTTGTCCACCACCTTGGATGCGCTCGGTGCGGTGTGGTCAACGTGGTCAATGAACGACACCGTCGGAAGTAGACTGTGCGTGGAAAGGCTGACAGCTGGGTCCACGGTCGCACACAAGGAAATGCCTCCTTATTACGCGCAAAATAATGATTCCTCCACCTGACATCTGGGACCCACCGGAAGGGCCTCTGTATTTAGCGAAAAAAACGTGACCCCCGCTGACATGTCGGACCCACCAGCTATCTTCGCATGCAAGGAAGTGCCTCCTTATTACGCACAAAAAAATGAATACTCCCCCTGCCAGGTGGAACCCAGCATAATGGGAGGCCGACTTGTGGGCCTACCAAGTTGACGGGGATGGAGGGCTTTGTCAACTTAGTCAATATAAACGATTCTAGCTCTTGTTATCGTACCATGTTCATCCAACGGCCGTAGTGCTTCTTCAACCTCTGGTCTTCTTGCTCCAGCCGCCCAAACCAGCGTCGGTCGTGCCGCGTGCTCCTGCCTCCCGTGGCCAGCTGTGATTCCGCGGAGGCCTCACCTCCCCCTACTACTCCCACCGCTGGCCAGGCCATCCATCTACTCACCCAGACCCCCTGTTATTCTGCGGCGGCAGCAGCCTCACACCGCAGCCGAACCAGTGAACCCTCGTACTCCTCTTCGTGTGGGCATCCACTGTTGCTCTTCCCCGGCTCCGAGTCATCCCCTTCCTAGGCCTCACCGTCATCCACCGCCGTGGTGCTCTCGGCGTGGCGTGGTCAACGTGGTCAAGGAACGACTTACATCGGACATGGACTGTACGTGGAGAGGCTGACAGTTGGGTCCACAGCCGCAGCAAGGAAGTGCCTCCTTATTACGCGGAAAATAATGATTCCTCCACCTGACAGCGGGGACCCACCGGACGGGCCACCGTATTTCGCCAAAAAAACATTTCCCCCTGACTGCTGGGACCCACCAGCTACATCTACGCACGCAAGGAACTGCGTCCGGGCAAAAAAACGATTCGCCCCCCTGACTTCTTGGACCCACCAGCCACATCTTCACACGCAAGGAAGTGCGTCTGGGCAAAAAAAACGATTCACCCCCTGACTGCTGGGACCCACCAGCTACATCTTCGCACACAAGGAAGTGCCTGACAGTCGGGACCCACCTGGTCGAAGCGTACGTAGCGTTGTCATTCTGGTCACGAACGTGTATGTACATATATACTGGTCGATGTAGAGGCGCGTACGTGTCGTAGTAGAGGCTCGCACGTAGCATGTACACATACGTACAGCAGCCAGGGTGCAAGAAAGAAAATACGGCCACGTACATACATACGGGCAGGGTCTCGAACGCCTACTCGCGCATACGTACGGCCAGGGCTCGTGTACATGGCTGGGTCGGAACGGAGAAACGGCGTCGTCGTCGTGTTCATGGGGAGCCAACTGGTTGGGTTGGAACGGAATGCATCGTCGTGTTCATCGGGAGGGCTTCAACGGAACAGCCGATGGAAACGAGGCCTGGCGTACCGCAGAATGGAGGAAACGGCCTTGTGTTCGACCGGCCACGTTCGAAACGAGGGTCCTGTTGATCGGGAGGGGTGTGGCGTACCGCAAAACGGAGGAAACGGACCTCCTACGGTCGACACGGGGGTCCTGTTGATCGGGAGGGATGTGGCGTACCGCAAAACGGATGAAACGGACCTCCTACGGTCGAAACGGGGGTCTGTTGATCGGGAGGGGTGTGGCGTACCGCAAAACGGACGAAACAGACTTGTGTTGGAGCGCTACGGTCAAAACGGGAGTTTTGTTCATCGGCAGGGGTGTGGCGTACCGCAAAATGGGACTCCACGGGATATTGTTCATCTCCACCATCGACCTCCTCCAGCCTCCACGGGCTACCGTAGACCTCCTCCAGCCTCCACAGGCTCCTGTTCATCCAGCCTCCACCGCGCGCTACTCCATCGGCTACTTTTCAACCACCCCTCTGTTACGTCTCCAACGTATCTACTTTTCCAAACACTTTTCCCTTGTTTTGGACTCTAAATTGCATGATTTGAATGAAACTAACCCGGACTGACAATGTTTTCAGCAGAACTACCATGATGTTGTTTTATGTGTAGAAAAGAAAAGTTCTCGGAATGACCTAGAAATCCACTAAGGCACTTTTTGGAATTAATAAGAATTTTTGGCTAAAGAATTAATGCCAGGGGCCCACAGGTTGTCCACGAGACAGGGGGCGCCCCCCTAGGGCGCGGCCTCCTATCTCGTGGGCCCCCCTGGACCTCCACCGACGTCAACTCCAACTCCATATATTCACGTTCGGGGAGAAAAAAATCAGAGAGAAAGTTTCATCGCGTTTTACGACATGAAGCCGCCGCCAAGCCCTAATCTCTCTCGGGAGGGCTGATCTGGAGTCCGTTCGGGGCTCCGGAGAGGGGGATTCGTCGCTGTCGTCATCATCAACCATCCTCCATCACCAATTTCATGATGCTCACCGCCGTGCGTGAGTAATTCCATCGTAGGCTTGCTGGACGGTGATGGGTTGGATGAGATTTACCATGTAATCAAGTTAGTTTTGTTAGGGTTTGATCCCTAGTATCCACTATGTTCTAAGATTGATGTTGCTATGACTTTGCTATGCTTAATGCTTGTCACTAGGGCCCGAGTGCCATGATTTCAGATCTGAACCTATTATGTTTTCATGAATATATGTTTGTTCTTGATCCTATCTTGCAAGTCTATAGTCACTTATTATGTGTTATGATCCGACAACCCCGAAGTGACAATAATCGGGATACTTCTTGGTGATGACCGTAGTTTGAGGAGTTCATGTATTCACTATGTGCTAATGCTTTGTTCCGGTTCTCTGTTAAAAGGAGGCCTTAATTTCCCTTAGTTTCCGTAAGGACCCCGCTGCAACGGTAGGGTAGGACAAAAGATGTCATGCAAGTTCTTTTCCATAAGCACGTATGACTATTTACGGAATACATGCCTACATTACATTGATGAATTGGAGATAGTTCTATGTCACCCTATATTATAGCTATTACATGAGGAATCGCATCCGGCATAATTATCCATCACTGATCCATTGCCTACTAGCTTTTCACATATTGTTCTTCGCTTATTTACTTTTCCGTTGCTACTGTTACAACTACTACAAAAACCCAAAAACATTTATCTTTACTTTTGCTACCGTTACCTTTATTATCATACCACTTTTGCTACTAAACACTCTGCTGCGGATACTAAGTTATCCAGGTGTGGTTGAATTGACAACTCAACTGCTAATACTCAAGAATATTCTTTGGCTCCCCTTGTGTCGAATCAATAAATTTGGGTTGAATACTTTACCCTCAAAAGCTGTTGCGATCCCCTACACTTGTGGGTTATCAAGACTAATTTCTGGCGCCGTCGCCGGGGAGCATAGCTCTATTCTCTGAGTCACTTGGGATTTATATCTGTTGATCACTATGAAGAACTTGAAAGATGCTAAAACCAAGATTTTGCCCTCAACTACGAGGGGAGGTAAGGAACTGCCATCTAGCTCTGCACTAGATTCTCCTTCCGTTATTAGTAGGCTTGCGACACCTAAACCTGCTACTGCTATGAATTCTGATATGTCGCATGTTATTGATGATGCCACTTCTGCTATGCATGATGAAACTACTTCTGTGCGTGATACTACTTTGCCATTAGGTGAATTTCTTGATGAACAACTTGCTAGAGTTAGGGGGAATGAAATTATTGAAGATACTATTATTGATGATAGTGATGATGAAGGTTCTCCCAATGATTATGTATTGCCTGTTGTTCCTAAGGGTTATGTTATGAATGAAGAAGCTGCTAGGGAAATCTTTGCTTGCAATGATAGATATGATCTTAAAAAAATATTAGCTAAATGGAAGCAGCAGTCTCTTAATGCTAGAATGAAACATGACCCTGCTTTTGCTACTTCACCTATCTGTGTTACTGATAAGGATTATGAATTCTCTGTTGATCCTGAAATTATTACTTTAGTTGAATCTGGTCCTTTTTATGGCCTTGAATCTAAAACTGTTGTGGCACATCTTACCAAGTTGAATGATATAGACACCCTGTTTACTAATGATGAGACGTCTTGCTATTTTTATATCCTTAAGATATTTCCGTTCTCATTAAAGGGTGATGCTAAGACTTGGTATAATTCTCTTGCTCCTGGTTGTGTGCGTAGTCCCCAAGATATGATTTATTACTTCTCTGCTAAATATTTCGCTGCTCATAAAAAACAAGCTGCCTTGCGGGAAATATATATTTTTTTGCAAATCAAAGAAGAGAGTCTCCCACAAGCTTCGGGGAGGCTTCTCCGATTACTTAATGCTTTGCCTGATCATCCTCTCAAGAAAAATGAAATACTTGATATCTTTTATAATGGACTAACCGATGCTTCCAAGGACTACTTGGATATTTGTGCTGGTTGTGTTTTCAGGGAAAGAACAGTCGACGAAGCTGAAATATTATTGAATAATATGTTGACTAATGAAAATAATTGGACTCTTCCTGAGCCAATTCCTGAAGCAATTCCTTAACCAATTGAGCCAACTCCTAAGCCTATTCCTAAACCCACTCCGAAGAAGAGAGGTGTTTTATTTCTCAGTCCTGAAGATATGCAAGAGGCAAAGAAATCAATGAAAGAAAAAGGTATTAAAGCTAAAGATGTTAAGAATTTACCACCTATTGAAGAAATACATGGTCTTAATATACCACCTGTTGAAGAACCACATTGTCTTGATAACCCGACACGGGTAGTAAAGGTAAATTCTCTCTATAGATATGATAAAGTTGAAATACCCTCTACTAAATTTCATAGCCCATGCTTAGATGAATTTGATGACTTTATGGCTAGACAAGAAAGTTTAATGCTTATGTTGGTAGAGAGTTAAAGAATAATGCTTTCGAGATAGGACATGTAAGCGATAGTCTGGCTAGAGTTAAAGATGAACTTCGCCGAGTTAGCAAATATGCTTCTATGGTTGCTACTCAAGCTGAGTAAGTACTTAAAGCTCAAAATGATTTTCTTGATGAATTAAATAATAAAAATGACTTTGCTGTTAGAGTGGCTACTAGAACTGGTAGAATGACTCAGGAACCTTTGTATCCTGAAGGCCACCCTAAGAGAATCAAGCAAGATTCTCAGAGAAATAATTTAGAGGCACCTAGTTCTTCTAAAAAGAAGAAAAATAAAAATGATAGGACTTTGCATGCTTCTAGTGAACCTACTGTATACACACCTGAGAATCCCAATGATATTTCTATTTCTGATGCTGAAACTCAATCAGGTGATGAACATGAACCTAGTGATAATGTTAATGATAATGTTCATGTTGATGCTCAACCTAGAAAAAACAATGGTGTAGAGATTGAACCTGCTGTTGATGATAACCCACAATCAAAGAATCAACGTTATGATAAGAGAGATTTTGTTGCTAGGAAGCACGGTAAAGAAAGAGAACCATGGGTTCAGAAACCCATGCCCTTTCCTCCTAAACCATCCAAGTCAAAGGATGATGAGGATTTTGAGCGCTTTGCTGAAATGATTAGACCTATTTTCTTACGAATGCGCTTAACGGATATGCTTAGAGTGAATCCTTATGCTAAGTATATGAAGGATATCATCACAAATAAAAGAAAGATACCGGAAGCTGAAATTTCCACCATGCTTGCTAATTACACTTTTAAGGGTGGAATACCAAAGAAACTTGGATATCCGGGTGTACCAACTATACCATGCTCCATTAAAAGAAATTATGTTAGAACTGCTTTATATGATCCTGGAGCCGGTGTTAGTGTTATGCCTCTCTCTTTATATCATAGACTTGAATTGAATAAGTTGACACCTACTGAAATATCATTGCAAATGGCTGATAAATCAACTGCTATACCTATCGTATTTGTGAGGATGTGCCTGTTGTGGTTGCAAATGTCACTATCTTAACGAACTTTGTTATTCTTGATATTCCCGAGGACGATAGTATGTCTATTATCCTTGGTAGAACTTTTCTTAATACTGCAGGGGCTGTTATTGATTGCAACAAAGGCAATGTCACTTTTCATGTTAATGATAATGAGCACACGGTACACTTTCTGAGGAAACAATCTCAAGTTCATAGCCTCAATTCTATTGAAAAAGTTCCCACTATTATTTTTGGAGGTTTTGAATTTCCTCTCCCTACTGTCAAGAAAAAGTATGATATTCTTATTGTTGGGGATTTTCATATCCCCGTTGAGGTAACTTAGTGTTATTCAAAATTTCTCAGGTTCCGTGTTAATCGGAATGAGTTTGTTAACAAGACTTGATCAACCTTGTTAGTGGATTCATTTTGATGATCACGAGATGGATGAAACTAGAAGGCACAACATTCTGTACCCACTTTTTACTTTCTGTTATTTAGAATAAATTTAGCAAAAATAGTATTATCCGTCTGTTTTCTGAATTACCCGTGCATTAAAAAATAGTCCGAAAATAAAAGTGCTCCAAATGACCTGCAAATTTAGTATGATTTTTTCTGGAATATTTGAGGATTTTAGGCACTAAAAACACTGCAGGAAGGGCAAGCACC
Source organism: Triticum dicoccoides (assembly GCF_002162155.2). NCBI lineage: Eukaryota > Viridiplantae > Streptophyta > Magnoliopsida > Poales > Poaceae > Triticum > Triticum dicoccoides. Next base: position 649,201,952 of record NC_041383.1, on the reverse strand, counting down.
AGGCCACGAGAGAGGAGGGCGCGCCCCCTGTAGGGCGCGCCCCCCTATCTCGTGGGCCCTTGGTGGCCCCCCTCCACTTATGCCTGCACACACTTCATCTTCTACCCAAAAAAATCCCCATCCAGCTCAAGCACGAGTTCTAGCTCGTTTTGCTGCGATTTTCGATCTCTTAGCTCAAAGCTCCATTCACAAAACTGCTTTGGGAGATTGTTGCTTGGTATGTGACTCCTCCATTGGTCCAATTAGTTTTTGTTCTAGTGCTTTATTCATTGCAAATTTTTGCTGCATAGGTGACCATGTTCTTGAGCTTGCATGTTAAATTTTTTAGGTCCCAAGCAATTCTAATGCATGATATAGGCTCTAGGCACTTGTAGGAGTGGTTGCTATCAATCTTGTTTAATTTTATTCACTTTTATTTTGAAGTTACTAAAATTTCAAAAAAATTCAGAAAAAGAAATATGCTTAGAAGAATGTACCAAGGTGGTTCCTCGGCAAAGAAAGGGCCAATGATTGCTATACGTGAGCAAGATGTTGAATTGCCGAGGGACGCAAATGTACGAGCTTGTGAGTGGCCATCTGATGATTTTATGGTCGAAGCAAGCTTCAAGGAGGAATTTGACGCGTATGTGCGTAATGCCGAGCTGGAGGACTTCTTACAAGATAACTATCCTCAGTATTATCAATTGACTGATTCCTTTGTGCGGAGGTTCGAATATATCTCTGCGCGTAATTCTCCTAGTGTCATGTTTGATATTTATGATACATCTTATACCATGGATTTAGAGGATTTCACAAGTGCTTGCAAACTCCCGCAGTGGGGTAATATTAATGATCCTCGCAAATCTGAATTTAGAGATTTTCTTGCTAGTATTACTGTGGGAGAATCTAGGGACATAGCACAAGCTACCATAGGGAGCATTCATTTTCCTGCTATACATTATTTTGCTCTCTTTATTGGTAGATGCATTAACAGTAAGGATGAAGCATGTCACATGTGTGTCCCTGATCTTTGTGTCCTCAAGAGTGTTGTGTCAGATTATAAAGGTTATAACTTGGGGGTAATAGTTGCACGTAGGTTGCAGAATAATAGTAGAAGGGGGGATTTATTTGGAGGAATTTATGCAACCCGTGTGGCTAACTTTCTTAACATAGCCCCACGAGAGGGGGATATGATTATACCTCCTGTTTATTTGGATAAAGAAGCTATGTTCGATCATCATTTTCTTGAGAGGAATGAACAATTCCTCCATTATCGACTAATCTATGACAGACGCAACGTCGTCCCTGTTACTCTTCCTGCTCCCTACCTTTTTGATTATCGGGCAAACAGAAGATATGTTGTCACCAGGGAAGAAGCAACTGAATATGAGAGGGGAATGGAAGCAGCTCGCCAACACGCTGCTTCTCAGGAGGCGGTCGCCTCTGCATCTCAGTACAACCCCAGTTTCACTTATGGATATCAGCCAGGCGGTCATTAGTATTAGACCAACTTAGGCCAAAAGCCTAAACTTGGGGGAGTACGTATTTCTCACCGACTTCACATTCATGTTCACACACTAGTCGTCGGTGCTCATACTCTTTCATTGTATCATCCATGCTAGTTTAAATTTCTTTTTCTAGTTTTCTTCTTGTGTGTCTGATAAACCTAAAGAAAAACCAAAAAAATAGTTAGTTTAATTTCTTTGCTTGTAGTAGAAATTAAAATGAAAACCCAAAAAGATTTCTTGTTCTTCTTTTACTTGTTGGGAGCTTTCCCGTGTAAATAGTTTTATTTTATTTTCTTTCTTTGGGGGTCGAGAAGACTATATTGAAAATGCTTAGTGGCTCTCATATGCATGATTGTTTACTTAACTTAGAGCCCATATTACCCTGTCTTATCTCTTGAGTTGAATGCTTGCAGATTCTAGCTTAGTCCAATGCACGTGCACTCTTATTATTATACACATCGTTCGGTCGTGCAAGTGAAAGGCAATAATGACGATATATGATGGACTTATTGGGATGAGAAAAGCTGGTATAAACTCGACCTCTCTTGTTTTTGTAAATATGATGATTCATCATTCCTGAGTAAGCTATTATGAAGTAAACATATTTGCAATGACATTTAGAGATTATAGTTGCTTGTGCCATGCTTGATTAGCTATGAGTTATAATGGTTTACCTTGCGTGCCAACATGCTATTAGAATGATTATGATGTGATATAGTGGGATGGTATCCTCCTTTGAATGAATTGAGTAACTCGACTTGGCACATGTTCACGCATGTAGTTGAATCAAATTAACATAGCCTTCATGATATTTATGTTCATGGTAGATTATATCCTACTCATGCTTGTACTCGGTGTAAATTAATTTTAATGCATGCTTACAACTGTTGTCGCTCTCTCAGTTGGTCGCTTCCCAGTCTTTTGCTAGCCTTCACCTGTACTAAGCGGGAATACTTCTTGTGCATCCAAACTCCTTAAACCCCAAAGTTGTTCCATATGAGTCCACTATACCTTCCTATATGCGGTATTTATCTATCGTTCCAAGTAAATTTGTATGTGCCAAACTCCAAACCTTCAAATGAAATTCTGTTTTGTATGCTCGAGCTGCTCATGTTACAACTAGGGTTGCCTATATCTTCCATGCTAGGTGGGTTATTCTCAAGAGGAGTGGACTCCGCTCCTCATTCATGAGAAAGGGCCGATAATCGGGATGCCCAGTCCCATGATCTAAAAAGATCAAAGCAAATCAAAATAATTAAACAAAACTCCCCCAGGGCTGTTGTATGTTGGAGGCACTCGTTGTTTTCAGCAAGCCATGGATTGATGCTTGTTGGTGGTTGGGGGAGTATAAACCTTTACCATTCTGTTTGGGAACTGCCTATAATGCATGTAGTATGGAAGATACAGCCATCTCATAGTTGTTGCATTGACAGTGAAAGTATGCCGCTCAAAATGTTATTCAATCTCTATTTTTAAAATCGAGCTCTGGCACCTCTACAAATCCCTGCTTCCCTCTGCGAAGGGCCTATCTATTTACTTTTTATGTTGAGTCATCACCCTTCTTATTAAAAGCACCCGCTAGAGAGCACACTGTCATTTGCATTCATTATTATTTGTTTATATTGGGTATGACTTGACTGGATCTCTTTTACCATGAAGTACAATGTTTAGTCAGTCCTTGATCTTTAAAGTGTCCTGCATTTATGTTTTGCGGTCTCAGAAAGGGCTAGCGAGATACCATTTTGTTATATCATGTTATAATTATTTTGAGAAAGTGTTGTCATCCGAGTTTTATTATTATGGCTCGCTAGCTGATTATGCTATTGATATGAGTAATTGTGAGACCTATGTGTTATTGTGAGTATGGTTAGTTCATAATATTTGCTGAAACTTGAATGTTGGCTTTTCATGTTACAACAACAAGAGCAAACAGAGTTTGTAAAAGTTTTTCTTTATCACTTTCAGTTTATCAACTGAATTGCTTGAGGACAAGCAAAGGTTTAAGCTTGGGGGAGTTGATACGTCCCCAACGTATCTACTTTTCCAAACACTTTTTCCCTTGTTTTGGACTCTAACTTGCATGATTTGAATGAAACTAACCCGGACTGACGCTGTTTTCAGCAGAACTACCATGATGTTGTTTTATGTGTAGAAAAGAAAAGTTCTCGGAATGACCTGGAAATCCACGGAGGCACTTTTTGGAATTAATAAGAATTTTTGGCGAAAGAATTAATGCCAGGGGGCCCACAGGCTGTCCACGAGACAGGGGGGCGCCCCCCCCCCCCCAAGGCGTGGCCTCCTATCTCGTGGGCCCCCTGGACCTCCACCGACGTCAACTCCAACTCCATATATTCACGTTCGAGGAGAAAAAATCAGAGAGAAAGTTTCATCGCGTTTTACAACACGGAGCCGCCGCCAAGCCCTAATCTCTCTCGGGAGGGCTGATCTGGAGTCCGTTCGGGGCTCCAGAGAGGGGGATTCGTCGCCGTCGTCATCATCAACCATCCTCCATCACCAATTTCATGATGCTCACCGCCGTGCGTGAGTAATTCCATCGTAGGCTTGCTAGACGGTGATGGGTTGGATGAGATTTACCATGTAATCAAGTTAGTTTTGTTAGGGTTTGATCCCTAGTATCCACTATGTTCTAAGATTGATGTTGCTATGACTTTGCTATGCTTAATTCTTATCACTAGGGCTTGAGTGCCATGATTTCAGATCTGAACCTATTATGTTTTCATGAATATATGTGTGTTCTTGATCCTATCTTGCAAGTCTATAGTCACTTATTATGTGTTATGATCTGACAACCCCGAAGTGACAATAATCAGGATACTTCTCGGTGATGGCCGTAGTTTGATGAGTTCATGTAATCACTATGTGATAATGCTTTGTTCCGGTTCTCTATTAAAAGGAGGCCTTAATATCCCTTAGTTTCCGTCAGGACCCCGCTGCAACGGGAGGGTAGGACAAAAGATGCCATGCAAGTTCTTTTCCATAAGCACGTATGACTATTTACGGAATACATGCCTACATTACATTGATGAATTGGAGCTAGTTCTATGTCACCCTATGTTATAGCTATTACATGAGGAATCGCATCCGGCATAATTATCCATCACTGATCCATTGCCTACGAGCTTTTCACATACTGTTCTTCGCTTATTTACTTTTCCGTTGCTACTGTTACAACTACTACAAAAACCCAAAAATATTTATCTTTACTTTTGCTACCGTTACCTTTATTATCATACCACTTTTGCTACTAAACACTCTGCTGCAGATACTAAGTTATCCAGGTGTGGTTGAATTGACAACTCAACTACTAATACTCAAGAATATTCTTTGGCTCCCCTTGTGTCGAATCAATAAATTTGGGTTGAATACTTTACCCTCAAAAGCTGTTGCGATCCCCTACACTTGTGGGTTATCACCCTCCACGGGCCCCCTCCACCGTCTACTGTTCATCCAGCCGTCAACACCACGGGGTCCTGTTCATCCAGAGGCAACGCCACCGCTCACTGTTCATCCAACCCCCCCCCCCCGCAACGCTTA
>NC_041383.1:649152145-649196393 GCF_002162155.2 Triticum dicoccoides | reverse complement strand
CAGTTAACAGCCATCGATCGATCGCTCGGGTTCAGTAACGCGTAGCCTGCAGTGCAATCGCTCGGGTTCAGTTAGAACCCAATGCCTCGCTCGGGTTCAGTTAGAGCCAATGCCTCGCACACACGCGCGTACATGTATGAGAGAAACACGCATCGCTCGGCCCCCGACCTCCCACCGTAACTGGGAACTCCCCAAAATTTTCCTCGCCCTCGCTTCTACCACGGTTTTTTCCGTCATGGACGGCCCAAAGAATGTCATGCAGCTGCGTCCCCGGCCCGCCCAGGACGAAAAGCCCATTTTCTGTCATGATTTTTTGTCATAGAAGTAGGAGCCCACCACATCTATGATGATACCGGGTTTTGTCACAATTATCGTCATAGAAGTGTCATATGTATGACAGAAAAAAATTAGTTCAGCCCAAAATTTCACGGATGTGTCTTTTTTTTGTAGTGTCACTGAATATGATATGTTTGATTCCTTGTAATAGTTTTGCGATATAAAGGTGGTGATATTAGAGTCATGCTAGTGAGTAATTGTGGATTAGTAGAAATACTTGTGTTGATGTTTGTGATTCCCGAAGCATGCACGTATGGTGAACTGTTATGTGATGAAGTCGGAGTATGATTTATTTTTTGATTGTCATCCTTTGTGTGGAGGTCGGGATCGCGTGATGGTTAACTCCTACCAACCCTTCCCCTAGTAGCATGCGTGTAGTACTTTGTTTCGATGGATAATAAATTTTTGCAATAAGTATGTGAGTTCTTTATGACTAATGTTGAGTCCATGGATTATATGCACTCTCACCCTTCCATCATTGCTAGCCTCTTCGGTACCATGCATTGCCCTTTCTCACCTCGAGAGGTGGTGCAAACTTCACCGGTGCATCCAAACCCCGTGACACGATACGCTCTATCACACATAAGCCTCCTTATATCTTCCTCAAAACAGCAACCATACCTACCTATTATGGCATTTCCATAGCCATTCCGAGATATATTGCCATGCAACTTCCATCATCATCATATACATGACTTGAGCATTCATTGTAATATTGCTTTGCATGATCGTAAGATAGCTAGCATGATGTTTTCATGGCTTGTCCGTTTTTTGATGTCATTGCTACACTAGATCATTGCACATCCTGGTACACCACCGGAGGCATTCATATAGAGTCATATCTTTGCTCTAGATATCAAGTTGTAATATTGAGTTGTAAGTAAATAAAGTGTGATGATCATCATTATTAGAGCATTGTCCCATGTGAGGAAAGGATGATGGAAGCAATGATTCCCACACAAGTTGGGATGAGTCTCCGGACTTTATGAAAAATAAAAGAGGCCAAAGAAGCCCAAATAAAAAAAGAGGCCAAAGAAGCCCACCAAAAAAATAAAAAATAAAATAAAAGAGAAAAAGAGAGAAGGGGCAATGTTACTATCCTTTTACCACACTTGTGCTTCATAGTAGCACCATGTTCTTCATATAGCGAGTCTCTTGAGTTATCACTTTCATATACTGGTGGGAATTTTCATTATAGAACTTGGCTTCTATATTCCGATGATGGGCTTCCTCAAATGCCCGAGGTCTTCATGAGCAAGCAAGTTGGATGCACACCCACTTAGTTTTCAGTTTGATCTTTCATACACTTATGGCTCTAGTGCATCCGTTGCATGGCAATCCCTACTCACTCACATTGATATCTATTGATGGGCATCTCCATAGCCCATTGATACGCCTAGTTGATGTGAGACTATCTACTTCTTTTTGTCTTCTCCACAACCACCATATTCTATTCCACCTATAGTGCTATAACCATGGCTCACGCTCATGTATTGCGTGAAAGTTGAAAAATTTTGAGAATACTAAAGTATGAAACAATTGATTGGCTAAAACCGGGGTTGTGCATGATTTAAATACTTTGTGTGGTGAAGATGGAGCATAGCTAGACCATATGAATTTGTAGGGATAACTTTGTTCGGCCATGTTATTTTGAGAAGAAATGATTGCTTTATTAGTATGCTTGAAGTATTATTGTTTTTTATGTCAAACGATAGACTATTGCCTTGAATCACTCATATCTTAATATTCATGCCATGATTAGATTACATGATCAAGATTATGCTAGGTAGCATTCCACATCAAAAATTATCTTTTTTATCATTTACCTACTCGAGGACGAGCAGGAATTAAGCTTGGGGATGCTGATACGTCTCTGTCGTATCTATAATTTTTTATTGTTCCATGCCAATATTCTACAACTCTTACATACTTTTGGCAAATTTTTATACTATTTTTGGGACTAGCACATTGATCCAGTGCCCAGTGCCAGTTCCTGTTTGTTACATGTTTTTTGCTTCACGGAAAATCCATATCAAACGGAGTCCAAACGGGATAAAAACGGACGGAGATTTTTTTTAGAATATATCTAAATTTTGAGAAGTGGAATCAACGCGAGACGATGCTCGAGGGGCCCACGAGGTAGGGACGCGCCCCTGACCCTCGTGGGCACCCCGTAAGGCAGTTGTTGCCCTTCTTTCGCCACAAGAAAGCTAATATCCGGAGAAAAATCTTGTTCAAAGTTTCAATCCAATCGGAGTTACGGAGCTCTGGGAATATAAGAAACGGTGAAAGGGCAGAATACCAGAAGGCAGAAACAGAGAGACAGAGAGACACATCCAATCTTCGAGGGGCTCTCACCCCTCCCATGCCAGGGAGACGAAGGACTAGAGGGAGAACCCTTCTCCCACCTAGGGAGAAGGCCAAGGAAGAAGAAGAAGAAGGAGGGGGGGCTCTCTCCCCCTCGCTTCCGGTGGCGCTAGAATGCCGCCGGGACCATCATCATCACCGCAATCTACACCACAACTTCACCGCCCTCATCACCAACTCTTCCCTCCTCTATGCAGCGGCGTAACCCCTCTTTTACCCGCTGTAATCTCTACTTAAACATGGTGCTCAATGCTATATATTATTTCCCAATGATGTATGGCTATCCTATGATGTTTGAGTAGATCCATTTTATCCTATGGGTTATCGTGATTGGTTTGAGTTGCATGTTTTATTATTGGTGCTGTCCTATGGTGCTCTCTGTGTTGCGCAAGCGTAAGGGATTCCCACTGTAGGGTGTTGCAATACATTCATGATTCGCTTATAGTGGGTTGCTTGAGTGACAGAAGCATAAACCCGAGTAAGGGGGTTGTTGCGTATGGGATAAACATGACTTGATGCTTTAATGCTATGGTTGGGTTTTACCTTAATGATCTTTAGTAGTTGCGGATGCTTGCTAGAGTTCCAATCATAAGTGCATATGATCCAAGAAGAGAAAGTATGTTAGCTTATGCCTCGCCCTCAAATAAAATTGCAATAGTGATTACCGGTCTAGTTATCGATTGCCTAGGGACAAATAACTTTCTCATGACAAAAAGATCTCTACTAAAACTAACTTTATTGCTTCTTTATCTAAACAGCCCCTACTTTTTATTTATGCACTCTTTATTATCTTGCAAACCTATCCAAAAATACCTACAAAGTACTTCTAGTTTCATACTTGTTCTAGGTAAAGCGAATGTTAAGAGTGCGTAGAGTTGTATCGGTGGTCGATAGAACTTGAGGGAATATTTGTTCTACCTTTAGCTCCTCGTTGGGTTCGACACTCTTCTTATCGAAAGAGACTACAATTGATCCCTATACTTGTGGGTTATCAATGATACTATCGGAGGAGTAAACGGTGGAGGGGGGCACCGCACACGGCTAAGACAATGTTGTGCCTTTGGGGTGCCCCCTGCCCCTGTATATAAAGGAGGGGGAGGAGGCCGGCGGCCAGGGGGCACGCCATGGAGGGGGGAGTCCTACTAGGACTCCAAACCTAGTAGGATTCGCCCCCCCCCCCTTTCCTTTTTTCCAGAGTAGCAAAGGGGGGAAGGAGAGGGAGTAGGAGAAGGAAAGGGGGGCACTGCCCCCACCCCTTGTCCAATTCGGATTGGCAAGGGGGGTGCACCTCCTATGGCCGGCCCTCTCTCCTCCACTGAGGCCCATGTTGGCCCATTACTTTCCCGGGGGGTTCCGGTAACCTCCCGGTACTCCGAAACTTCCCGAAACCATTCGGGTGTCCGAATGTAACCTTCCAATGTATCAATCTTTACCTCTCGACCATTTTGAGACTCCTCGTCATGTCCGTGATCTCATCCGGGACTCCGAACAAACTTCGGTCACCAAAACACATAACTCATAATACAAATCATCATCGAACGTTAAGCGTGCGGACCCTACGGGTTTGAGAACTATGTAGATATGATTGAGACACATCTCCGATCAATAACCAATAGCGGAACCTGGATGCTCATATTGGTTCCTACATATTCTACGAAGATCTTTATCGGTCAAATCGCACAACAACATATGTTATTCCCTTTGTCATTGGTATGTTACTTGCCCGAGATTCGATCGTTGGTATCATCATACCTAGTTCAATCTCGTTACAAGCAAGTCTCTTTACTCGTTTTGTAATGCATCATCATGTAACTAACTCAGTAGTCACATTGCTTGCAAGGCTTATAGTGATGAGCATTACCGAGAGGGCCCAGAGATACCTCTCCGATACATGGAGTGACAAATCCTAATCTTGATCTATGCCAACCCAACAAACACCTTCGGAGACACCTGTAGAGCATCTTTATAATCACCCAGTTATGTTGTGACGTTTGATAGTACACAAGGTGTTCCTCCGGTATTCGGGGGTTGCATAATCTCATAGTCAGAGGAACATGTATAAGTCATGAAGAAAGCAATAGCAATAAAACTTTACGATCATTATGCTAAGCTAATGAATGGGTCTTGTCCATCACATCATTCTCTAATGATGTGATCCCATTCATCAAATGACAACACATGTCTATGGTCAGGAAACATAACCATCTTTGATTAACGAGCTAGTCAAGTAGAGGCATACTAGGGACACTTTGTTTTGTCTATATATTCACACATGTACTAAGTTTTTGGTTAATACTATTCTAGCATGAATAATAAACATTTATCATGATATAAGGAAATATAAATAACATCTTTAGTATTGCCTCTAGGACATATTTCCTTCATCCACATCATGACCCCATCGCCGCAAAATCACAACAGTCGTGCCGCCCCATCACCAGTCGGAGAGCCCGGGAAACGCCGCCAACGACCGCCACCCGGACCAAGCCCATCCTCACATACCCGGAGCGGAAGCTCCGACCTGCCTCGGGCCTAGATCTGGCCCGCCCGAGCACGAACCATAGGTCTCAACCATCCTCCGTCGTGCGAGCATTTCGCGCGCCACCGGCTCGGACCTGGAAGAGGGGAGAACGCCGCCACCGCCTGCACCCCAGCAACAACCATCAGCCACCGTCGTCTGAGCCGCCGAGGCCGCGCCGTTGACCCATGCCAAGACCAAGGACCGAACGAGTCTGAGCAGGGCAGTGCCATCATGCGAGCACCACCATGCCCAGCTCGTCCCCGGTCGGGTCCACGGCCCCCACGCAAACAAGGCTGGAGCAACGCCCAGGCCGTAGATCCACCCAGGACCCGCAACCCGCAATCGCGCCGTCCCACCCGAACTAGAGCAGCGCCGCCTGCAACCCTCCGCCGTCGCCCCGCAACCACCACGGCGACAGTGCCCGCCCGCGCCACTTCTCAGCCGAGCGCCTCGCCGCCACCACGCCCTGCGCCAATGTCGCACCCCTGCCGAGACGCCGCATCTCACGTTGTAGCCGCACGCCAGGGAGGGACGAGGAGCCCCGCCACCGCTGACGCCAACCGGGCTTCGCCCTCCGGTGGCAGCGGGGGAAGGGGAGGAAGGGGAAGGCGTGCCGGAGTGGAGGCTAGGGTTCGTCCACCGCCGCTCGCGAGAGCGACGCAGGCGAAGCAGTGTACATAATACTCCCTTCGTAAAGAAATATAAGATCGTTTTTTCTTCAATAAAAGATATAATATCGTTTAGATCACTAAAGTTGCATCGATTCCAATGTTTTTCTTCCATGTGATAAGCTGGCGAGGTTGTCAACTGGTTCGATCTTCTGTTGGAGTTGGATTGGACTAGGTGAATGCCCGTGCGTTGCAACAGGAGCATACTTAATTTTATTTTACAGGCTCACATTAATCATGTCAAGCATATAATTTTCAAATCTCATGCATATCAAGCAGCATTGTCAACCTCCTTTTAACTTGAATTCAGACTTCATCTTCTTCCTCAGGCCATTTGGCGCACGCGAGATCTACAAAACCAATTATTATACTTTGCATGTTACAATTTAGATTAAGTTGCTACGTGAACATGCATCGCTATGGAGTAAGAAAGGCGCAACTAAACCCCTCATGTTCTAACTATCACCGCTGACATGTATGCTCTATACATGACCCACATCCAATCATCTCACCCACATGTCTCTTGACTCACGCATAACATGAACTAACTCAGATACCATGTGCTATTGTCCCCAACTACATCCAGACTTCAATGACCTTCCGCTACAGGATTTCCATCACCAACACTTCTTCTTCTCATCAACGGATCGTGTAACAATGCAACTGTAAATTTAGCCAACTGTTCTATCAGCAAATTACAAGCCATCCGCTAAAAAAAGCAAATTACAAGCCATTTTATCTGAATATTAGAATATAATACAAGTTAAGATGAATTATAGAAAGCAAGGCCACATACCTCTATAGATTTAAACTAACATTTATTTATTTGTTAACTCAGATATTAAAACAACACATCTCGGACTGCTCCTATTATTTTGGTACAAAATGAAGGTTGTGTGCATCATTTTGATGGACAAGCCAGGGGCTCGTCTCCTTTTCAGAGAAAAAACAACTTGATTGCTCCTACTTTCAGTAGGCAACATATGTGCTACTACATAACTAAGAGCACTTCAGTGCTTTTCCCGCAAAAACAAAAACTAAGAGCACTTCTATAAAAAATGGTGGATGGTCGCTCAACAGGCAACACCCATTTTTTTACATCGCTTCACTGCTTCAAAGAATGAATTGCTGCCGTGTTCACCATGCCAAAAACTCTTTTGACGCAAACAACATAGGGTGACTAACCACCTAAACCTGTATCAGTATAAAGCAAGTCGTACATGTAACGTGTTACAACTGCCAAGGATTGGCAACTGGCATGGACATGATGGTCATCAAACTGAGGCTAAGACCTGCATGAAAAAACTTTAAAAGGATTATGGACGCACAGAACAAAGGCGAATTGGGATCCATGCAGCTTAATTGGATGCCAATTAAAGGCCCATACTCTATATCCATCTGAATCCTTTTTTAGATAAGAAACACCAAACTATGGCAAAAAAACAGTAATTGACGACACAAACATTCTTTGTACTAAGACCTTGATGCATCATACCATAAATTTACACCATAGGAAAATAAATATATCTATGAATGGAATATACCGATCGGCAAAAACTCAGGTTAGTAAGATGAAGAAAACAGAACTGGATTCCTAAACCAAAGTGTCAAATTCTCACACAAATTACTTAGTACTCCCTCCGTTCCAAAATAGATGACTCAACTTTGTACTAAATTTAGTACAAAGTTGGGTCATCTATTTTGGAACGGAGGGAGTACTATTTAGACACCTATTTTCTCGATCGATACTTACACCCTTTCATATTCTAGCAACCAAGAAACTACATAAAATTGGGACCTCCCCATGGTCTGGCTCCTCCAGAGTACCAGCTCCTCATCGTTCTCGTTCTGCGCAGGCGCTGTCTGCCAAGGTGGCATCAACTCCATGATTGCCTCCTCCAAGCTCAACGACAGTCAGCCCAATTAAAAATTGAAGAAAAATGTTGTTGGTTATACATGACAACTACAACAACAATAATTAGACATACAAGACCACCATTGAAAAATTTCGGAACACCTACTTGTTTTATGTGGGTATATAAGCTCTCACATTCCACATTACAAGTCAGAAAACAAAAAATGATCACGGGTTTCTGTTTCCGGTTTGCAAGATATAAGCTTTTATAAAACTGTTTATTATCGCTACTTTGTTTCTCTGCAAGCAAGAATACATAAATCGGAAGAAATATATCTGCTCATACTATAACTGATTTTCTTTTCTTCCCTACAAAATATATGCATAAATGTGAAGAGAATATAGTTCAAGGTAATATGTGTGATCATTGTTCCATATATACATAGTTAAGAGGAGAAACAACTTATACCACCTATAAATTTGTTCTGTACAACAATTCTGCAGTGCAAGACAATCAAAGAGGATGATACTCCCAATGCAGTTAGGCATAGTGAGAGCGACAATCATAGTATTGAAACGAATTGCCTATAAATACATGAAACTCGTGGATAAAATTGACAAACAATGAAACTCTGTGAATTCAGAATAAGCAAGTATCTCCAACTGTTGGTAAAATCATAATTGACCTCCTTCAGTGAGCTCCTCACGAAACATTCATTCATCTCTACTATCTTCTATTTAGTCAAAAGTTGAATGCTTGAAAAAATAAGTATTGAACAATCAGTGCTATATTTTTAGGAATTTAGTCAAAACTGATCCTGTGTATACCCTTCTTCCCAACCATGCTTGAGAACTACTTATTACATAGTTGACGTGTTACGTAGATGTGTAGCCGAACCAGCGCTGGAGGCCGAGACTTTGCCCGAAAACTCCATGGATGGTCGGAGGACGTGATCCCAGGAGAAAAAAGTTGTCTGGTCTTTATCGCCAAAGCTTCTCTCTGAGTCGCGAGTTGTAGCATGGACGCACCCGACCTCAAAAACCTGCAAAACAAAACAGGGGAAGATAAAAGTAGGGGGAGCACGAACTGAGGGAGTGGGAGGATTGGGCCGTGGCCGGTGACCGGATCGGCGCCACGTCGGCCTGACGATACGAGCCAATGGCGGCGACCCCTTGGATGCCAGGAGCTCGGGCCCACGCCCTCCTCGACGGTCGAGGGCGAAGCTGCTTCGAATCCTTTGGTCGCCCGCTTCGGCGGGCTTGGTCCATCGCGAGTGGCAGGCTGCAGAAGGAACAAAGCGCCATCGATGGTGACGGATTTGGATGCCGATCTCACCAGCAGCTCACAGGATTGGAAGAGAAGGGGGTGGGCGACGCCGGATTCGGTAGCGAGACTGTGGCGGCGAGCAGATCGGGAGGGGTAGGGCCAGGGCAAAGTGTTGGCGTGGGTTCGTTTGGGAGCGAGAGAGAGCGAGATCGCGTTGACTCACGTTCAGTTTTTTTTTCAGCGGCTGGGTGAGAACGCGATCGGCTGGGTGGAGGGATTGACCAATCGCACGACGTAAGACGGAAACGGAACCTTACGGTTCTTTTAGATAGTATAGAGAATAGAGATAGAGATTATATGTGGGGCTTGGACGTAAAGAAACGCATGCATATCCTGACATTTTGGTGGCTCTGGTGGAGGTATGCGGAATAAGCTAAGGAAGGGAGAGCTGGTTTGTCAGCTGGCGAACTTGCGAGGCGTACACACAGCGCAGTCATGGAATACATGGAGGTCTATCTTACTGAACCAAAGAAAATTGTTGTCGACAAATGGGCAACACCAACTGAGTAGATGGTGAAGATCAATGCGGACATACGGGTCCTTTGTTCCAGGTGATGAGCATGCCGGCTGGGGCGTGGTGTCGAGAGACTCGAAGGGGGGGGCATTGTGGCCGCCAGGGAGGGCAGGCAAGACCATATACCCTATGAACCAACCCTATTCCCTTTCGGAAATTAAACGTGGCAGGCTAAAGTTACCTGCACAACTAGACGTATCCGGAGTACTATAACCTGGCCAACCCTATTCCCGTTCGGAAACTAAACGCAGCGGGCTAAAGTTCTTGGCATATATAAAGATGTACTAGGGCTAGTCTTGGATTCGCCGGCACCGCCAGATAGCACCACCCACGAACGATGGAAGTAGTAACCTTGTCCGCCGTCTCCATCGAGGCAGTAGTCGGGGCGACCAATGACAACGAGGCGCAACGAAGGTCAATCGCTCCGCCAGATGCGCCCGAGGCCGCCGATTGGTCTGGCCTGCTGCAGGACCTCCTGCTGGCCATCATGGCGGCGCTGGATGTCCCCAGCCTCGTCCGTTCCGGCGCCGTCTGCACGTCCTGGCGGGACGCCTACAGCACCTTCCGCTTACCCGCGCTGAAGCAAGCGCCGTGCCTGCTCTACGCCTGCGACGAGTACGGGCCCAAGGAGGCCGCCCTGTACTGCCCCTCCACCAACACCACCTTCCGCGTCCCCTTCCCCGGCCCGCCGCACGAGAAGCGGGGCTTCGTCTTCTCGTGCCACGGCTGGGTGTTCGCTGCCGATGAGGTCGGCGACCCGTACCTCTTCAACCCCACCACCGGCATCCAGGCCGCGCTCCCGCCGGTCAAGACGCTCTCGGGCCGCGACGAGGACTTCTACGACGATGAAGGCAAGAATGTCCTCACCCTCGAGGGTGTCGACGAGAACGGAGACCCGAGAACCGACATCCTCTGGGCACGAGATATTGAGTATATCCAGGTCGCCATCTCCTCCGCAGCCGAGGTGACTGCATGCACTGTCCTGATCATGCACAATCCAGATTCGATGCTCTCGTTTGGCAAGCCGGGCGATAAGCGGTGGACATTGCTCCCCAACCTTCAAACACGTCAAACCGGTGGTGTCAGTGATGTTCTTTACAACGATAAGGACGGCCTGTTCTACGTTCTACATAATACTGCATCCATCAGTGTTGTGGATCTCAATGGGCCTCAGCCGAGGCTGACCATGACTCCTGCAGGTGTGGAGGATGCAGGATACCATAGATACCCCACTCAAGAATCGCAGGACATACAAAGACATTGTGCCGTATGTGATCGATGATCGTATTGAATTGGCAAATAAACATGGCGGTGACAGGCTTAGTGAAACTGTCATTGATGACCAACAACACATTGACGGTAAGGAGCAGCGTGATAACGAGGTCAAGACGACAGAGATCCTAGTCTTCAAGGTTGACATGGATAGGCGAAAACTGGTAGAGCTTCAGGACATTGGAGATTGCGCAATCTTCCTTGGGTTCAATGCCACTGTGTGCCTTTTGACCAAGGACACAACATTGGAACCAAACTGCATCTATCTCACGGACGATTTTCACCATCCATCATGTCAGCCAATGTTGCGGAAAGATCTTGGTATCTGGAACATCAAGAAAAGGATTATGCAGAAGCTTGACGATGTGTGGCCAATCATGCATTCTTGGCTAGATTTACCGACTCCAATTTGGATCACACCAAGTTTAGCGTCGCCGGTGTGCTTGGCGCCGCCTATTGCCGGGAGTGCGGCGACCACGGCACGACGTGCGAGGAGGACCCAATGCCGGTGTGAACTCGTGAGTGGGGTCCACCCGGGGGCCGCCGGTGGCTTAGGATGGCCGCCGATCGGACTCCCGACAATGGCTGCGGACCGGGAGGGGGCGGTGGTTTTCAATTATTATCTGTGGGATTGCGTGATGACGATTGGTAGGATAGCGGAATATACGCTTGTATGTATGGCACACACGTTCCGGCGAGCGAACATGCGGAAGTGTGTACCTTTTGTCAAAGGACTTGCATTGATTCTGCTTTTTCTTTGTTTATCTATATACTAGCACATATGTTCGTGCGTTGCAACGGATAAAATATTTTGTTATTTGATTTTGAGCTATTGAACTATTTTTTTAATGTGTAATAGAAATATATAGGCTGAAAAATCTAGACATATACTCTTTAGATCTTTATAAGGGAAAAAACTCAAAACAACAATAGAAAAATACACTTTGCTGGTAACTTAAATTTTTTCTGATGGACCACATCATAAATACCATCTGGCATATGAAAATGCCAAAGGTGGCATATGGGGAAGGAAAACGTTATTTTTAAGCTGGATGATTTCGTCTCGTGCAAACCGCCTCCTGTGTGCACCACGTGTCCCGTGGAGGCCCACCCACCGCCCACCGCTTCCTTATCTTCTGCCAAGAGGCAAACAAGCCACCTATTCTTTTACCAAAAAGGCTTTAGCACCGCTGTATAAATAAAGCAAACCACCATAGCCAAACGGTACACATAAGTTCACCCACACACACAGTCACACGAATATAGAGTACAAATAGGTTCTGCTGAGGGCACAGCTCAACAAGCCCTAAAAAAGAAAAAGGAAACGAAGGCGGGTCAACCGCGGTAGCAGGAAGGAGCTAATCCGGCTCGGGCGGTGGAGGAGGGAGCGGCGGCGCCAAGCGAAGAGCCATCGCGCGAAGGTCGGAGATGATGGTGGTGATGGCGTCTCGGTCCTGGTGACGGCTAAGCGGCTGCCAGAGCTGCAAGTAACCACATAATTTGAACACAACATCAGTAGCGCGTCGGAGAGGAACCCGCTGAATGACAAGCTTATTACGCACAGTTCAGAGCGTCCACACGAGCACCCCAATGAGCAGCCACCTAATGTGGCGGCCCAACATGGGGGAGGCCTAAATCTCGGCGAGGAGATCATGGAAGTTGGTGTTACACCAAACACCACAGATCGCCTCGCGGAGGCAGCCCCAGAGGAATTGGGCGGACACGCACGAGAGAGGCACCCCAATGAGCAGCCACCTATTCTTTTTCCTCTTTCCCTGTACAAGATCCTCTTCGTCTCTATCACCTTCCCCTCTATTTGCTCTTCTCCGCCATGGATATGCTCTCAAGCTGTAGCCCCCGAGTCCATACTCTCCGTTCAATGTTTTGCAAAGCCATCGCCGTGATGTGAAGCAAAGATGGCCGTTGCCGCCGCGCGGCGTTGCAACACTCGTCGGCTCAGCCGGTGGTGGGATGCAGCGCTTACCGGCATTGCAGGGGAGACATGCGCTGTGCTCACCTGCGTTGCAGGGGATACCCGTGCTGCCATGCGGCGCCCACTGGCGTTGCTAGCTGCGTGGGAAACGACGCCACGGGATGGCATCGGTGCTATAGACCGTCGTCCGGTGTGATGTCGCAGGATGGCATCGGTGCTGCAGACCGGCGTCCGGCGTGACGCGCTCGCGGTGCTGCAGAGTGCAGACCAGCGTCTGGCGTGACAGGCTCGCGATGCTGCAGAGTGCAGACCAGCGTCTGGCGTGACAGGCTCGCGGTGCCGCAGAAGACGATGGTGCCATCTGTTGGTGTCTAGCCTACACACTGAACCACGGCGATCACCGGAGACAAGGAAGAACAAGAGTGAGAGAGGACACGAGGTTTCCGGGCGCACAAACGCCTCCGGCCGCACGAACAGCCCCTTGTATTTCCGGCGAGGTCGAACTCTGCCACACATACACTCCGAGAGGCTACATCTCTCTTTGGCTACTCTTGCTCTACCACCTACGTCTGTTTAAGTAGCACACGCGCACACACGCTACCAGGGCAACAACCTGCCCGGCTCCTATGCCACTCACGCACAAGACTAGGCCAACATGCATACACAGACACACCACGCTAGCTAACAACCACTATGCGCATGCATTTGACTCGGCTACACACCAACTAACCACGTACTGACTTCACGATCTACACGACGCGGCCGGCTATGCCACTAACTAACCTATGCATGTCAAGATTAATGCAATCAATTTCCTTCCTGATCTTGACATGCCTTGTCGTCGACCGTCGTCTTGAACGCCTTCGCTCGACATCATCACGCGCCTCCACTCCCGCTGCGACGTGCCGTGTGCCTGCCGTCGCCGGAGTTGATGCAGCTCGCGCCGTGGAACTGCTCGATGCTGGCGACGACGGGGAAGAGCCGATCCACACCGTATCCAGCAGCTTCTTGACGAACGCCGCGTCGCCCAGCGTCTCCCCGAGGTTGGCGTACCTCGCCGCCATCGCCGCGAGGCTCCCGCCGTACACGTCAAGCTCCTCGCCGTCCGCCATCTTCAGGCGGTCGAATTCGCCGCGCAGCGTCGCCAGCCTTGCCGCGCGCACCCGATCGGCGCCGTCGAACCTCACCTTCAGGGAGTCCCATACCTCCCTGGCGGTGAGCTTCGTCGACACCTACAGCAGCACATCCTCCGGCAACGCCCCGAGAAGCAACGCGCGCGCGTCTTGTCCTTCTGCGCTTTCATCGCCGCGTCGCCCGGCGCCACCGCCTCCCATACGGTGTGGACGTCGAGGATCGCCTGCGCCTTGATGGCCAGACCGTGTAGTTGTCCGCGGTCAGCATCGGCATCGCCATCGTCGCTGATCCGCCCGCGCGCCGCCGTGTGGGACGAGCGCCATAGTCACCGGTGATCGCCCGAATCGAAGCTCTGATACCAATTGTTGGTGTCTAGCCTACGCACTGAACCACGGCGATCACGGGAGACAAGGAAGAAACAAGAGTGAGAGAGGACACGAGGTTTCCCGGCGCACAAACGCCTCCGGCCGCACGAACAGTCCCTTGTATTTCCGGCGAGCTCGAACTCTGCCACACATACACTCCGAGAGGCTACATCTCTCTCTGGCTACTCTTGCTCTACCACCTACATCTGTTTAAGTAGCACACGCACACACACGCTACCAGGGCAACAGCCTGCCCGGCTCCTATGCCACTCACGCACAAGACTAGGCCAACATGCATACACAGACGCACCACGCTAGCTAACAACCACTAAGCGCATGCACTTGACTCGGCTACACACCAACTAACCACGTACTATGCCACTAACTAACCTATGCATGTCAAGATTAATGCAATCACCATCAGGGCTGCAACGGAACGCTGCACGGTTCGTTGTAGCTCCGGCGGCGCTCCGCCGGAGCTGCAACGAAGCGCGCCGGAGCTGCAATGAAGCCCCGTCGGTGCTGCAGTGGAGCTTAGCCACGTCGTCGTGGTTGCAATGGAGCGTCGCGGGGTCGTAGGCTGCAATGGAGCTCCGTCGGCGCTGCATTGGAGCGTCGTTGCGGCTGCAATGAAGCTTCGCCGACGCCGTCGGTGCCACCTTGCAGTTTTGTCTCGTCGTCAAAAGTTGCATTGGAGCTTCGCCGGAGGGCAATAGAGCTTCTCCGGCGCCGTCGGTGCCACGTTGCAGCTTTTCTCGCTGTCGAAGGTTGCATTGAAGCTTCACTGGAGGGTGTCGCTGGGGGTGCACTCGATGTTTTTGCAATGGATAGCACTTGGAGACTCTCGGTGCTGCGCCAGATAGGACGACCACGGACGCTAGAATGGACGGCTGGCTAGGCGGATGATTTCTCTAGAAATCATCCGGCTGATCCGCAGCACCCGCTATGGGGAAATCCTGAAGACTCTAACCTTTCAAAGACAAACCATCCTTCGGCACTATCAAGATTTGTGCACAAAGACGCAGCCATTCGACTGCAAAGACGCTGCTTAGGTAAATACCTTCACTTTTGCAAGGAATTCGTGATATCTTCGATATCCTTCTTGCAAAATTCATTTGCTACAGATAAAAGGATCGCTTGCATATTTCAATATGTAAGGGAATCTCCAACGACAATCCGCAAAAAGCCTCCGTGGATATGAATGCGGGAGTGTGCCATCCAACGCTAGCCGCTTTTTGTCTGTCAGCAAATTCAAATTCAAATCTACACTGATCGACACAACATGCCTGATCACACCCGCCGCGGATCGCATCCCCGATCACAATCAAAAGGAGGAAATGCTTAGTTTTTACATGCCCGAATAAAAACTAACATCAGTCCGGCAGTCCGTGCATTTCGGCCCTGCCAGACCGGCCATCCCAGCAAGATACTTCCCGACCAAGGAGGTGTCGACGCCGCCGCATAGGCAGCCTCCGCCTCCGCCGCGACCTCATCTTCCGCCGCCGTCAACTCATGTTTCTGTCGCTTCAACATCTGGTAGCGGATGGATTGCACGATAATTCTAGTGTCGGCATCCAAAGAGTCGATATTCAAGGTCAACATATTGGCGTCCTCCGCATTGGCGGCTATCTTCACCCTCTTTTCCTCGAGCGCGGCCTTCTTCTCGTCGAGCGCCGCCTTCCTCTCCAAGATCACGGCCTTCCTCTCCTCGATCATGGTCCTCCTTTCTTCGAGCTTGATCTTCTTATCCGTCGCATCCATCAGCTGCTTGAACCTCTCCGCCTTCCACTCCTCCTTGATGTCCGAGCGCCTCGCGCATGCCTCGTCCTTCTTCGGCAAGATCTCTTCGAACCTCTCCGTCAGATTGGCCGCCGCACCTTCTCGCTTCGTCCTCTCCTCCCTCTTCTTGCCATGCAGATTTCTTCTAACCTTCTTCGGCGGTTCTTGGGCTAGGTCGGTAGGGTCATCAGTTTCTTCCTCGTTGGCTTGGGCGGCGGTTTTGGCAATGAAAAGGTTCCACTTTGGCTGCCCATTCAACTTCAACCAACAATGCATGACGGTGAAGGAATTCTTCTCCAAACTTCTTGTACACCACACAAGCACGAGTAGGCTACAAAAGTGAAACAATGCATATCCGTCTAGTGAGCAACAAAACAATACATGTCCAGCTAGTGATCAACAACACTAAAGCATATCCGGCTAGTGATCAACTTACTTGCTCGATGATTTGTGCACCGCTAGACCACCGTGCGATGAGATGCTTTAAGTGCCCGCAATACTTGGAGACGGCCTCTTGGATGGTGTACCATCGATGATTGAGGGATTTCCACTCACGGTTGTGGTTCCACGCATCAGAGTAGGACGCGAAATGCTTGTGCTCATGGAACCATATGTGAATGTTACCCCAAAAGGTGGTGCCCTTTTGCTCCGTGCCATGGACAAGATCGAGGCTAGTGGCGCAGCAGCTCGCCCTCCCGCATGTTGAAGCTTTCTCCTCGACCCTTCTTCTTCGGATCGCCGGATGTATCATCCAGATCATCGTTGTTGCCATCCTCCTCCCCCACCTCCCCCCTCCGGATGCTGCTCTCCGGTGGCTCAATGCTGTTGTTGCTATGTGCCATCGCCAGTCTGGGTGTAAGACTATTGCGTGGTCGTTTGGGTATAGGACTGCTGGTGTTGGTAGTGGCCAGACTAGGTGGGATCCGAGTCTTCCACCTGCCCGTCCTCATATCCCCCTCCTCCTCCCTCGCCTCCATCGTGGATGATATCGAGCATATCCCTGTCCGCGTCATACGCCGACTCCCCCGCTCTAGGCATCGCAGCAAACAGCGTGCGGGCACCCATCTGCTCTCCGCATGTCGTCCTCGCCCGGATGAGCAGCGGCAAAGAATACTTGGAGAAGTGTGGTGCGGCGTTAATGTTGACGATGTAAGACGTTGACGATGTAAGGAACCATACCGGCATGAGTTGTGAGCTGCTTGGCGGCGTAGTAGTACGGAGGCTTGTAAGGCTCCAGCCACGGCGCCGTCTGTACTGTGGGCGCGCGCGTCTGGTGGCGTGCGCCACGGCCTTGCCAACCGCCCCGTCCGCCACGCCGACCACAACCATCGCCACCACCAGGCCCACCGGCGGCCAGACGCTTCTTCATCTTCTCCTCCTTTGCGGCCTTCGCTTTGACGCGGCGATTTCTGATATGTATCTCGTTGTCGTGCCGTCTGACCAACTCCTGCAGGTGTGGAGGATGCGGGATACCATAGATACCCCACTCAAGAATCGCACGACATACAAAGACATTGTGCCGTATGTGATCAATGATCGAATTGAATTGGCAAACGAAAATGGCGGCGACAGGCTTAGTGAAACTGTCATCGATGACCAACAACACATTGATGCTAAGGAGCGGCGTGATAACAAGGTCAACACGACTGAGGTCCTAGTCTTCAAGGTTGACATAGATAGGCAGAAACTGGTAGAGCTTCAAGACGATGGAGACTGCACGATCTTCCTTGGGTCCAACGCCGATGTGTGCCTTCGACCAGGTCAAAACATTAGAACCAAACTCCATCTATCTCAAAGACGACTTCGACCCTCCATCAAATCAGCCGATGTTGCGCAAAGATCTTCGTCCCTGGAACATCAAGAAGAGGAGTATGCAGAACCTTGGGGATGCGTGGGCAATCATGCACTCTTGGTTAGATTTAACGGCTCCAATTTGGATCACACCAAATTTAGTTGCTGGTGTTGCAAAACAGTAATAGATGGTTGCAGTGTTTACCAGCGGTGTGACTCGATTCTTACCAGCCAGACAGCAATACGAAATACGATGGAATTTTCCAAGCTTTATTCACATAGTTTTACCCAAATCGGAAATTTTGATCACACCCACACTCTGCAAAAATACTTAGAATATGTGGTCCAGTTGCAACCATTTCATACAAAGTATCTTGCATCTATCCAATTTTCCTTTGTTGGTCAATATATTCTGTTGTTCTTCCATGTAATAAGCTAGCGGGGTTGTCAACTGGTTCGATCTCCTGTTGGAGTTGGATTGGCGCCGAGATTGGTTCGCGTAAGAACCAAAGGTGGACACAGGTAGGATCTCTCTTTAGGGCCAGTTCTTTTGTGTAGACATGTAGATGTACTCGACACATACATGTAATCTCAACAATCTTATCTCTATCTCTTCCGTGTAACAACCAAATACTCAGCGATCACTAAAGCCTTGTAAGCCACGACAGGGGTGTTTCCTGCCCTTGATCAATATCCAAAACAAAACGCATCTCGCCATGTCTTCCACCTTGGCTCGGGCTGTTCTCAATCTTGGACCGCTGCCAACTGAGAAGCTTGTGAGGGGGAACTTGCACCTATGAAAGACCCAGGTCATGCCCTCATGGAGCGCAGGTCACAGGCCTTCAGGACGGAACCGATGCAACGCCTCCAAAGATGGTGGAGCAGCAGCAGTCGGACAAGAGCACGACCATCATGCTAAACCCATTCTATGGACCATGGCTGTCCAAGGACAAGCAAGTCCTCAGCTACCTGTTGAATTCTCTATCAAAAGAGATTCTTGCACAGGTCATTGGTGGTAAGGAGAATACTTCGATCCATCGATTGCACTCACGATGTTGTTCGCCTTGCAGTCACAACCTCGGGCCATGAACCTAAGATTCGCCATCGTCAACACAAAAAATGCAACATGCCGAGCACCATGTTCATCGGGAAGATGAAGAGCCTCGGGGATGAATTGGCTATAGCTAGTCGTACAGTGTCTGATCTGGTGATGGTCGACCACATCCTCGCTGGACTCGATCGTGACTATGACCCCATAGTTGCAGCGGTCGGTGCCATCAAGAACTCCATCATCGTTGATGACCTTTTCTCATAGATTTCCACCTTCGATCATATGATGGACATGTTGGGTGATGGACCCACTGGTGGCTTCCACACGTCCGCCAACGCGGCCTACAGAGGGCGGCCTACAGAGGGCGCGGCCAAACTCGCGGCAAGGGCTACACGTGTGAGGAACCAGGGGAGCCGCCATGGTGATCGTCCGTCTTATTCTCCTGCCCGAGGTGGTGGCTGTGGCGGCTACGATCAACAGCCACAACAACAACCATCGCACCAAGAATGGGACTACCCCGAGTGCCAGATCTGCTTCAAGCGTCACGCCGACGGTGCAAGGGTGTTTTGGCACCGCTATGAGGAGAGCGGTCATGAAGAGAAGGGGGAATGGTATTGATACTAATTGATATGCAGATTCTGGCGCCACCGAATACATTACTGGGGAGCTCGACAATCTGACCATGCCAGGGGGTGACCAAATGCAAACGACAAGCGGTTCTGGTATGGATATTACTCATATTAGAAACTCAATTGTTAAAAAACCCATAAAATATTTGCGTCTAAATAATGTTTTACATGTCTCACATAAAAAAATCTTGTCTCTGTTCAACATTTTTCCCTTGACAACAATGTTCTCATAATACTTTGTCCTTAGGGTATCTCGAATGCCGACCCCCAAACTGGGCAGCACATCCGTCCGCAGATAGAGGGGGGCCGGTCTGCGGACACTGATGCTGGAGCCATCCATCCAACCGTAGCCGCATCCATTTTGAAACAAATTTCAACAAACCGAACTAATTTCATCAAATATTATTGGTTTTATTAAAGTTCGGACATAATGTACAGATAACGGCCGATATTTTGGTTGTTTAACTCAAACTAAAAAAACCTAAAGCTTGTACAAGACGGCCACCTCGTCTGCATGGCCACCCTGCCCGGCCGCACCGTCGTCGTCGTCCCTCCAGCGGCGTAGGGCACTGGTCCGTCCCGGCAGCCTTGTCCGGCCGTTGCCTGGTGCTCGTGGAGGTGCCACACCGCTTCCTCGTGTGTGGTGTGGATGGCCGTTGCGGCCAATGCTGATAGCGCACGCGGAGCTCTGATGGCGGCCTTTTCCCCTGCCGGCATTGACGGAGACGTCGCTAAGCGATCACTCCTCGCCGATCTTGGCGAGCTCGCCGTCAAGGCAGTGCGACGCCTCGCGGTCGTATCAGTGGTTGTGATGGAGCGGTCGAGGGCCCAGGTGGCGAGGCCAGGGTCATTGCGGACCTAGTCTGGCACCGCGTCCAACTTGGCAAACGCGGAGCGGCGGTCGGCGTTGCGCTGCTCGTACCATGTTGCATCCTTCCCACCCGCTCCTCGAGAGAGACGATGGCCCATGATCTCGAGGGACCGCCGCCGCTGAGGTAATGGAGGATGCGACCGCGGGCCTTGGCGATCGCCGACGGCAGTTCGTCCTTGATGAACTGGCCACGCCGGTTGCGGTGAGGAGGTGAGGCCAGCCTGTAGATGCGTGTGTAGCGGTTGTGCGGTGGCGGCGGCGGCGGCTCCTCCTTCACACGGCGCTCGATTAGGATGCCGTCGTTGCTGACGGTGATGTCGGCTCGTCCTTGACGCGATGTCCGAACTGGACGCCGCCTGGTTACGTTGGGTGGGGTGAAGCCGACTCCTCCATCACGCATCGGAGAGGAGACACGGGTTTATCCTTGACGCAGTAATGCGGCATGGACGGCGGTTCCTCCTTGACGGGCCGCGCCGACGAAAGGGCGTCGGTCCATGCTCCCGGAGCGAGCGCTCTATCATCAGCTTCATCTCATGGACGAAATGCTCATCGGTCACAACGGCCTCCCGAGGAGGCGCGGCTGCTGCTACGATGGCTGATGCTCCTGCTCGCCAAAGGAGATGACAATTTCCTCCTTGCTAAAGGAGCCGGCAGCCGTGGAGGCCGAGGGGCCCAGAGCGAGGGTTGCGACGCAATGAGCCAGATGACGATCTATTGCCGCCGCCAGCTGGCACAGAGAACCAATACTTAGGCGTCGCCGGAGTTGGAGGGGATCAGGGAGGAGGAGGGGATCGAATGGGAGGAGCTGCGGATGTGCATCGCCAGAGCACAGCTTATACAGCCACGTCCAGGCCATGCAAAGAGACGATCAGGTCGATTCAATGCGACGAAGCAGCAAGAGTTGGTTTCTCGGGACGCAACATCGGCATTGAACCGGCAACACACAAGAGGTGGCGTCGGTCAGCGTCGCCCACCCGTCCGGTCACGTCGCGCGACTTCAATGTCGGCTGCTACATGCTCTGGGCCGATATGAATGCGACGCGGAAAGTGGCACGTGTGTTGGATCGAAAGTGCGGGAGGGCGAGGAGGGTTTTTGGTAGGCCAGATTTGTCGGAAGCGGACGTGGTAGCCCTCCACACACCCGCATACCCCCACCCCCACCCCCCACCCCCCGGCGCGGTTTGTGGAAAAAATATCGTCTAAACCATCAAATACACTGATACAGAACTATATTGGATGTTAAAACACGTCCGGACACCGTGGGCCGGGCAATTGCATACGGTTCGAGGTTCCCGGGATGCCCTAAGACTAGTTTGTTTGCAATCCTACAGGCAGCTAACATGCCCTCCTTTCCATCTTGGCAATTTTATAGCATCTACAGTCGGACCTCTCAAAGCCACCTCATACGCTCGGGTGGGCTGCCCGGTCACGTTTTTTTGACCCAGACGGACGCCTCAAACGGGCCTCAAACGTCCGGACTGACCGGCATCCCCCATATCCAGCCCAAATACGAGGCGGATATGGGGTGGTCCGGACACGCACGGGCGCGTTCGCCTGACAAGCCCGACCCAGCACCGACCCCACGGATGTCCAACAAAAAAAAACCATCGGCCTCGTCGGTCCGAAATCCTAGCTCACTCACTCTCCTCTCTCGCTCCTTCCTTTCCTCTCCTCTCACCGATTCCGATTGAATCTGGCGCAATGTCGAGCTCCGGCAGCCGCTCTGACGAAGAGGTGGATCCGGAGTATGAGCTTGCCCTCCGTATCGCCTTGGAGCGGTCCAAGGTGGACACCGGGGGCAGCTCCGGATCTGCAGCCGCCGCTTCCCCATCGACGCATCTCGGACGCCGGCGCTGGCCCCTCCCGGCCCATGGGCAGCTCCGACAGGCGGCCAAGCGCAATCGAGCAGTCCGAGCGGGAGGTGTTCGAGAAGGCGAAGGAAGCGGCTCAGCTAGCCAAGCTCAGGCGCTAGTAGGACCAGGCCGTCCAGCGCCTCAAGGGCCTCGTCATCGTCGACTCCTCCTCCGACGACAACGACGACGGCTCCTCCTCCGATGAATCGGATGATCCTCCACTAGCCGACGATGGGTACAGCTACGTCGGCGACCATAAGGGGAAAGGGCCGGCCCTGAAGTGGTGAAGTTGATTTTAATTTCAAGTTTTAAATGTAGTATATAGGTGTCTGTTGTTTGTGTGAACTGTGGTGAATCTTTTGGTGAACTATTGTGTAATTTTATGTCCGGAGTTGATCTACGTAGTTTGATCGATGTTGCATGATATGGTATGGATATAGGGGTTCGGATATGAGAGACACGGATGTGGACAACACGATTTGAGGAGTACCCGGTCAGTGTCCGAGCGCGTCCGCGAGTGTTTAAGGGTCCGGATTTGCCAAGTCCGACTATAGACGCTCTTACTACTAGTACTCTGGCCAAGCCTATTCCGGTACGGAAACTAAACGTATAGCAGGCTAAAGTTCCTTTTTTTTTGCATATATAAAGATCTACACGGGCTAGTCTTCGGTGGTCGGGCACCAGGAACGATGGAAGCAGTAACATTGTCCGCCGACGCCGTCCACGCAGTAGTCTGGCAACGAAGGTCAATCGCCCCGCCAGATGCGCCCGCCGCCGCCGATTGGTCTGCCCTGCCGCAAGACCTCCTGCTGGCCATTATGGCGGCGCTGGAATCTGGATATCCCCAACCTCGTCCGTTCCGGCGCCGTTTGCACGTCCTGGCGCGACGCCTACAACACCTTCTGCCTGCTCTACGCCTGCGACGAATACGGCCCCAACGAGGCCGCCCTGTACTGCCCCTCGACCAGCGCCACCTTCCGCGTCCCCTTCCCCGGCCCGCCGCACGAGAAGCGGGGCTTCGTCTTCTCGTGCCACGGCTGGGTGTTCGCTGCCGATGAAGTCGGCGACCCGTACCTCTTCAACCCCGCCACCGGCGTCCAGGCCGCGCTCCCGCCGGTCAATACGATCATGGTCCGGGTCCGCGGTAAAAACTTCTACGACCATGAAGGCAAGCATGTCTTCGAACTCGACAGTGTCGACGAGAACGGAGACCCGAAAACCGACGTCCTCTGGGCACGAGATTCGGAGTATATCCGGGTCGCCATCTCCCCCGCAGCAGAGGTGACCGCATGCACTGTCCTGATCTTGCACTGCCCGAGTTCGAAGCTCTCGTTCGCCAAGCCGGGCGATAAGCGATGGGCACTGCTCCCCAACTTTCAAACCGGTCGTGTCAGTGATGTTCTTTATAACGATAAGGACGGCCTGTTCTACGTTCTACATAATACTGCCATCAGTGCTGTGGATCTCAATGGGCCTCGGCCGAGGGTGAGGGTGACCATGCGTTCCACAATGATATTGAGGACTGCCGATATGTACCTCGTCGTCGCGCCATCGGGCGAACTCCTGCAGGTGTGGAGGATGCGGCATACCATAGATACCCCACTCAAGAATCGCTCGACATATAAAGACATTGTGGACTATGTGATCGATGATGGCATTGAATTGGCAAACAAAAATGGCAGCGACAGGGTTAGTGAAACCGTCATCGATGACCAACACCACATTGACGCTAAGGAGCTGCCTAATAATGAGGTCAACACGACAGAGGTCCTAGTCTTCAAGGTTGACATGGACAGGCAGAAACTGGTAGAGCTTCAGGACATTGGAGACTGCACAATCTTTCTTGGGTTCAATGCCGCTGTGTGCCTCTCGACAAAGGACACAACATTACAACCAAACTGCATCTACCTCACGGACGACTACGACCTTCCATCAAATGAGCGGATGTTGCGGAATGACCTTGGTATCTGGAACATCAAAAAGAGGAGTATGCGGAACCTTGGCGATGCATGGCCAATCATGCATTCTTGGCTAGATTTACCGGCTCCAATTTGGATCACACCAAGTTTAGCTACCGGTGTAGAGAAACAGTACTAGAGGGCTACGGTGTTTCTAGCAACGTGACTGGATTTTTACTGGACAATAAGTCGAAATACCATAGAATTTGCCAAGCTTTGTTCACATAGTTTTACTCGAATCGGAATGTGAGCACACCCTCACTTTTTTTGTACAAAAGGGTGTAGAATGTATCTTGCTTCGAATCCACTTTTCCTTTGTTGATCCATATGTTCTGCTGTTCTTCCATGTACTGAAGCTGGCGTGGTTGTTGACCAGTTTGATCTGATGTTGAAGTTGGATTCGAAGTTGGATTGGCGCCAGGTTCGATCAGGTTAGGAATCAAGTGGTCGGGTTGACGATGCCATCACAACGATGCAGAGGCCGGGGTTATCGTTTTCAACAAGAAGGATGCATACGCTCATTAGTCCAGTCCTGACATGAATCGGCAGCCCTTGATTCACCGACCGACCATATGGTTACTTGCCTACTTGCTCAGCTCTGGTCCGGCCTGCTTGGGCGTGGTCGTTGGAGCCTCCGTGCACAAGAGTTGGCGAAGATGAAATAGCCGGTGCAGAGATGACGATGGCGATGGGCCTCTGCTCGTTA
This sequence comes from Triticum dicoccoides, assembly GCF_002162155.2. NCBI lineage: Eukaryota > Viridiplantae > Streptophyta > Magnoliopsida > Poales > Poaceae > Triticum > Triticum dicoccoides. Next base: position 649,171,463 of record NC_041383.1, on the reverse strand, counting down.
TTTGCTCGTGCACTCGTACTAGGATCTAGTATGATGGTCGCAGCCTTTGACGATGCTCACACGTTGGAGATTCATTTTTCGATAAAGGGTGCTTTTATTAACTCCAAATGTAGCATCGAGATACAGAACATTAAGAGTATTACCCGGCCTCTGCATAACTAGGATGCACACAGCCAAACACCAACAGTCTGACAAAAGAACGTAAAAAAGCCAACAGTTCGGCAACGGTAGTCCTATAGACCGAGACTATGCCTATGTCGAAATGGATGGTGGACCGATCCGGAGATTACGCTGCCACCCATGATGGTGAACGCGTTGGAGATTCATGTGTAGAAAGAAAATTCCCTCAAAAAAAATTGTGCAGAAAGAGAAAACAAGTATGCAACCTTTTTGGGTGTGCAAAAGGATGGCTGGATCGATCATTAATACAACATGGAGCTGGCCGTGTTCAGTGGCTCTTGGCCTAATGCGTTTTCGTTTCGTGAGAACTATTTCTCCTTATGGCAATGCTGTGGCTCGGTAGCATTACCTGGGGAGACTAGACTTAGAACCGCTGACAAACGGGGATTGTGTTAACAGAGGCCAAGGTTTTGCAAATATTTACAGCTTGTATAGAACTTATACCAGCGCTGTTGTAGAAAAAAGTACGGCTAATTCTTTGGTTCTCAGAGCTGTGTCTAATTACTCTTTCGTTAAGAAAGTTGTGATTGCGAGGTATAGATGATCTTAGAATGAAGTACACCCTCCGTCCCATAATACAAGATATTATTACAAAGCGGGTGGGTCTAACTTTTCAAAATGCTCCTTCAAGGTTGTATTTGTTTATGACCAACAGCATTAATAAGATTAGGCTACAGAATACCACTCAGAAAATAAACTCTTTCCACCATATTATGCGGGCAAGAAACTCTCACATCTATAATCAGGTGTGTTCTACCTAGAAATATCTCAGGGAAACAAAACGAGAACTTGCATAGGTTTTATAACCTCTGCATAGTGCCACAAGTTATACTGAATTAACGTAATAAGAACCAAGACCATGTGCAAACCTTATACAAAAACCTACCAACAGATGGCTGTTCAGTTAGCGTAAAACTAAGCCCTGTGAAACAAAGCCTTTACTCATCCTCTCTTCTGAGCATTGTGCCTGATATCTGAACGTATGCCATCTGAGTGTAACCGTTGAACACTGAAGCGTCCAATCTACTCAGGCCAATTCTTTGAAACAAGCCATGGCGTCCATCTTCAATGATGGGATCGGATGCGCGGGCTGGGTCATATCTTGTCTGGTGAGTTAAGGACGGACCAGCAACAGGAGGTAGTTCCCAATACAGATCCAACACAGACTCAACAAGCCTGCTGTTCTGGAAATGCTCTTTGTGTGAGATGGCCTCATTGCTATGGTTGAAATTGTCACGCATGTAACCTCTGACTCCCCACCATGCATCATCCTTTCCACATAGTTCATCTATGTCCACAGCCTTCCCCCAAAACTTCATTCGTTCCGACCTTAATCTTGCTTCGTCACTATCCCAGAAGCAGCTATGTCCACCGCCTTGCATGTATAAGAGTGGTATAATTAGTTTTGGCAATAGTGGATGTCTGCCTTCTGTTAGTTTCACCGCAAGGAATCTTCAAGAGAATATTACTACCCAGCTAAGACATTGCGAGAACATGTTCAAATGGGAAAGTATAAATTGTATTACCCCAAACTTCGTTTGTACTATAAACATTAGATTAGAAAACATTCAAAATACCAAGGAGGTATGTTAAATATTAGGAAAACATAGTACCCACTACTTGCTTGCGACAAAAAACATACAGTATGGAACATGAAGTAGTTGCCATGAAAAGAGTACTACTCCCTCCTTCCCAAAATATAAGGCGCGCTTGACTTTGCACGGTCTTTGATGCATGACTTTGACCATTAATATATACTCCCTCCGTCCGGAAATACTTGTCGTAGAAATGGATGAAAATAGATGCATCTATAACAAAAATACGTCTAGATACATCCATCTCTCCGACGAGTATTTCTGGACGGAGGGAGTACTAAAATACATGAATTGAACATGTATTAATAGTATCATCGTATTTGTCTTGCAAAACAATTCTATTTCATATGCCTTCATAATAATTTTGTAGGCACACAATAAGTGAAAATTATAGTCAAAGTTGTGCGATGAAGACCAAAAAAGTCAATGCGCACCTTATTTTCTGGGAAGGAGGGATTATATGGTATGACCATACAGATATAATTTTCAAACTGTGGTGGTCCAAGGTTTTTATGTGTGGTATACCCTTCACAAGGCGCAAGGACCAACTTGGAGCAGATTAGACTGCAGCAGAGGAAGGGCATGTTCAGTAGTGGAGCTTAGTGGAGATCAACCTGGGCCCATGAACGGGCTCTTGCGAGTGTCAGAGCATGTAACCATGTATAAGAAGTGATGGTTAGCTTCATAGATGTGCTTAAGAATGTCTATCACTTCTAAGCACCTCTTAAGTTGGAGAGCATCTTATTTAGGTTACTATTCTCTACTCGAAATGCAGCATGATGATACCATTTATAATTATATGATTATAAGAGATAGACAAGAATTCTTCTAAGCACCTCTTAAGTTGGAGAGCATCATATTTAGGTTACTACTCCCTCCGTCCGAAAAAGCTTGTCCCAAGCTTGTTCATCAAATGGATGTATCTAGCACTAACTTGATGCTAGATACATCCATTTGAGGGACAAGCTTTTTTGGACGGAGGGAGTATTATCTACTTGAAATGCAGCATGATGATACCATTTATAATTGTATGATTATAAGAAATAGACAGGAATTCTTGACAATGATGAAGACCAGACAACATATTGCAGAAGACACATGAAATAGTTTCAAACACCATATATGCCTCAGTAAGAAAAGACTTAAAAAACATGAAAACACAACTATACCCAATATCTACTTAGCCAATACCGTATATGCATTTGATAAGAAAACATTGTTAAAAGTGGAAAAACAATAATCACTGACACACAAATATGGTAATCATGTCCAAAGCTTTTACCTTAAAAAAAGAGTGGTAGGTAGGAAATCATATATTATGTGTGTGATACTAATGTATATCACTCAAAGCAAATCAAGTAGATAACAAGTACTGGCAATTAAAACAGAAGTAACTAATTACCTAATCTAAAGTGAGGTCATATTACAAAGACAAGCTTACGCTACGCAAGTGATGCTAACAATATAAACATCTCGATTCAAGTACTCCCTCCGTCTAGGTGTGTAAGTCATCTTACATTGCGCACTGTGACCAAGGTGGAGGGGGAAACGAGAGAACTTAATGTGTTTTTACTAATTAATAACAATGCATGCAACGAACTGACCAATGCATGTCGTGTTTGGTAGTCTCAAATCATTTAAAGCATGCATGATCCACATCTCTTATTGGTTGATATGTCACGAAACAAGAAACGAGATGAGAGTTAATGTACCGCGCCTAAGTGTTTTGGGATTATTTGGTTTTCGTAAGATGACTTACACACCTAGACGGAGGAAGTAACAAAGGTACATGCAACATTTGATACATATTGAAGACATAGAATGTACAAAGGTGGCGAGGTCACACTTACACACCTCTGATGTGTGATTGATCACATATCTGTCTCAAGGAATAATGGTCGCCTGTACCAGTGTCATAGTTGTCCTCAAATATGAGATGCCGGAATCCAGCTTTGTGTGCCTGCTTTAACCTGCACATAATAGGTCATGGACTAATTGTAAATTCGAATTGATATGCAGATAAAAATCAAGAATATACAAATAGTGCTGCTATGGTGCTGCAAAACAATACGATGTGATATATAAATTCAAGCTGGACATCTGGGCCTTGTTTGTGAGCTAATTATAAGGATTTTGCTTACAAGAACAGAGCAGGTAGAAAATATTACGGATAGGATATAATAAAAAAAATCAACATCAGCAAAAAAAATCTACAGGAAGAATTTACCTCTTCAGCTCATTTTGGTGGTCATCAAAGAAAACAAGCACCTTGCTGGGATTAGAAATGCCATGCTTCATCAACAGTTTTTCCCAATCGATACTTCCAAAGTCAATAAAATCCTTCCCAGCCAGATAAGTGCAGTTTCCATCAACATACGCAGGTCCCTTCTTAAGATATTTCTCAGGGTGTCTGGGTGTGAGAGATATAATCCTAGTGTTTGGCATGGCCTGACGCAAAACCCAAGTTGAGTGCCCCTTGAATGCGCCACTCTCAATCATCAGGTTTGGCTTAAGCCATCGAGCCATAAACCAAAGCCCAAAACTGTGGTCAAATCTCATTCCATGCATGTTATTCTTGATAGGGCGTGTCTGATAGATTGGCACAAATTCTTCCAGTCCATTAAGTAAATCTTTCGAAGTCCATTCCACTGTCTTCCCAGTTTTGGATCTGCCTTTTGTGCAGAAAAGGTATAAGGTAGTCTAATGAATAATGATGTTCTGTATAATGCATTTATTATTTGAATAAATTATGCAGGTGTGAAGAAGTTCATGAAACAATAACCACACCTTACCAAAAATACCTATCAACTCATAGAGAAATATAATCGTTCTCACTATTAACAAATTATACAGCAGATACCAACTTAAACACCCACTCACTGGTGGCAGCTAAGATGATCTTATTGGGCTACAGTTGGAGGAAAACAAACAAATAGAACTACAGTTGATCATGATTCCGTGCTTGCTCCTCTACAGAACTAGTGGAATGATACTCCTCTATAGGACAAATTTGTACAGCCGAAACTTCTGCACCTTATAGGGATGACTGAATTATGCATCCCGAGCAGCTTACAAAATTATAGAACTAATAAGTTGGCCATTCCCGGAGTAAAGTATTGAGCAATTTGTATAATAACACTCAGAATTTCAGGTGAATCTGCAATGTACCAAGAACAAAGCTAACCCACACTTTACTGTCACTCTTAACTAAATTACCATATCCACAAGCATATAGCAGTAGGAATAAGGTTGACATCACAAAAGCGACAAATAAGTTGCCACCAAACATTGGCAAACTACGGGTTTATATCTGACATGGACATCATATAATCGTTCGAAGGAGGAATTTATTAGCTGGCAAGAGTGCGACCGGACTAGTCCAACAAAGACGGAACTGGATCTAATTCGCATGGAAACAACAGAGGCGCGAGGGCTTACACGAGGGGACGCCGAGGGATCCGAAGTCGGAGGCCGCGGCGGCGTCAGGGAGGGAGAGGAAGCGCGCATCGAGGCGCAGCGGCGGGCAGTCGGTCCGGGGGAAAGCTCGGCCGGCGAGGAAGGCAGCGGCGGCGAGGGCGAGGAGGAGAAGCGAGGCGGCCGCATAGTAAGGGTAGTGGAGCCGGGCGTAGGCCGCGGCGACGAAGGCAGGCTGCGCCTTCCGGGTTTTGGACTCGTCGACGTCGTCACCGGCGTTGGTGGCCGGTGACGACGAGGAGGCACCGGCGGTGCGGGCGGAGAGGCCCGTGTCGTGCATATCGGCGGGACGGTAGGGGGACTGAGATACAGTGTCCGGTTCGGGAACGAATGTGGGTCGGTTCTAGTCCTCTCTTTGGTAGGGGTAATTTGGAGACATGAAATGGTTACCTTTTGTTCATTTCATAATTTTTTTATGTACGGAAGATGAGATTATATTGCAGAAGAAGAAAAATTATCAACCGCAAACACATTCATGAACATTGAATGGGATTTCAGCCACAAAAATCACAAAAATTTGCTCGGAATCAATGTATATCACTTTTCTGGTACATATTCATGGCAGGATTCGTCAGCCTCGAGGCTTTCGAGGAGCGCCGCCAGCATCAAGCCTCCTTCTTGCGGGATTCTTAGCCATGCTTCGTCAAAACTGTATCAGAAATTGGCGAAGTTGCACAGCGCTGGACACCCCAAGGATCTCGTGGTCTGCATCGGCTTCCTTGCTACCTCGCCCTCGCCAGATCCGTCGCCACCTAACATCTGCATGTTGCCCCTTCTGCCGCAGTACATCCCTTCCCCCAACGAGACGTCGCCCTGCCTTTCTTTCGCGTGAGCGACCACTGCTGCTTTTTCCTTCAATCCTAGCCTTGCGCCACAAGCTGCCCCCTCGCTACACCATGCCTCTCATCCTGAGTTGCCACAGTTGCTAGTCGCCTTCTTGCCAGTGCCCGTCTCCTTCCCGGTTCGACCACGACAATCCCGCCCTGTCCAGCCCAAAGGATCACGCTAGCCCTCACCTCCTTCTCCTTCCTCTCATCAGATCCTTGGACGAGGGGAAGACGAGGGACATGAGTGTGCTGGCTGTGAAAGACGACGGGAGGGTGGTGGATGGAGTGTGGCTTGGTCGAGGGGGAGAAGGTGAGGGACATGAGGTGTTCCGTGTGGTCCCTCTGATTTGGAGGTATGATCACATTTCGGGTCTAGGGAGAATATGTCGTTCCAAGGAACGAGTGGGTTCCGGTTCCTCAACCTAATCAAACACGACGACCCTTGGGTGTGAAACAGGCCCACTACATTCCACCTGATGACCTAAACCAAACACACCCTAAAATAAGGGATTGTAAATTTGGAAATACAATTGGTCGGGGTCCCATTGCGGGAGTGGCCGGGTGCCCAAGTCGGAATGACGAAATATTTTTGCAGGGATCCGATCGAAATAAAGAATGTGCTCGGAAAGAATGGATACATATTGGGCGTGCAATCTTGCGTATATCTTTTTTTTAAAGGAGGCATATGTCGTACTTTAATGGACTAATGGCAACTCCAACGCAGATCATCAAATGTCCGCGGACAACCGGGTGGGGGAGGCCATTCAACCAAAGTCACCAAATGTCAGTCTATGGACCGGACTCCTTCCTTTTGACATGGGTATTGAGATCAATGGCAGTTTATCCATGCATTGAAATAGTTGTAAACATATGCAATCACAATAAAAAGCACCAGATGTTCAATGAGATTTTACATCCATCGATTCCAAAAGCTCACAGTCTGGTTGCCAATGCCAAAGGCCTCAATTTCGGCCTCCATTTGCGCAAAACGCTTCAACATGGTAGCATGACAATCGTGAGCATACTTCGCCGCTTCGAGATCCAAGTTTGTCGCCTTCACAAGAGAATTATTTCTCTCTTCAAGTGGCAAGGGATGAAAAAGTTCATCAAGTCTCAAGTATAGTCCTGCTTGGTGTGTCAGCAAGCTAAGCCAGAGAGAGTTCTGCATCCTGGATTGTTATCTCCTCTGCCAGTACCTACTAAAGCTTGGGACACAGTGTCCATGGATTTTATATCAGTCTTCCTACATCCTTCCAATATGATTGCATACTGGTGGTGATTGACAAGTTCTCTAAGTATGGCCATTTCATTCCTCTCTCACACCCCTTCACAGCTCAGAAAGTGGCTGAAGTTTTCATAGATAATGTGTATAAGTTGCATGGTATGCCCAGGTTGATAATCTGTGATAGGAACCCCATTTCACTAGCTCCTTCTGGCAACTGCTTATATCAAGACCTGGAGCAGAACTAAATATGAGTACAGCATATCACCCAGAGACTGATGGGCACACTGAAAGAGTAAATCAGCAAATTGAGTGCTTCTTGAGGTGTTTCATCAGTGCTCATCCTACTAAGTGGAGCAAGTGGCTGTCACTCTGTGAATTCTGGTACAATACCAACTGGCATTCCGCACTGAATAATTCACCCTTTGAGATCATTTATGGACAGACTCCTTGGTTCTTTGGAATATCTGCTTCTGATACGATTGCTCCAGTAGATATCCAATCCTGGCTGGACTCACGGCAATTGATGATTGATTCAGTCAGACATCATTTGTTGCATGTACAACAGAGGATGAAGCACCAGGAAGATAAGAAACGAACAGAAAGATTTTTTGCCGTTAATGATCTCATGTTCCTTAAACTACAGCCCTATGTGCAATCGGCAGTCGTCAGAAGAGCTAACCATAAGCTATCCTTCAGGTTTTTTGGTCCTTACAAGATCATAAAAAAGATTGGAGAAGTTGCCTACCGACTGGAGCTGCCTCCTGACAGCCGTATACACCCAGTGTTCCATGTGTCCCAGCTTAAGAAGTTCATTCCGCCAACAACTCAGGTACAAGCTCAGTTACCTTCTCCTACACCCATTCTGCAAGTGCCTATGCAGGTTCTGGATCACCACGTTCGTCAATCTGGGCGGAAGACAGTTATGCAAGGTTTAGTTCTCTGGAGTGGCGGTACGCCAGCTACTGCTACTTGGGAGGACCTGGACTCATTGAAGCAAGAATTTCCGCACGCTCTGGCTTGGGGACAAGCCGGTTCACAAGGAGGGGGGATGTCAACATCGCCAAGGAAGGGACTGAACCACGGTTCAGTCAGAGCAAGTTGTTGCCAATCAAGGCCCTGTAGCGGATCCGACAACTAAAGATGGCGCGGAAGATTTCAAGCGAGGTGATGGACTGGCCCGACGGCCCAAGCGAGCGACCAAACCACCGCGTTGGCTCAAGGACTACAGCTTGGCCCGTTAACCGTGTTAACGGTCACTTGTTTAAATAGGCATCGCTCTCTCTCTCTATAACAGTTGGCGAGGAATTGGATGACGGCTTCAGCCGGTGTAATCGGATAGCTGTGAGGGTGGATGGGTGGCTAGCTACCGAATACTTTTCCCCAAATTCAAATTCGAATCCCTAATCTTCCCAGATCCAAGTGAGCTGCTTACAGATGAAAAATTGCTTGCAAAAAGCCACGCTCTCTGTGTTGGAAAAAGAAATGCTCTCCTCGCTGTAGTTGCAGGAATCAGAAATTCAAGGCTGCTTCAAAGTGTGCGGCAACGTGAAGGACCAAGCGAGCTCTTAGGCCCTGTTCGGAGAACCTCAACTCCACAACTCCACTCCCGGATTTGGTGGAGTTGCAGTTGAAAACCGCGGAGCAGCTATTTCCTGACTCCACAGCTCCTGGAATTTCGTGGAGCTGGTGGAATTCCGAATAGGCCTTTAGTCTCCTTCCCGTGATCTACTTTGGTTTCTCCAATATAGTCTCCTTCTATCAATTCAGGTTGGTTGGGGGAAAAGATCACATGCAGGCTATGTTCGGTTAACACCACACCCCGCAGGGATCAGGCCCAAACCCCGCGGATGTTCGTGGATTTCGCCCCGGCTGGGGTCAGATCTCGGTCTGGCTTATAACAACCTTCGCTTAGACCCAGCGTGGATCACGCCCCTCCCAAATCCCTTCCAAATCGCGCGGAAGCCGCCGGGATATAACCCATGCGTCTCACCCTGCGGAAACAAACCTCGTCTCTCTATCTTTCCCGAAACGGTTACACGCTCTCTCTCGGTTTCGTGGCTGATAGGAGGGAGGAGATCTCGGGAGGGAGTAACCGAACTGAATTTCATAGCAAGGGATTTGTGAGGAGGGTGTTGGCGGGGGGTGGGTGACATTGGGGGGATTCACCCAATCCCTGCAGGGATTGATTCCTCGTGGGGAAGGAAACCACAACAACCGAACATAGCCGAAAGGATAATTAAATTCTTGTGCGGAAAGTTGGCAGGAAGCACAGCAAAGAGCTTGATGTTCTCGTGTAGTGTACGTGACCACGGGACTACCACCGGTGTAAAGGTCAAGTAATTCAGGTTGGTGCACGGAGAAAAGATGACATGAAAGGAAAGGTTTTCAATTCCTCCGCAAAATGTTGGCGGAACAGAACCCTCTACAAATCAAAGAGGCAAGAGAAATATACTCCCTCCGTTCCCAAATAATTGTCTTTCTAGCCATCTCAAATGGACTACAACATACAGATGTATGTAGACATGTTTTAAAGTGTAGATTCACTCATTTTGCTTCGTATGTAGTCATTTGTTGAAATCTCTAGAAAGACAATTATTTAGGAACGGAGGAAGTAATTGACTATCACCGATGCTAATAGACGTGAGGGTAGATGCTAACAGCAAGAAGCTCCGCACCAGAAGCAAGCCCAACACTTATATTAGTGCTGACCTGAAGGGTGGCACTACAAGCAAGCTGAGAGAACTGGAAACTGCTTCAGCGTCTATTTTTAGCATTTCGGTAGCGAGTGCACGTTTGTCACCCTGCAAAAACCGAGTTAGCTATGTACTCCTCCAGACTTTCAGATCGGTGCGAGCCGCGGATACGCGGCGCACACTCACCTGGGGGCCAACGACAGGGGAATATGAAGAAGCATCCGCCGGGCCGTCCCCGTCGGCGCCGATCGAAGTGCTGGAAACGCGCTGCAGTTTCTCTCTCGTCCGCGGCCGTACCCGAGCGCGTCGGCGCGAAGAAACATGACATAGACGGTCACTCGGTCGCTTTTCCGGCGGACGCTTGCGATACACCTCCGACTCCTGCCCGCTCGCCTTTTTCCTCAGGTCGAACGATCAAACGCTCGCCCTAGTTGCATCTTCCGTCCGTCGATGGAGCAGCAAAGCCTCCGTAAATAACGCTCACGCGCGACCTGCTCTGCTCCCCATAACTATTTTTCTGAAATTGAAATGTTCTGAATGCATATCAGCATATGCACTGCACGGGACGCGACTTGCCTGCTCTGCTTGGTCGCGTGCGTGCCAGGCGAGCGAGCGAGCTTCGGTCTCTTGTCCGTCCATATGAACAATCACTCTGATTTCTCGGGTTTGTCGTTGGGCCGTTCCATTCGGGTTCGTTCGGTGACAAAAGTTGGCAGGAACCCCAACAAATCCAAGAGCTCTCTTTCCAGCGCCGCGTACATATATGCAACATTTGCAACAACCCATATGTACATGCGTAGCGGGACGTTATAGAAGGAGCAAAGGATACGAGACCCCTCACCCGCACCGCACTGCAAAGCAACTTTCCATCGGCTCTCACATTCTAAGCAAATTTCATCTTCTTGCGTAAGGGTCCGAGTAAGCAAGGCCACACGCACCGCCTGCCCTGTCAATCACAGCAGGAAAATCCTCCGAGGCGTAGTCGCTGTTGCTGAACTCCCGAATCGATCTCAAGTACTTGACATCAAAACTCACGGACATGAACGCGTGACGAGAAATCCTAACCTCGCGGCCCCAAAAGGTCGGCAGCCGGCAGAAATCTATACCGGCCTTTCATCGAGTCCATGGATCAGAACCCAAAAGACCATCTTGACGATCTATCGAGGGCCGCATCTGCTGGGATCACATCATCCTCCACGCCGCCACTTGGCGGTACAAAGCAGCATGAGAACGAGGGCGACACATGAAGACTTTATTCCATGCCGGTGGGGCCGCAGCTGTCTTGCCACCATCAATCGGAGACAAATCATAAACTATTTCTATCCCTGCCACTACCGAAGCCCTGGTGTCCCCGCCCACACCCTTCATGGTGCGATGGAAAGAGGGGAGGAGTCCCGTGGTCAGCCCACGCACATTCGTGCGGGGATGAGAGAAGGGTAGATAGGTCGCCGCCATATTTGCCTAGTTTAAGTGCATCTAGTGCCCCTTAATGATTTTGTTGTATTGAAGACTTATAGGTTAAGGGACTAATGTGTTTATGAGTGTACACAGGTCTATAAGTCTATGGGGAGTTTGATATTTACAGAGAAAGTCGGCCCCTAAAAATGAATATCTTCGATTGAAGATTTTGGTATTCCTGAAGACTTTTATGAAGACTTTGAAAATGAAAAAATTGGTGTGTCCGTGAAGACTTGATATTCATGCAAGGAATACGAAGCTTGAAGACTTTCGTTTTCAGTGTTTTGTTTTTCTCTTTCTTGAGTCATAGGAAACACCGTACTGTTAAAGGGGTCGAGGAAATACTAAGGAAAAATTTCCATGTGATGCTCAACTCAAAATCCTACACCTACCAATCCCTTCGAGTGAAGCCATTGAAAATCTCATACAGTTCAGTCAATTTCTTCAGTGACAGAGACGGAGTTCTTCTGGTCGTTGAGGAATTTGTTCTGACTGAGAAGTTAGGAATTCGCCAGTGCGGATTGCCTACACAGTGAGGAACATGATAGCCCTGAGAAATTTGAGAGTCAAATTTCCGACCGTTGTTGTGCTGCGTGCCAGCTGTCCCAAAACATCTTATCCACCTAACGATCATATCATTGAAGGGCATTTATGTCTTATCATGTCGGGCTGCTCCCTAGGCTATAAATAGCCGCCCCCTACAACCACTAGCTGGTTGGCTGCTCCGAGAGAAACTGACACTTGTCATTTGAGAGCAACCCATCCTCTGAGGACTTTGAGCGAAAATCATCGAGTGATGAAAAACCAAACCCAACACCCACAAACCCAAAGTGATTGAGCATTACTGAAGAGATAGATCCTGCGTGGATCCGACGCTTGTTACCTTTGAAGACTGTGCTTCTTCCAGACGGTTAGGCGTCATGGTCTAGAGCATCTAAAAGGAATTGTGGATTGCCGAGTGACCGAAGTCTGTGAAGGTTTGGAAGTCGCCTAAAGACTTACCACGAGTGATTGGACGAGGTCTGTGTGATCTTAGTTCAAGGAGAATACGGTGAGGACTTGGTGTCCTGAGCTGCGTGCTCAGCGACTAGGTGTCCGGGACTGTGTGTCCTCGAGTTTAAATACTCAGGCGCTCCAACCAGACGTACAACTGAGGCAGCAGTTGGAATTGGTCTACCAAATCATTGTCTTCACCAACCTTACTGGTTCTATTTCCTCAACTCTTTCATTTCCTCATTACTGTGTTGAGTTATTGTTCATATCTGTGTTTGAAGACTTTGACTGAAGACTTTCTCAATTTCCTCAGTTCAATTTCTTCAGTCTGTTTGTCTTCATCTTGTGTTATCCTGTGTTTACGCTTTCTGTACTCTGTGTTTGTCTTCATTTCATCATGATGACCATGTGTGTATTCTGTCATGCTTACTTCTGAGTACTTATTCCGCTACAAGTAGTTCTTCGCTAAGGAATTTCCTCATCGGCAAATTCCTTAGTGAAGAATTCATAAAAATCGCCTATTCACCCCCCTCTAGTCGATATAACGCACTTTCAATTGGTATGAGAGCGAGGTACTCCCTTGTTCTGTGTGATTTTGGTTTAACCACCTGGAGTTCTAGTTATGTCGACCGCATGTATGATCAAGGTCTCTGCTGGGTGTCCTACCTTCGATGGCACGGACTACCCCTACTGGAAGAATAAGATGCGAATGCATCTTGAAGCAATTGACAACGATCTCTGGTACGTTGTGGAAAATGGTGTTCCCCTCAGTCACACGTTCCCTGAATGCTGCTGATGTGAAGAGATTCAAGCAACTCGATTCTCAAGCGAAGAATATCATAAGTGGTCATCTGAGTAAAGGGCGGTATGGTAGAGTGAGTGCTTTGGAAACTGCTAAGCTTATCTGGGATAGGCTCTCCAAAGTAAACGAAGGAGTCTCAACTCAACGTGACCCTCGTCTTGACGTTCTTCGCAATCTCTTCAACCGCTTCAAAAGACTCGACAATGAAAATGTTCAGCAGACCCTCGATCGCCTCACTGATATCTCAAATGAGCTTCAAGCGCTCGGTGCCACTGACATCACCGACCATGAGGTGGTGAAGAAATTGCTGAGATCACTCGATTCGTCATTTGACACTCTAGCACTGATGATTCAAGAGCATGCTGATTACAAGTCACTAGATCCCGCTGATATCCTCAAGAGGCTAAATACTCATGAGTTCTAGCTTGCTGAAAAGAGAGATCTCTATGGTTCAAGCTATGGCAGAACACGTGCCCTGAAGGCCAAGGCAATGTCTGAATCTGAATGTGAAGATTCTGGTAGTAGCCTTGGTGATCCTGAAGAATTGAGCCAGGAGCTAGCACTGCTCGTGAAGAAGTTCCAGAAATTCTTAAGACGTGGTCGCTTTGGAAAATCTTCAAGGAGCAGTGATTCCTCATCAAGTGACTATAAGAGAAGGCTATGCCACAAATGCAAGAAGCCTGGTCACTACATTCAAGATTGTCCTCAGTGGGACAAGGAACTAAAGAAGAAGAAATACAAGGATTATAGTTCTGATGATGCCAAGAAGAAGAAGAAATCTTCAAAGTCTTCATCATCAAAATCCTCGAAGTCTTCATCCCACAAGAAGAGCAGCTCCAAAAAGGCTTGGGCATTCATTGGCAAGGAAATGGATTCTGAGGCTGAATCTGAGGATAATGAGGAAGAGGAGGCATCCGAGGAGTCTGAGTCAGGTGTGGCAAGCCTAGCTCTTGCTACCGCATTTGTCAGCAAGTCTATCTTCAACTCTGAAGAAAATGGCAACACCAACAACGCTGATGAAGGCAATGACAACTATGCTCCCACCTATTGCTTCATGGCAAAGGCTGCTAAGGTAACTAAATACCCCTCCTCTGAATCAAGTGAGGATGAATCTGATGAAAATCTTAAGCCTAGCTACTCTAAACTTGCTAAGATTGCTGTGAAACAACAAAAGGCTATTGAAAAACTTCAAAACATGCTAGACAAAAGTGATGATATGTTGGGTGATGAAATGGACCGCACTAAAGACTTAACTGTAAATCTTCAGAGACTTCAGTCTAAGTTTGACAACCTTCAAAGTCATCATAAAACTCTCTTAACTGATCACGAGAAGCTTTCTTATGAATTTCTTCAAAGAAAGCAAGATCTTGAGAAGCTAAGAGTGAGTTATGAAGATCTTCAGAAGGAGCGCGATTCATTACTTGCTCAACAAATCAGCGCTACTCAGAAAGAATTTGATCCTCCATGCTTAAAGTGCATTGAACGTGAATCTGCTAATTCTTCACCTAAATGTTCAAATGCTTAAAATGTTACAAATTATTCACCTGCCTCTGCTATCACTAATTCCTCATCTGAGGACATTGCTAGTATCACTGACAATGCAGGGCTGAAGGAATTGTATATGACAGGCATGTACAAAAGCCTCAAAGGGCATCAGACTCTTTGTGATGTGCTTAAAAAGCAGATCCTCAACAGAAACCCTAGGAAAGAGGGTATTGCCTTTCAGAGGAAACTCAATGCTGATGGAACATATTGGAAGCCTGAGCAGTACCCCAAAACCTCATGGGTTGCTGCAAAGGGACCTCCAGTCGATCCATCTAACTTATCTGGCTTTACATGTGAATCTCCTCATTCTTCTGATGAGTCATTTGACTCCAACTATAAACTGTTCAAAAATCAGAATGGTGAAGTATTTGCTAGATATGTTGGCACTAACTGCAGGAACGGTTCCCCTATGAAGAAAATCTGGGTTCCCAAAAGTTATGTTGAAAGTCTTCAGGTGAATGTCCTCATGACACCACTAGTGAAGAATAGGAACCCCACATCAAACTCCTCATGCGGACCAAATTCCTCACATGGATCAAATTTCTCAAAAGGATCAAAATCCTCATATGAACATCATCGTGCTAACAACTCTGTTTCGCAGGGTAGAGCTAAGGGCTATGAATATGTGCATTATTCTTCAAATCATTATGTTCATAAGTCCTCGAAGAATTTCTCTCCTTATTCATATGCTTACCCTAACCCCTCTTATGTGAAACGAAGTGGACTGGCGTCCATGCCACCTTTCTCATATGGTGCTTGCAGAGTGATGAATTCTTTGCCACCCCTCCAGATGTGGGTGGTGAAGAAAAAGAACTAATCTCTTATGCAGGGTCAGGTCTCCAGTCGTGCTCAAAACGACTGAAAAATTTGCTGGAGACCTGAACAGTGCCTGATAGGACGCAGGCTAATCATGATGAAATGAAACTTCATTTCACACGTCCTCACACTGCTTATCTGTGCTATTGCTTGATGAAATTGAACTGATGATACTGATGTCATATTCTTCACCGATGAAGTATATGAGTTTGTAAGCTGCACTAATTCATCTGCAGGATGATCAACCCAAAGCAAATGAGTGGGTCCTCGATAGTGGATGTACAAATCACATGACTGGTGACAAGAATCTATTGATGGATGCTCCCTTAACACCGTCACATCTGAAGCATATCATCTTCGCTGACAAAGCCAAAAGTCAGGTATTGAGTCTAGGTAAGGTTGCAATCTCTAAGGACATACACATGGACAAAGTCATGCTTGTCGAGTCCTTAGGATACAACCTCATGTCTGTCTCGATGCTTTGTGATCTTGATATGGTTGTTGTCTTTGGCAAGTATCGTTGTGTTGTGATCATGGAAGCTGACAATTCGAAAGTCTTCAAAGGCTTTAGGAGAGGAGACTTGTACATTGTTGATTTCTCTACAGGACCACAACCTGCCGTGTGCTTACTTGCAAAAGTTTCAGAAGGATGGCTATGGCATCGACGACTTGGTCATGCTGGTATGAGGAATCTGCACACGCTCGCGAAGAAGAAGCATGTCATTGGCATTGAGAATGTCAAATTCCTCAAGGATCACTTATGCGGAGCCTATGAAGCTGGGAAGATGACTAAGTCCAAGCATCCAGCGAAGACTATCATGACCACCACTCGACCATTTGAATTGCTTCACATGGATCTCTTCGGTCCTAATCATTATTCTGCTGTGACTAATGATGCATCTCTATATGGCTTTGTTATTGTTGATGATTATTCTCGTTACACATGGGTACACATTGTTACTTACAAACATGAAGTGCAGGAAGTCTTCAAACGATTTTCCTTGAGGGCTTCAACCAACTTTGGTGTGAAGATCAAGCACATCAGGAGTGACAATGGAACTGAGTTCAAGAATTCCGGTCTTAATGACTATCTCGATGAACTTGGTATTACTCATGAGTTATCTGCTCCCTATACTCCTCAGCAAAATGGCGTCGTGGAGCGCAAGAACAGAACTCTTGTTGAGATGGCTCGCACTATGCTTGGTGAATACAAAACGCCTCATCGTTTTTGGATTGATGCAATTGATATTGCATGCCACATCATCAACAGAGTATATCTTCACAAATTCTTCAAGAAGACTGCCTATGAACTCCTCACTGACAAGAAACCCAATGTGAGTTATTTCAAAGTCTTCGGTGCTAAATGTTGGATTAGAGATCCTCATCACAATGCTAAATTTACACCGAAAGCACATGAAGGTTTTATGCTTGGTTACGAAAAGGGCTCCACACCTACAGAGTCTTCAACATCGCTCTTCACAAGATTGTTGAAACTGTATATGTGCGGTTCGATGAAACTAATGGCTCGCAAAGAGAGCACCTACCTTCTGTGATAGATGAACCAGCACTTGAGGATTCTATCAAGTTCAAGGCTACTGAGGATGTCATTCCTACCGAAGAATCTACTGAAGAATTCATTCCAGAACGCGATGATCGTCGAGCTAATGCACCTGAAGAAAATGCTGAAGAAAATGGTGCTGAAGAAGATGCTGATCAAATTCCTCGACGACAACCAGCTCATCCTCGCGTTGCAAAAGAAGTGCAAGTTGAAAAGATCATCGATGCCATTGAAGCACTAGGTCCTCTCACCCGCTCAAAAGCTTCACATTTATCTAAATTTTGTGGGCACTATGATTTTGTCTCTATCACAGAGCCCACTAAGGTAGATGAAGCATTTCTGGAGCTTGAGTGGATTCAGGCCATGCAAGAAGAATTACAGCAGTTCGAGCTCAACAATGTCTGGGAACTGGTCAAACGTCCAGATCCTTGCAAGCATAATATCATTGGCACAAAGTGGATCTACCGCAACAAGCAAGATGAAAATGGCCTTGTGGTGAGGAATAAGGCACGACTTGTAGCTCAAGGCTACACACAGGTTGAAGGAATTGATTTCTATGAAACTTTTGCACCTGTTGCTAGACTTGAGGCTATTCGCATATTACTTGCTTATGCTAACCATCATAATATCACTTTATATCAAATGGATGTGAAAAGTGCATTCCTCAATGGTAAGCTTGAGGAAGAAGTATATGTTGCTCAACCCCCAGGTTTTGAAGATCCAAAGAATCCTGACAAAGTCTTCAGACTCAACAAGGCCCTCTATGGCCTCAAGCAGGCCCCTCGGGCGTGGTATGATACTTTGAAGGAATTCTTCGTGAAGAATGGCTTCACACCCAGTTCACTCGACCCTACTCTCTTTACTAAATCTTATGATGGTGAACTGTTTGTGTGCCAAATATACGTTGATGATATTATCTTTGGCTGTACTGAACAACGTTATAGTGATGAATTTGCCTATATGATGAGTGAAGAATATCAAATGTCTATGATGGGAGAGTTGAAATTCTTCTTAGGTCTTCAAATTCGTCAACAGCACAATGGCATATTCATATCTCAGGAGAAATACCTCACGGATGTTCTGAGGAAATTCGGCATGCAAGATTGCAAAGGAGTCAAAATTCCTATGCCCACGAATGGCCATCTATGCACTGATGAAAATGGTATTGACTTTGATCACAAGGTATACCGCTCCATGATTGGTTCTTTATTGTACTTATGTGCATCTAGGCCAGATATAATGCTTAGTGTTTGCATGTGTGCCCGATTTCAAGCTACACCGAAGGAATCACACCATAAGGCTGTGAAGCATATTCTTCGATATCTAGCTCACACACCAACACTAGGACTATGGTACCCCAAGGGCTCTACTTTTGATCTCATGGGATATTCTGACTCTGACTATGCTGGTGATCGTGTGGACCGCAAGTCAACATCTGGTACTTGTCATTTCCTCGGACGGTCTTTGGTCTGTTGGTCCTCGAAGAAACAGAACTGCGTATCACTGTCTACTGCTGAAGCTGAGTACATTGCTGCTGGTTCTTGCTGTGCTCAATTGTTATGGATGAAGCAAACTCTCAAGGACTACGGCATCAACATGAAGAATGCGCCTCTCTACTGTGACAATGAGAGTGCCATCAAGATTTCTCACAACACAGTTAAGCACTCGAAGACAAAGCACATTCAGATTCGTCATCATTTTCTTCGTGATCATGTGTTGAAGGGCGACATTTCTATTGAGCATGTGAAGACTGAAGAACAGCTAGCCGATATCTTCACAAAGCCCTTGGATGAGAAGAGATTTAGCAAGTTGCGGTGTGAGCTAAATATCTTAGAGTCTTCGAATATTCTTTGAAAAGGATACTCATCCTAACACTTATGCAAAATTGATGAGTTAGATGTGCAACACATGAAGAAACGTTTTTCTTCAATCAATGAAGAATAACACTCTAAGTGTGAAGAAATTAATGAAGAATTTGATTCTCAGAACCCTACGACAATTGTACGCGGTGTCTGAAATCATCATTCTTATACGGTGGGTCACGCCACCACCAAAGTTGAAAATCTTCAATTTGAGTTTTTCCTCAGTTCTGAAATTCTTCAACCTTTCAAAATCTTCACTGTTTCCGTCGTTTTTCTTCATTGGCTATATA
>NC_041383.1:649117725-649151359 GCF_002162155.2 Triticum dicoccoides | reverse complement strand
TATATATATATATATATATATATATATATATATATATATATATATATATATATATATATATATATATATATATATATATATATATATATATATATATATATATATATATGAGTTTATGTCCTTTACAGCATTCACTTATGGCTATTTCTTCAAGTTGTATTTTCTGCTAAGTGAATGTGATCGGACCCTTCCCCCTCTATGCTATACTCAACCCAATCTATTCACAAATTCTTCATGTGCGTTTTATTTGAAACTCGTTCAAAATTTTCACTGTGTCCTGTTATCTGAAGAAATTGCTAACGGATCTTTAAAACTAATCTTATCCAAATTTTCGGTTTTGCCGCTCAACCGTCCCGTATCCCATGATAGACTTATCTATTCACCCACGATCTAACACGATCTCCACTTTTCAGTATGTGGGTGACACATGTCAAGCGAATGAGAAGGGCCAGGAGCACGTTCGTCCTAAATCTTTGGGCGAACAGTTTTTCACTGCGACTATAAATACCCCCTCACCCCTTCCTCACTTCCTTTACTCTGCTCGACCGCTCTCTCTCTCGCTCGAGCTTCTCAAACCCTAGTGCCGCCGCTACTCCATCGTCGCCGGTGAGGAAGAGCTTCACTGACTCGACCTCATCACCGTCGTACTCGCGCCGGCCACGGAAATCTTCACTCCGCCGCTGCCGTAGCTGTCTTCCTCTGCCAAGTTAGGGCGTGGAAGATCTGAACTGACGAGCTTCAAATCTACACTTCTTAGTTCGTCGTGTTCTTCACCAAGGGTAATTAAAAGTTACTTTTACTGCCCTCTTTAATTCAAATTTTCTCTACAAAATCTTCAAAGGTGTTTTATTCTTCAAATCCTCACACGCAAAACACCTCACTAGTCATCTGCTCTTGATTCGTTTCTCTAAGCATCATTTATCTTCAAGATTCCTCAATTGTGTGGATCCTCAATCTATACAACTCTGGAACCTAAGACAAAGAACGCTTAGTGAAATTCTTAAAGACTTATCTGGTCAAATTCCTCAAACTTGTTCTTTTTGTAAACCTTCTGAGAACGCATATGACCTCTTCAAATTCCTCGCAACCATACTCTATTCATAGGTACTCATGTCCGCTGCTGAATCACTAGATTCTCATCAACTTAACTCATTTGCAGCGTTCCTCGAAGAAAAGTTGCATACTTCTTCAGAGAATTCGATTGTTCAAATCCCTCAACTGAAGAATATGGCAGAAGGTAAGAAACCACAGAAAGGAGGAAAGAGGCCTGAGGTCATGACTGCATTTGAAATTCCTGAGGACATCTATGCTGACTATTGCACACCTGATGAGGCTAAGTTCGGAAAGGAGAACAAAAATCAGCACAAGGTGCGCATACAGAGGATTGAAAGGAGATGGGCAAGAGAATGGAGGGAGTACAGATATGTAACTCCAAAGTATATGAAGAAATTCGCTCTAAATCCTCCCTGCCCAAGAGCTCCATTGGCACCTGGCCAAGAAGCTGACCCCATCAGGATTTCCCTCAAGAATGGGCCAAACGCCAAGCCAAGTTGGCAAGACAAGCCAAAGAAGCAGTGAGGAAATTTAATGAAGACTCTACTACTGCTGCTGCCACAAAGGCCTCTGACAAGCCTAGAAAATCAATGGCAAAGAAGCCCGCTCACAAGCCAAGTGCTTCACCAACTGTGCCCTCATGGCCAGGTTCCTCAGCAATGCCCTCACGGCCAGAATCTTCAAAGCCCTCACGGCCAATTCCTCATGCTGCTCCTGCTCCTCCAAAGTCCTCTGTTGCTCCGGCAAAGTCCTCAACACCTATACATCTGGCCACGTGCCAAAGGACTGCAGGCATCTCTATTGCCTCTGGTGTCTCAGCGAGTTCCCCAGCTGCACCAAATTCTTCATCAGGCCCGACTCTGCTGAAGACCAAGGCAACTGCTGGACGAGGTCCTCGGCCTAGTCCGAAGAAGAAACAGGTTGCCTTCCAAGTGCCATCTGACGATGAAGCTGATGATGATGAACTTGCTGAAATCATCAAAGACAGGCAATAAAGGGCTGCTAGAGCCAAAGGCACAAATGTTCCACTGCTTTTGGATCCAAAGGCGATCCTCGACTACATTGATCTCTGGCACAAGGACCCAAACACTCCTATGCCTGATTTTCATTTGACTCCTGGCCAAAGTCACATGCTGACCCATTTCATCACTGAAGAGAAATGGAATTTGAGAAGGCCAGGCAAATCAAGGAGGCTCAGTTCAGGAAAGAGAAGTTTCTGAGGAACAACGTTGTCACAATGACAACTGATGAACTCCTCAAGATCCAGTCTGAAATCAAAGCCCTCAGCGATGACTTCAATGCTTATTATGCTGATTGGCAAGGAGCCAAAGTCAGGTTCGTTAAACTGACTAAGAAGTTCACCAATGTTGCAGCCCCATCGCAACAAGAAATTCCTCAAGCTGAAGCTTCTACTCAGCAAACTGAAGAACATGCCAGCACCACTGATGACTTTCAAGCTGCTGATGAAAATGCTAGTTCCAGGGCTGATGACTCCATTCCAGCCGCTGAAGACATTGCCAGGGCATTCACTAGTGGTGCGCCTGAAGAAAATGAAGAAGTCAGGGCAACTGCATCAGTTGTGCCTGAGGAAATTCAAACAGATTCCTCAGCTCCTCCTGCGCCTACACCAACTCCTACCCTTCCATCTGTATCAGATATGAGGAAGACCAAGGCTGCAGAGAGAGCTGCAGTGAAGAAAAGGAAAGCATCATCTGCTTCAGATTCTTCAGCTCCGAAGAAAATGAAGCCTATGACCAGCTCACTTGAAAATCCAATTAATGTTGTTCTGATTTCCACCATGCCATCAAAGGACCTTGTTCCTTTTGGTAAAGAATATGTGATCCCTAGCGGATCTGATGAAGAAAATCATTCTGCTGCTTCGTCAGAGCAGATTGATGAAGAAATTGAAGTGGATGCGATCCCTTCAACACCCGTTGCTTCCTCGCCAATGCCTCAGTTCACAGCTGAAGAGGCTGGTGTTGAAGAAATTGAAGATGAAGACTTGGATATTGGATGCACTATGCCTATGATGAATGATGACTTTTGGGAAAGTCAGCATCCCAATTCTCCACACTTCACCCCACTACAGCTAATACCTCAGTCCCCTGCACCAACCGTTCAAATAGGCTCTGAAGAAACTCATCCTACCCCGTCTGTGCATGAAGAAATTCCAGCCACTAGTGCTGAAGAAACTGCTGCTGCTAATACTTTGAACATGCAGACTGCCACTGAAGAGGAACCAGAAATTCCTTAGCCTGAAGAACCGGGATTGCGATTCCTGAGGTTGTGATGCAACTCACTGACACTCCTATGCCCAAGCCAAAGGATCCATTCTCAAAGAAGCAAAAGTTCAAGGCTGCTGATTTCTTCAACGAGCATGTGTTCTTCATTGACTACAATCCCTATGATTCTACTCGCATAAGGAAGAGGCATTTCTGGACTGCTAGTCAAGCCAATTTCTATTCCTTAGTGCTATTCGACAAAGACAAAGTCTTCGATCATGCCCACATTCCTCACGTGGACATGGAATCTCTGCTGTGCTTCGAGCCAGTCCTCAGTGTTCTTCACGATGCTGGATTGCTGAATTTCTACACTGACATCTGTGATTAGAATGAAGAACTCATTCTTCAATTCTTTGCAACGCTGCACATCACAGGAAATTCTGAAGATGTGAACGCATGGGTGTTGGACTGGATGTCAGAAAATACTCACTACAAGGCACCAGCAACTAAATTGCTTCGTGCCCTCCCACTCAGTCCTCCCCTTGATGGTGCTCATTGCGTCTACAATGAACCTGAGCTTACAAATCATTACATGCAAGTGCTGATGAAGCCTTTGAAGCCAGGGCAGGCCCCTCGAACCAAATTCCTCGTCAAGGAATTACTATATGTGCCACGGACTGTCTATCGCATTCTGACAAAGACAATGAGTCCTATCAAAGGCCACGACTCAAATGATGAAGAAGTCGTTGGCATCATGAAGAATATGCTTTTCAATATCATTCATGGCGCTCCCGTCAACTTCCATGATTTCTTCATGAGGACTCTGGCAAATATTGCTATGTCACCATTTGAGCTGAAGCCTTATGCGCCATGGATTATGAGGTTCATCAGGACAAGGTCTTCACTCAACTACAAGGCTGATACTCTGAACCATGGCAGCTACTTGCCTCCAATTGAAGTCCTCAAACGGACATTTTTCTCAGCTGATGACAAAGGCAAGGCAACTACTGTGATAGATAAGGCATTCGTCCATTGGATGGTCAATTTCGCAAGGCTGCATCCTACTCCACCAATGATGACTCTCCCGCCAACACCCCTGCCAAGCAAATTCCTCAAGCCACAGCACCCAGGGTGATGAATGATCGTGAGTTACTCCTCAGTCTTCATCAGAAAGTTGATCGCAATCATAAATGGGTCAAGCGTCAGTTTGGTTCAATTCTTTACAACATGACCTCAACACACAATGAAGTGAAGAAAAACCAATACTACCTCCATGAAACCTTCAACCGTACCTGGGCTGTTCTATCTCATATCTACAGCGCAGAAGATCTGAAGAGCATGGGTCTCAAGGAAGAATTTGACTGGTCTGCACCTCCACCGAAGAAATTCAAGAAGGTAAAGGTTCCTTCCTTGGTGGCCAGCTCCTATTCTTCATTGCGCGAAACTGAGGAAAATGAAGACTTGGATGACACTGCGGCAGGCCCTACTACGACAACCGACCCCGACAACGCTGGCGCTCCTCCATCAACTTGATATTCTTCAGGGGCGTTAGTCCTTAGTTTCGATCCTTTTGGTCATTCGATGACAAAGGGGGAGAAATCTGAGTTAGTCTTCAAGCGGGTCTATTATATGGGCGTTTTTTCTAAGTTACAACTCTCGCTCTTCTGAAACTCTTATTGGATCGAGTTGTAATCTTAAACCCGATGGTGCTCTGATACTTTTGATGCACTGTGCTCTAACACTTTTGATGCGTTATTCTGCATGCTTGTTCCTCGTTAAAATTATTGCTCGCATGCTGAATCCCTTCAGGCACCATATTTGATCATGCATTTCAAATTCTTTAAATTATATGTCAAATGCATGTATGAATTACAAGATATAGGGGGAGATCTCCATGATTCAACTCTTCAAGTGTGCATTGCTTCAAAAGCAAATTCCTCACTATGCACATCTTCATGGGGAGTTCTTCTATATCTTGCAATCAAATTCCTCAATATCAGTACTTACACTTCATATGTTTATCCCCGTTGAAAACTTAACCTATATTGTCATCAATCACCAAAAAGGGGGAGATTGTAAGTGCATCTAGTGCCCCTTAGTGATTTTGGTGTATTGAAGACTTATAGGTTAAGGGACTAACGTGTTTATGAGTGTACACAGGTCTATAAGTCTATGAGGAGTTTGATATTTACAGAGAAAGTCGACCCCTAAAAATGAATATCTTTGACTGAAGATTTTGGTATTCCTGAAGACTTTCATGAAGACTTTGAAAGTGAAGAAATTGGTGTGTCCGTGAAGACTTGATATTCATGCAAGGAATACGAAGCTTGAAGACTTTCGTTTTCATAGTTTTGTTTTTCTCTTTCTTGAGTCATAGGAAACACCGTATTGTTAAAGGGGGTCGAGGAAATACTAAGGAAAAATTTCCATGTGATGCTCAACTCAAAATCCTACACCTACCAATCCCTTCGAGTGAAGCCATTGGAAATCTCATACAGTTCAGTCGATTTCTTCAGTGACAGAGACGAAGTTCTTCTGGTCGTTGAGGAATTTGTTCTGACTGAGGAGTTAGGAATTCGCTAGTGCGGATTGCCTACACAGTGAGGAACATGACAGCCCTGAGAAATTTGAGAGTCAAATTTCCGACCGTTGCTGTGCTGCGTGCGAGCTGTCCCAAAACATCTTATCCACCTAACGGTCATATCATTAAAGGGCATTTATGTCTTATCATGTCGGGCTGCTCCCTAGACTATAAATAGCCGCCCCCTACAACCACTAGCTGGCTGGCTGCTCCGAGAGAAACTGACACTTGTCATTTGAGAGCAACCCATCCTCCGAGGACTTTGAGCGAAAATCATCGAGTGAGGAAAAACCCAAACCCAAACACCCACAAACCCAAAGTGATTGAGCATCACTGAAGAGATAGATCCTACGTGGATCCGACGCCTATTACCTTTGAAGACTGTGCTTCTTCCAGACGGTTAGGCGTCATGGTCTAGAGCATCCAAGAGGAATTGTGGATTGCCGAGTGACCGAAGTCTGTGAAGGTTTGGAAGTCGCCTGAAGACTTACCACGAGTGATTGGACGAGGTCTGTGTGACCTTAGTTCAAGGAGAATACGGTGAGGACTTGGTGTCCTGAGCTGCGTGCTTAGTGACTAGGTGTCCGGGACTATGTGTCCTCGAGTTTAAATACTCAGCCGCTCCAACCAGACATACAACTGAGACAGCAGTTGGAACTGGTCTACCAAATCATTGTCTTCACCAACCTTACTGGTTCTATTTCCTCAACTCTTTCATTTCCTCATTACTGCGTTGAGTGATTGTTCATATCTGTGTTTGAAGACTTTGACCGAAGACTTTGTCAATTTCCTCAGTTCAATTTCTTCAGTCTGTTTGTCTTCATCTTGTGTTATCCTGTGTTTACGCTTTCTGTACTCTGTGTTTGTCTTCATTTCATCATGATGACCATGTGCGTATTCTGTCATGCTTACTTCTGAGTACTTATTCTGCTGCAAGTAGTTCTTCGCCAAGGAATTTCCTCATCGGCAAATTCCTTAGTGAAGAATTTATAAAAATCGCCTATTCACCCCCCTCTAGTCGATATAACGCACTTTCAATTGGTATGAGAGCGAGGTACTCCCTTGTTCTGTGTGATTTTGGTTTAACCACCTGGAGTTCTAGTTATGTCGACCGCAGGTATGATCAAGGTCTCTGCTGGGTGTCCTACCTTCGATGGCACAGACTACCCCTACTGGAAGAATAAGATGTGAATGCATCTTGAAGCAATTGACCACGATCTCTGGTACGTTGTGGAAAATGGTGTTCCCTCATGAAGGAAATATGCCCTAGAGACAATAATAAAGTTATTATTTATTTCCTTATTTCATGATAAATGTTTATTATTCATGCTAGAATTGTATTAACCGGAAACATAATACATGTGTGAATACATAGACAAACATAGTGTCACTAATATGCCTCTACTTGACTAGCTCGTGAATCAAAGATGGTTAAGTTTCCTAGCCATAGACATGAGTTGTCATTTGATTACGGGATCACATCATTAGGAGAATGATGTGATTGACATGACCCATTCCGTTAGCCTAGCACTTGATCGTTTAGTATGTTGCTATTGCTTTCTTCATGACTTATACATGTTCCTGTAACTATGAGATTATGCAACTCCCGTTTGCCGGAGGAACACTTTGGGTGCTACCAAACGTCACAACGTAACTGGGTGATTATAAAGGAGTACTACAGGTGTCTCCAAAGGTACATGTTGGGTTGGCGTATTTCGAGATTAGGTTTTGTCACTCCGATTGTTGGAGAGGTATCTCTGGGCCCTCTCGGTAATGCACATCACTATAAGCCTTGCAAGCAATGTAGCTAATGAGTTAGTTACGGAATGATGCATTACGTAATGAGTAAAGAGACTTGCCGGTAACAAGATTGAACTAGGTATTGGATACCGACGATTGAATCTCGGGCAAGTAACATACCGATGACAAAGGGAACAAAGTATGTTGTTATGCGGTTTGACCGTCGTAGAATATGTAGGAGCCAATATGGGCATCCAGGTTCCGCTATTGGTTATTGACCAAGAATAGTTCTAGGTCATGTCTATATAGTTCTCGAACCCGTAGGGTCCGCACGCTTAAGGTTTCGACGACAGTTATATTATGAGTTTATGAGTTTTGATGTACCGAAGAAGTTCGGAGTCCCGGATGAGATCGGGGACATGACGAGGGGTCTCGAAATGGTCAAGACGTAAAGATCGATATATTGGACGACTATATTCGGAGTTCGGAAAGGTTCCAAGTGATTCGGGTATTTTTCGGAGTACCGGAGAGTTACGGGAATTCGCCGGGGAGTATATGGGCCTTATTGGGCCATACGGGAATAGAGGAGAGAGGACAAAAGGAAGGAGGCCTGCGCCCCCCCTCTGGTCCGAATTGGACAAGGGGCGCAGCCCCCCCTTTCCTTCTTCCTCTCCCCCTCTTTCCCCTTCTCCTACTCCAACAAGGAAGGTGGAATCCTACTAGGACTAGGGAGTCCTAGTAGGACTCCACACTTGGCGCGCCCCCTCCTAGGGCCGGCCTCCTCCCCCCTTGCTCCTTTATATACGGGGGCAGGGGGGCACCCCATGACACACAAGTTGATCTTCAAGATCGTTCCTTAGCCGTGTGCGGTGCCCCCCTCCACCATATTCCACCTCGGTCATATCGTCGCGGAGTTTAGGCGAAGCCCTGCGCCGGTAGAACATCATCATCGTCACCACACCGTCGTGCTGACGGAACTCATCCCCGATGCTTTGCTGGATCGGAGCCCGGGGATCGTCATCGAGCTGAACGTGTGCTGAACTCGGAGGTGCCGTACGTTCGGTACTTGGATCGGTCGGATCGTGAAGACGTACGACTACATCAACCGCGTTGTCATAACGCTTCCGCTTACGGTCTACGAGGGTACGTGAACAACACTCTCCCCTCTCATTGCTATGCCATCACCATGATCTTGCGTGTGCGTAGGAATTTTTTTGAAATTACTACGTTCCCAACAGTGGTATCAGAGCCAGGTTTTATGCGTAGATGTCATACTTACGAGTAGAATACAAGTGAGTTGTGGGCGATACAAGTCATACTGCTTACCAGCATGTCATACTTTGCTTCAGCGGTATTGTTGGATGAAGCCGCCCGGACCGACATTACGCATACGCTTACGCGGGACTGGTTTTACCGCCGTGCTTTGCACACAGGTGACTAGCGGGTGTCTGTTTCTCCAACTTTAGTTGAACCGAGTGTGGCTACGCCCGGTCCTTGCGAAGGTTAAAACAGCACCAACTTGACGAACTATCGTTGTGGTTTTGATGCGTAGGTAAGAACGGTTCTTGCTCAGCCCGTAGCAGCCACGTAAAATTTGCAACAACAAAGTAGAGGACGTCTAACTTGTTTTTGCAGGGCATGTTATGATGTGATATGGTCAAGACGTGATGCTATATTTTATTGTATGAGATGACCATGTTTTGTAACCGAAGTTATCGGCAACTGGCAGGAGCCATATGGTTGTCGCTTTATTGTATGAAATGCAAACGCCCTGTAATTGCTTTACTTTATCACTAAGCGGTAGTGATAGTCGTAGAAGCAATAGATGGCATAACGACAATGATGCTACGATGGAGATCAAGGTGTCGCGCCGGTGATGATGGTGATCACGACGGTGCTTCGGAGATGGAGATCACAAGAACAAGATGATGATGGCCATATCATATCACTTATATTGATTGCATGTGATGTTTATCCTTTATGCATCTTATCTTGCTTTGATTGACGGTAGCATTTTAAGATGATCTCTCACTAAAAATTATCAAGAAGTGTTCTCCCTGAGTATGCACCATTGCGAAAGTTCTTCGTGCTGAGACACCACGTGATGATCGGGTGTGATAGGCTCTACGTTCAAATACAACGGGTGCAAAACAGTTGCACACGCGGAATACTCAGGTTAAACTTGACGAGCCTAGCATATAATAGATATGGCCTCAGAATACGGAGACCGAAAGGTCGAACGTGAATCATATAGTAGATATGATCAACATAGTGATGTTCACCATTGAAACTACTCCATCTCACGTGGATCACGTGATCATTGATATGACTAGAGAGATGTCTATCTAAGTGGGAGTTCTTAAGTAATATGATTAATTGAACTTAAATTTATCATGAACTTAGTCCTGATAGTATTTTGCAAATTATGTTGTAGATCAATAGCTCGCGTTGTTGCTTTCATATGTTTATTTTGATATGTTCCTAGAGAAAATTGTGTTGAAAGATGTTAGTAGCAATGATGCGGATTGGATCCGTGATCTGAGGTTTATCCTCATTGCTGCACAGAAGAATTATGTCCTTAATGCACCGCTAGGTGACAGACCTATTACAGGAGCAGATGCAGACGTTATGAACGTTTGGCTAGCTCAATATGATGACTACTTGATAGTTTAGTGCACCATGCTTAACGGCTTAGAATCGAGACTTCAAAGATGTTTTGAACGTCATGGACCATATGAGATGATCCAGGAATTGAAGTTAATATTTCAAGCAAATACCCGAGTTGAGAGATATGAAGTCTCCAACAAGTTCTATAGCTAAAAGATGGAGGAGAATCGCTCAACTAGTGAGCATGTGCTCAGATTGTCTGGGTACTACAATCGCTTGAATCAAGTGGGAGTTAATCTTCCAGATAAAATAGTGATTGACAGAATTCTCTAGTCACCATCACCAAGTTAGTAGAACTTCGTGATGAACTATAATATGCAAGGGATGACGAAAGTGATTCCCAAGCTCTTTGTGATGTTGAAATCGACGAAGGTAGAAATCAAGAAAGAGCATCAAGTGTTGATGATTGACAAGACCACTAGTTTCAAGAAAAGGGCAAAGGGAAAGAAAGGGAAACCTCAAGTAGAATGGCAAACAAGTTGTCACTCCCGTGAAGAAGCCCAAAGCTGGACCTAAGCCTGAAACTGAGTGCTTCTACTGCAAAGGAAATGGTCACTGGAAGTGGAAATACTCCAAATTTTTGGTGGATAAGAAGGATGGCAAAGTGAACAAGGGTATATTTTGATGTACATGTTATTGATGTGTACCTTACTAGTGTTTATAGTAGCCCCTGAGTATTTGATACTTGTTCGGTTGCTAAAAATTTAGTAACTCGAAACAGGAGTTACAGAATAAACAGAGACTAGTTGAAGGGGAAGTGACGATGAGTGTTAGAAGTAGTTCCAAGAGTGATATGATCATCATCACACACTCCCTATACTTTCGGGATTAGTGTTAAACCTAAATAAATGTTATTTAGCTTTTGCGTTGAGCATGAATATGATTTGATCATGTTTATTGCAATACGGTTATTCATTTAAAGTCAGAGAATAATTGTTGTTCTGTTTACATGAATAAAACCTTCAATGGTCATACACCCAATGAAAACAGTTTATTGGATCTCAATCGTAGTGATACACATATTCATAATATTGATGCCAAAAGATGCAAAGTTAATAATGATAGTGCAACTTATTTGTGGCACTGCCGTTTGGGTCATATCGGTGTAAAGCGCATGAAGAAACTCCATAAAGATGGATTTTCGGAATCACTTGGTTATGAATCATTTGATGCTTGCGAACCGTGCCTTTGGGCGAGATCACTAAAACTCCGTTCTTCGAAACAATGGAACGAGCAACAAACTTGTTGGAAATAATACATACTGATGTATGCAGACCAATGAGTATTAAGGCTCGTGGCGGGTATTGTTATTTTCTGACCTTCACAGATAATTTGAGCAGATATGGGTATATCTACTTGATGAAACATAAGTCTGAAATAGTTGAAAGGTTCAAAGAATTTCAGAGTGAAGTGGAAAATCATCGTAACAAGAAAATAAAGTTTCTGCGATCTGATCGTGGAGATGAATATTTGAGTTACGAGTTTGGTCTTCAATTAAAACAATGTGGAATAGTTTCACAAACTCATGCCACCTGGAACACCACAATGTAATGGTGTGTTCGAACGTCGTAATCGTACTTTACTAGATATGGTGCGATCTATGATATCTCTTATCAGTTTACCACTATCGTTTTGGGGTTATGCATTAGAGACAACTGCATTCACGTTTAATAGGGCACCATCAAGATCCGTTGAGACGACGCCTTATGAACTGTGGTTTGGCAAGAAACCAAAGTTGTCGTTTCTTAAAGTTTGGGGCTGCGATGCGTATGTGAAGAAACTTCAACCAGATAAGCTCGAACCCAAATCGGAGAA
The DNA here is from genome assembly GCF_002162155.2 of Triticum dicoccoides. NCBI lineage: Eukaryota > Viridiplantae > Streptophyta > Magnoliopsida > Poales > Poaceae > Triticum > Triticum dicoccoides. The sequence goes on along the minus strand of NC_041383.1, from coordinate 649,139,281 downwards.
ATGTGTCTTCATAGGATACCCAAAAGAAACTGTTTGGTACACCTTCTATCACAGATCTGAGGGCAAGATTTTCGTTGCTAAATTCGGATCCTTTCTAGAGAAGGAGTTTCTCTCGAAAGAAGTGAGTGGGAGGAAAGTAGAACTTGATGAGGTAACTGTACCTGCTCCCTTATTGGAAAGTAGTTCATCACAAGAACCGGTTCCTATGACAACTACACCAAATAGTGAGGAAGCTAATGGTATTGATCATGATACTCCAGATCAAGTTGCTACCAAACCTCATAGGTCTTCCAGAGTAAGATCCGCACCAGAGTGGTACGGTAATCATGTTCTAGAAGTCATGTTACTAGACCATGGTGAACCTACGAACTATGAGGAAGAAATGATGAGCCCAGATTCCACGAAATGGCTTGAGGCCATAAAATCTGAGATATGATCCATGTATGAGAACAGAGTATGGACTTTGATTGACTTGCTCGATGATCAGCAAGCCATGTTAAATAATTGGATCTTAAAGAGGAAGACGGACCCTGATAATAGTGTTACTATCTACTAAGATCGACTTGTTGCGAAAGGTTTTCGACAAGTTCAAGGTGTTGAACACGATGAGATTTTCTCACTCGTGTCGATGCTTAAGTCTGTCTGAATCATGTTAGCAATTGCCACATTTTATGAAATCTGGCAAATGGATGTCAAAACTGCATTCCTTAATGGATTTTTTTAAAGAAGAGTTGTATATGATGCAACCAGAAGGTTTTTGTCAATCCTAAAGGTGCTAACAAAATGTGCAAGCTCCAGCGATCCATCAATGGACTGGTGCAAGCATCTCGGAGTTGGAATATACGCTTTGATGAGTTGATCAAAGCATATGGTTTTATACAGACTTTTGGAAAGGCATTTATTTACAAGAAAGTGAGTGGGAGCACTACAGCCTTTCTGATAAATATATGTGAGTGACATATTATTAATTGGAAATGATGTAGAATTTTCTGGAAAGCATAAAGGAGTGTTTGAAAGGAGTTTTTCAAAGAAAGACCTCGGTGAAGCTGCTTACACATTGAGCGTCAAGATCTATATAGATAGATCAAGACGCTTGATAAGATTTTTCAATGAGTACATACCTTGATAAAATTTTGAAATAGTTCAAAATAGAACAATCAAAGAAGGAGTTCTTGCCTGTGATGCTGTAACGCCCCAAGACCGACGCTCCAGATGCCTTCCATGTTTTCCGAGTTTCGCATGTGTTTCTTTTGTGCTTGCTCTTTTATTTTTGCATTGCATCATGTCTTCATGCCATCATGTCATTTAATTTTTTAAACTCATCTAAATAAATTGTATGGATCTTCGACCCATTTAAATTGAGGGATATTCACATGGTGATTTCTCTTTATAACATATCCTCCCAATATTTTAGGGAGCTACAATAAATATTCCATTCGTATGGAATCATCCCAAACAAACTGGCATTTAAAACCACTCTTGTTTCCAAATATTCTAACCTTGATCTTTCCCCAATTTGCTCCGGTTCAAGTTGTCATGCTTTGAAATGTGTCAAAGTAGATCCATGTCAGTTTCAAGCTCAACTTGTATTTATTTGCCTTACCAAATAAATATATCTACACTTCCTTTTTTATATAAAAGGAAATAACCCGTTTCTTTTCCTTTTAAAGCCAATCAGGCCCCTCGCCATTTTCCTCCCCACCGGACTGGCCCAGCCAGCTTTGCAGCCCAACTGCCGGTTCGGCCCACCTAATCCTCGGCCCAGCTAACCCCTGTTAAACCTAGCCTGATCGAATCCCCCTCATCTCCCCTCGTTCCCATGTGCGTCGCCGCCACACACAACCAGCGCCAGGAAGCCGCGCCCGCGCCCGAACCCTCCTCTCGCTCAATCCCTTCTCCCGATCCCCCTGCTCGCTTCCTTCCCTCGCGCCGCCACCTTTGTCTCGATCCCCTCGCGCTGCCAGAGAGGAGCAGAGCCCTGCTCCTCCCGAACCACCTCGCACGCGACCCCGCCGCTTGCGCCCGGTCCCCTCGCTGGCTTGCCGCCTCCACCGCGATTCCTCCTTCGTCGCGCCGTCCCTACCTTCCCCTCGTCGCCTCCATCCCTTTCCTCCGTCGCCTCTGCACGCGAGTGCCGCATGCCCATGCCTCCCGATCGATGTCGTCACCGCGGGCATCGAGCTCGTCGCCCCGCCTCCAAGTTCTCTGGCGCCGCCGAACCATCTCCACCTTCGCCTCCTGCCCGTGCTCCGCCGCCCTCGTCTGCGCTCACCTCCTCAAACCTACCTCGTCGGACCCCTATCCTGGCCCATCTCCACACCATGACCATCTGCCTCTGCTCGTGGCGAAGCTCCTCTTGCAGCTCCGCTTCGCTTGCGCCTCCCCTTCCCGATCTTGACCTCGGGTAGTTGCTCTTTCTATGCCCCGTGGTTAGTTTGGCAGTCCACCTTCACATCCATGCTCCGTAACCTCCAAGCCCACCGTTGCAACGTCGAGACATCTGCCCCGGAGTACCTCAAGTCCGTCTACGACTAGGCGGACTCGCCAAGTACCACGACTGCAGCCGGTGTGCATTTTTGTCAAGTCCGACTACACGTGTACGACTACATTCGAGGTGGATTTCGTCAAGTACCCCTTCGGATGTGCCAAGGTCGACTACGCTCGGCGATGCGACAAGTACCTCTACCGACGACCCCGGACATCAACGAAAAACGTGTACAACTACCGTCGCCAAGATCGCGAGTACCTCTACCGTTGACATGTACGACTACGAAACGTGAACGACTACCGTCGCCGAGACCGCAAGTACCACGCCAACCCCGAAGGGATTCGAATCGGTCAAGTTCATCTATGAAACGAGTACCACTACTTCCACTACGAACTCGTTCCACCCCGAAAATGCACGCTTCGAAGGTATAACCCCAAGACGACCGCCCGTGAACGAATGCTTATGTGTTGTATGAGATGCTCGTGTTTGCACCATGATCGAGTTGTCGCTTGCGATGCCCCTCTTTTGCCATGCCACCGTCATGTGGGACACCCGGTAACCGGGATCACCCCACCACATTTTGCATGACACACTCATCCGCACACTTCTCTCTTGCATCGGTATCTCAATCGAGTTACTGGAACCGATATGTTGCCGTGGCATCATTTTCGGATATGTTGCCGTGGCACCATTTTTTGTTTCGCCGCCGTGGCACCCTTTTTGTTCCGCCATGGTGACCAAATGCTTCATAACATGCTCATGTCAACATTCTCATAAAATTGCATAAACTTGTATATGTCATCCGCATCATGATAACAACATTTTAATGCTTAAAATTGTGTTTGCTTTAAACTACTAAATGACATATGGGGATTTCCGGAATTGTTGCTAGTTGTTCCGGCCTCATTTAAACTTGCCTAGATAGGTAGTTTTATTATGTTTCACCTCTTGCCATGTTACAACCTTTAATATTGTTAGGTAGCATAAATAGGAGTGAACTAAATATTTGAATGTGGTGTTTCGTCAATATGCAACTCGTTGCATATTGAGCTCCACTTAACTTGTAGTATTGTTTGTTGCACTTTGCCATGCCATGCCTCATTAAATCGGACATGCATCATACTTTTTTGTGCATCATGACATGTTTATGCTAGTGTGTTTACCATATTGTTTGCTTCTTTCCGGTTTGCTTCTTTCGTTAGCTTCGGTTTCGTTCCGGAGTTGTGAGGATTCGTTCGACTACGTTCGTTTGTCTTCTTCATGGACTCGTTCTTCTTCCTAGCAGAATCTCAGGCAAGATGACCTTTACCCTCGATATCACTTCTATCTTTGCTTGCTAGTTGCTTCGTTCTATCGCTATGCTGCGCTACCTATCACTTGTTTACCGTGCCTCTCATATTGCCATGTCAGCCTCTAGCCTTTTCACCCCTCCTAGCAAACCGTTGTTTGGCTATGTTACCTCTTTGCTCAGCCCCTCCTCTAGCATTGTTAGTTGCAGGTGAAGTTGAAGATTGCTCCATGATGGACAGGATTATGTTGGGATATCACAATATCTCTTATTTAATTATAATGCATCTATATACTTGGTAAAGGGTGGAAGACTCGGCCTTATGCCTGGTGTTTTGTTCCACTCTTGCCGCCCTAGTTTCCATCATACCGGTGTTATGTTCCCGGATTTTGCGTTCCTTACGCGGTTGGGTGATTTATGGGACCCCCTTGACAGTTCGCTTTGAATAAAACTCCTCCAGCAAGGCCCAACATTGGTTTTAACATTTGCCACCTAAGCCTTTTTCCCTTGGGTTCTGCAGACTCAAGGGTCATCTTTATTTTACCCCCCCCCCCGGGCCAGTGCTCCTCCGAGTGTTGGTCCAAACTAGAGCATCGTGCGGGACCATTCCTTGGCAACTTGGATTACGTCGGTACCTGTACGCTTAGCTTATCCGGTGTGCCCTGAGAACGAGATATGTGCAGCTCCTATCAGGATTTTGTCGGCACAGCGGGTGGTCTTGCCGGTCTTGTTTTACCATTGTCGAAATATTTTGTAAACCGGGATTCCGAGTCTGATCGGGTCTTCCTGGGAGAAGGTATATCCTTCATTGATCGTGAGAGCTTATCATGGGCTAAGTTGGGACACCCCTGCAGGGTTTAAACTTTCGAAAGCCGTGCCCACGGTTATGTGGAAGATGGGAATTTGTTAATGTCCGGTTGTAGATAACTTGACACTTGACTTAATTAAAACGCATCAACCGCGTGTGTAGCCATGATGGTCTCTTTTCGGCGGAGTCCGGGAAGTGAACACAGTTTTGGGTTATGTTTGACGTAAGTAGGAGTTCAGGATCACTTCTTGATCATTGCTAGCTTCACGACCGTTCCGTTTGCTCTCTTCTCACTCTTATTTGTGTATGTCAGCCACCATATATGCTTAGTCGCTGCTGCAACCTCACCACTTTACCCCTTCCTTTCCCATAAGCTTAAATAGTCTTGATCTCGCGGGTTTTGAGATTGCTGAGTCCTCGTGACTCACCAGATACTATCACAACAGTTGCAGGTGCCGATGATACCAGTACAGGTGATGCAACCGAGCTCAGATGAGAGCTCAACGAAGACCTTGGTTCTTGCTATGTTTCGTTTCATGTTGATCAGTAGTGGAGCCCAGTTGGGACGATCGAGGATCTAGCAGTTGGGTTATCTTCTTTTCTTTTGGCTTCGTCCGTAGTCGGACTATGTGTGTACTCTGAATGATGTATGATTTATTTATGTTTATTGTGTGAAGTGGCGATTGTAAGCCAACTCTTTATCCCAGTCTTGTTCATTACATGGGATTGTGTGAAGATGACCCTTCTTGCGACAAAACCACAATGCGGTTATGCCTCTAAGTCGTGCTTCGACACGTGGGAGATATAGCCCTATCGTGGGTGTTACAAGTTGGTAATCAGAGCCATTCCCGACTTAGGAGCCCCTGCTTGATTGTTTGCTGGCGTTGTTGAGTCTAGAACAAAAATGTTTTGAGTCTTAGGATTATATATATCGGAGAGTAGGATTCTTTTTACTCTTCAGTCCCTTCGTCGCTCTGGTGAGGTCTCCTGGCGTAGATGTTTTGTCTTTCCTCGCCTCAAATTTCACTAAAAAAAATTTTAGGATCACGCGGGTATCTTGGAATCGTTCCGATGGTTTTGTGACGAGAACATTGTTCTTGGTGCCTCATGTCTTTTATGTGGCATTGACCCGGGGAGTTGAGCTCCGAGGTGTTGTCGTCACAATTTTATCGTTGCAGTTCTGGAATACCTGAGTTTTGCCGACATCGAAAATCTCTTTTATGCAGTTGTTGGTGAGATAACCTCGACGCCGCCCAGTACTGGGGCGGGAGTTCGGGAGTATTGCCATAGCTCGTATAACGGATGCTTTTCGAAGGTTGAGGTACACGATTTCCGAAGGTTTCTTGGTTATGTGTTGATGGATGGATACAACTGGATGTAGGGATTGGTAGTTTGGGTGAGATATATATTGCTTCCCCTGTATCCCCAACACCAGATTGCATAACCAGAAAGTTTCGGGAGTTTTATAGGTGGGAATTCAAGTAGCTCTAGTTTTATCTTTCCAACAGACACATGATACGATATGGGATCTATCATATGTTTGTTTCCGGCTTATTCTGCAAGCCAAATCCTTTGTGTTGTTTTATATGTGGTATTTGAGTTGCTTCAAAGTCAAATGTTGAATCCATACCTTTCCTAAACGTTGTTCTCATATGGCTATGTGAATACTAATCCTTCTTGATCATCGAGATCGTCATGTTAATTTTTTTTCTAACCGGCGTGCTTCTCTTCAAGATGATCCGATCTTCTCAACATCCGCAAGATCAATTCTAAGTTTTCTCAACGGTATCCATTCCATCTGCCCCAAGTTGCCTTTGTTTTCCCGCCCTCCCACCCTTTTCTTCAAGGACTCAGATTTCTTAATCTTGTATCCCTTTTATTTGTGAGAATTCTCTTCATTCGTTTCTTTCAATATTTTGATCCGGTGATCCCTCGTGAAGATGCTCACGAGCTTCAAGTTCATCATTCTTCATTCTCGTATTCTTTTTCGGTGGATTTAATTCAAGCTTTCGGTGTTGATCATATTCCCTTCCTCGTTTCAAGTGTTTGTGTATGCCGGTGATCTCTTAATCATTCCCCGCTTGCTATTCAATTGTTCCGGAGTGCTGAAGATATCTCTAAAGATTCGTGTTTCCATTCTCAATCTGTTCAAGTTATTTTGAGGTTGTTATCTCATTCAAGCCATTTAATTCAACCGGTGCAATCCCCCCTTTCAATCAATCGTTCAACGGTGTTTCTCTTGAGTGGGCCCTAACCCACAGGTCTTTTCCAGGATCTTACCTGACTCTTCTAATTTTCCCGGAGCTATTCCCAAATTCATTTTGAAGTTTGATGTAAGAATGAATTCTCATTAGTCATATGTCCTTCTCCAAGATCTTTCAAATTCTTTTCATCGTTGGTTCAACCTTTCTAATTTTCATCCCGGAATATCTCAACAACTCATGGTGGTGTTTCTCGTCGTCATTCTCGGATTTTGAAGACCGAAGAAGAGTTTTCTCTTCAGTCCTTACCCGTTCTTCCAAAGATTCGTGGTTCTAGCTTCATGCCATCCTCATAATTGTTTTCGATTGTGAGAATTCTTTTCACCCATCCGGAGCAATTCAGGAGTCTTTTCAGTTTCATTCTCCGGAGCCAATCATCTCAGAATTATTCACTCTCAGCTTTCAACTCTCGTTCTTGAGTTCTTCCGGTGCATCGTCCAAATATCCTCTAATCAGTTCATGATCTCTTCGTTCTCATGTATCTAAACCACCTCAAGTATCTTCATTCGTTTTCCAATTCTTCTCGGTGAATTGTGCCTTTGCTACTCCCATTTTCAATTCTTACGGTGGTTCGTTCAGGATTTCACTTCCTTCGTTATCATATCAATTCATTCGTTTTTTCTGAATCCTACCAGTGGTTTGTTCAAGTTTTTCCCAAGTTTGCGCTATATATCTCTTAATCCTTTCTACGAGAATAAGTAGTATGCCAAATCCGATGCTTGTCATCAATTTAAATTGGTGAAGGATAGGCATAACGTAATTCTTATTATTGTTTCATCCAAGTGATCTAGTTTCTTCTTTCCAGAGTTGTTCATCATGTCACATTTCTCAGTTTGAGATGCTTCATCTTTTCTTTTACCGGAGTCCCATGTTTTCCGCATTATCTCGTCGCGAAGCCCCATCTAAATCATTTCAAGGCTTCAATCTTATTCTTTTCATCCTTTTGTTACCGGAGTTCTTCATGGAGGCTCTACATGGTGGTTCATCAAGGATTCCTTTCAATCTCAAATTGTTCTTAAAGATTTCTCTTGAAGTTATGACCCGCCAAGCTTTACTCAAAATTAAACATGGTGTTCAACACATGTTTTGTTTTGAGGCATTCAAGTATTCTTCATCTTGCATTCCAAAGTGCAATTCTTTCTACCTTATCTTTTGAGATGGTGTTATGTCACTCTTGACAATTTCCTTCATGTTTCATGATTCATATGTTGTCAAGAATGAGGTATTTTAAATCCATCAATCTCTTCGTTGGAGTTATCTTGTGTCATATTTCACCTAAAGCCTTTCCCTAAGGAATGTTGCTATTTGTGGTGCTTATCAATGATCCAAGTTTTCTCCTATCCTCTCGGCAAAAGCAGTTTTCATCTCTTCGTTGATCTCAAGCATGCAATTGTTTCCGTTAGTGGCCGGTTGTCACCTCATAATTTTGAGATGTTTTCCATAAGCCCACTACAAGCTTATTCGTTTCGTTGTTGGTTTCCAACAACTCCGTTATAACCTTCTTGGAAGGGTGCTTTCCAAGCTCATTTGTGGCAGAAGTTGGCATTTTCTTCTCCATTTTGTTATTCCAATGATCTATCGTCCATTCTTTCTTTCGGAGGCATTGTGATGTTGCTCTCTTCACTCATCATCTCGAATTGTGAGGATCATGTTCTTTTCGTGCTTATCCATTTAACCGGAGTGTTGTGTCATCTCTTCAAGTTCTTTTCATCTTATCAAGTCTTGCATCTCTTTTCAACCGGAGTGCTGTCCGATTTTGATCTTCCTTGTTCCTTGTTTATCTCGTTTCAACCAGAGTGGTTCCAATTCCTTCTTGTCCATTGTACTCGTCATTCATAGCTTTGCAACCTCCAAGGTTCAAATGGTGTTCCTTGTTTCTATTTTTCTACCGCAGTGCTCTCAATTGTGTTCAACTCTGTTGTGTTCTTTATTTCAACTTTTCAACCTCTCAAGGTTCTTTGGTTTCACTCATTTGTCAAAGAAGCAACTTAGTTTTCCCTCTTCGCTTCCTCTTCCATTTTCTCTCCGGTGCCATCCTAGATCTCGGGACGAGATCCTCTTGTAGTGGTGGAGTGTTGTAACGCCCCAAGACCGACGCTCCAGATGCCTTCCATGTTTTCCGAGTTTTGTCGTGTGTTTCTTTTGTGCTTGCTCTTTTATTTTTGCATTTCATCATGTCTTCATGCCATCATGTCATTTAATTTTTTAAACTCATCTAAATAAATTGTATGGATCTTCAATCCATTTAAATCGAGGGATATTCACATGGTGATTTCTCTTTATAACATATCCTCCCAATATTTTAGGGAGCTACAATAAATATTCCATTCGTATGGAATCATCCCAAACAAACTGGCATTTAAAACCACTCTCGTTTCCAAATATTCTAACCTTGATCTTTCCCCAATTTGCTCCGGTTCAAGTTGTCATGCTTTGAAATGTGTCAAAGTAGATCCATGTCAGTTTCGAGCTCAACTTGTATTTATTTGCCTTACCAAATAAATATATCTACACTTCCTTTTTTATATAAAAGGAAATAACCTGTTTCTTTTCCTTTTAAAGCCAATCAGGCCCCTGGCCATTTTCCTCCCCACCGGACTGGCCCAGCCAGCTTTGCAGCCCAACTGGCCGGTTCGGCCCACCTAATCCTCGGCCCAGCTAACCCCTGTTAAACCTAGCCCGATCGAATCCCCCTCATCTCCCCTCGTTCCCCTGTGCGCCGCCGCCACACACAACCAGCGCCAGGAAGCTGCGCCCGCGCCCGAACCCTCCTCTCGCTCGATCCCTTCTCCCGATCCCCCTGCTCGCTGCCTTCCCTCCCGCCGCCACCTTCGTCTCGTTCCCCTCGCGCTGCCAGAGAGGAGCAGAGCCCCGCTCCTCCCGACCCACCTCGCGCGCGACCCCGCCGCTTGCGCCCGGTCCCCTCGCCGGCTTGCCGCCTCCACCGCGATTCCTCCTTCGTCACGCCGTCCCTACCTTCCCCTCGTCGCCTCCATCCCTTTCCTCCGTCGCCTCTGCGCGCGAGCGCTGCGTGCCCACGCCTCCCGATCGATGTCGTCGCCGCGGGCATCGAGCTCGTCGCCCCGCCTCCAAGTTCTCTGGCGCCGCCGAACCATCTCCGCCTTCGCCTCCTACCCGTGCTCCGCCGCCCTTGTCTGCGCTCACCTCCTCAAACCTACCTCGTCGGACCCCTATCCCGGCCCATCTCCACGCCATGACCATCCGCCTCTGCTCGTGGCGAAGCTCCTCTTGCAGCTCCGCTTCGCTTGCGCCTCCCCTTCCCGATCTCGACCTCGGGCAGTTGCTCTTTCTATGCCCCGTGGTTAGTTTGGCAGTACACCTTCACATCCATGCTCAGTAACCTCCAAGCCCACCGTTGCAACGTCGAGACTTCTGCCCCGGAGTAACTCAAGTCCGTCTATGACTAGGCGGACTCGCCAAGTACGACGACTGCAGCCGGTGTGCATTTTTGTCAAGTCCGACTACACGTGTACGACTACATCCGAGGTGGATTTCGTCAAGTACCCCTTCGGATGTGCCAAGGTCGACTACGCTCGGCGATGCGACAAGTACCTCTACCGACGACCCCGGACATCTATGAAAACGTGTACAACTACCGTCGCCAAGATCGCGAGTACCTCTACCGTCGACATGTGGACTACGAAACGTGAACGACTACCGTCGCCGAGACCGCAAGTACCACGCCAACCCCGAAGGGATTCGAATCCGTCAAGTTCATCTACGAAACGAGTACCACTACTTCCACTACGAACTCCTTCCACCCCGAAAAAGCACGCTTCGAAGGTATAACCCCGAGATGACCGCCCGTGAACGAATGCTTATGTGTTGTATGAGATGCTCGTGTTTGCACCGTGATCGAGTTGTCGCTTGCGATGCCCCTCTTTTGCCATGCCACCGTCATGTGGGACACCCGGTAACCGGGATCACCCCACCACCTTTTGCATGACACACTCATCCGCACACTTCTCTCTTGCATTGGTATCTCAATCGAGTTACCGGAACCGATATGTTGTCGTGGCATCACTTTCGGATATGTTACTGTGGCATCATTTTCGGATATGTTGCCGTGGCACCATTTTTTGTTTCGCCGCCGTGGCACCCTTTTCGTTCCGCCATGGTGACCAAATGCTTCATAACATGCTCATGTCAACATTCTCATAAAATTGCATAAACTTGTATATGTCATTCGCATCATGATAACAACATTTTAATGCTTAAAATTGTGTTTGCTTTAAACTACTAAATGACATATGGGGATTTCTGGAATTGTTGCTAGTTGTTCCGGACTCATTTAAACTTGCCTAGATAGGTAGTTTTATTATGTTTCACCTCTTTCCATGTTACAACCTTTAATATTGTTAGGTAGCATAAATAGGAGTGAACTAAATATTTGAATGTGGTATTTCGTCAATATGCAACTCGTTGCATATTGAGCTCCACTTAACTTGTAGTATTGTTTGTTACACTTTTCCATGCCATGCCTCATTAAATCAGACATGCATCATACTTGTTTGTGCATCATGACATGTTTATGCTTGTGTGTTTACCATATTGTTTGCTTCTTTCCGGTTTGCTTCTCTCGTTAGCTTCGGTTTCGTTCCGGAGTTGTGAGGATTCGTTCGACTACGTTCGTTTGTCTTCTTCATGGACTCGTTCTTCTTCCTAGCAGAATCTCAGGCAAGATGACCTTTACCCTCGATATCACTTCTATCTTTGCTTGCTAGTTGCTTCGTTCTATCGCTATGCTGCGCTACCTATCACTTGTTTACCGTGCCTCTCATATTGCCATGTCAGCCTCTAGCCTTTTCACCCCTCCTAGCAAACTGTTGTTTGCCTATGTTACCGCTTTGCTCAGCCCCTCTTCTAGCATTGTTAGTTGCAGGTGAAGTTGAAGATTGCTCCATGATGGACAGGATTATGTTGGGATATCACAATATCTCTTATTTAATTATAATGCATCTATATACTTGGTAAAGGGTGGAAGACTCGGCCTTATGCCTGGTGTTTTGTTCCACTCTTGCCGCCCTAGTTTCCGTCATACCGGTGTTATGTTCCCGGATTTTGCGTTCCTTACGCGGTTGGGTGATTTATGGGACCCCTTGACAGTTCGTTTTGAATAAAACTCCTCCAGCAAGGCCCAACATTGGTTTTAACATTTGCCACCTAAGCCTTTTCCCTTGGGTTCTGCAGACTCAAGGGTCATCTTTATTTTACCCCCCCCCGGGGCAGTGCTCCTCCGAGTGTTGGTCCAAACTAGAGCACCGTGCGGGACCATTCCTTCGCAACTTGGATTACGTCGGTACCTGTACGCTTAGCTTATCCGGTGTGCCCTGAGAACGAGATATGTGCAGCTCCTATCGGGATTTGTCGGCACAGGGGTAGTCTTGCTGGTCTTGTTTTACCATTGTCGAAATGTTTTGTAAACCGGGATTCCGAGTCTGATCGGGTCTTCCTGGGAGAAGGTATATCCTTTGTTGATCGCAAGAGCTTATCATGGGCTAAGTTGGGACACCCCTGCAGGGTTTAAACTTTCAAAAGCCGTGCCCGCGGTTATGTGGCAGATGGGAATTTGTTAATGTCCGGTTGTAGATAACTTGACACTTGACTTAATTAAAACGCATCAACCGCGTGTGTAGCCGTGATGGTCTCTTTTCGGCGGAGTCCGGGAAGTGAAGACGGTTTTGGGTTATGTTTGACGTAACTAGGAGTTCAGGATCACTTCTTGATCATTGCTAGCTTCACGACCATTCCGTTTGCTCTCTTCTCGCTCTTATTTGGTTATGTCAGCCACCATATATGCTTAGTCGCTGCTGCAACCTCACCACTTTACCCCTTCCTTTCCCATAAGCTTAAATAGTCTTGATCTCGCGGGTTTTGAGATTGCTGAGTCCTCGTGACTCACCAGATACTATCACAACAGTTGCAGGTGCCGATGATACCAGTACAGGTGATACAACCGAGCTCAGATGAGAGCTCAACGAAGACCTTGGTTCTTGCTATGTTTCGTTTCATGTTGATCAGTAGTGGAGCCCAGTTGGGACGATCAAGGATCTAGCAGTTGGGTTATCTTCTTTTCTTTTGGCTTCGTCCGTAGTCGGACTATGTGTGTACTCTGAATGATGTATGATTTATTTATGTTCATTATGTGAAGTGGCGATTGTAAGCCAACTCTTTATCCCAGTCTTGTTCATTACATGGGATTGTGTGAAGATGACCCTTCTTGCGACAAAACCACAATGCGGTTATGCCTCTAAGTCGTGCTTCGACACGTGGGAGATATAGGCGCATCGTGGGTGTTACAGATGCAAAGGTGTGAAGTTGAGTAAGACTCAAGACCCGACGATGGCAGAAAATAGAAAGAGAATGAAAAGTCATTCCCTATGCCTCAGTCATAGGTTCTATAAAGTATGCTATACTATGTACCAGACCTATTGTATACCTTGCTCTTTATTTGGCAAGGGAGTACAATAGCGATCTAGGAGTAGATCACTGGACATTGGTCAAGAATATCCTTAGTGAGGACTAAGGAAATATTTCTCAATTATGGAGGTGATAAAAGAGCCCGTCGTAAAGAGTTACATCGGTGCAAGCTTTCACACCGATCCAGATGACTCTAAGTCTCAATCTAGATACATACTGAAAGTGGGAGCAATTAGCTAGAGTAGCTCCGTGCAGAGCATTGTAGACATAGAATATTTGCAAAATACATGCGGCTCTGAATGTGACAGAACCATTGACTAAGCTTCTCTCACGAGCAAAACATGATCATACCTTTGTACTCTTTGGGTGTTAATCACATAGCAATGTGAACTAGATTATTGACTCTAGTAAACCCTTTGGGTGTTGGTCACATGAAGATGTGAACTATGGGTGTTAATCATATACAAATATGAATATTGGTATTAAATCACATGGCGATGTGAACTAGATTATTGACTCTAGTGCAAGTGGGAGACTGAAGGAAATATGCCCTAGAGGCAATAATAAAGTTATTATTTATTTCCTTATTTCATGATAAATGTTTATTATTCATGCTAGAATTGTATTAACCGGAAACATAATACATGTGTGAATACATAGACAAACATAGTGTCACTAGTATGCCTCTACTTGACTAGCTCGTGAATAAAACATGGTTAAGTTTCCTAGCCATAGACATGAGTTGTCATTTAATTAACGGGATCACATCATTAGGAAAATGATGTGATTGACATGACCCATTCCGTTAGCCTAGCACTTGATCGTTTAGTATGTTGCTATTGCTTTCTTCATGACTTATACATGTTCCTGTAACTATGAGATTATGCAACTCCTGTTTGCCGGAGGAACACTTTGGGTGCTACCAAACGTCACAACGTAACTGGGTGATTATAAAGGAGTACTACAGGTGTCTCCAAAGGTATATGTTGGGTTGGCGTATTTCGAGATTAGGTTTTGTCACTCCGATTGTCGGAGAGGTATCTCTGGGCCCTCTCGGTAATGCACATCACTATAAGCCTTGCAAGCAATGTAGCTAATGAGTTAGTTACGGAGAGATGCATTACGTAACGAGTAAACAGACTTGCCGGTAACAAGATTGAACTAGGTATTGGATACCGACGACCGAATCTCGGGCAAGTAACATACCGATGACAAAGGGAACAAAGTATGTTGTTATGCGGTTTGACCGATAAAGATCTTCGTAGAATATGTAGGAGCCAGTATGGGCATCCAGGTTCTGCTATTGGTTATTGACCAAGAATAGTTCTAGGTCATGTCTACATAGTTTCTGAACCCGTAGGGTCCGCACGCTTAAGGTTTCGATGACAGTTATATTATGAGTTTTGATGTACCGAAGGAGTTCGGAGTCCCGGATGAGATCGGGGACATGACGAGGAGTCTCGAAATGGTTGAGACGTAAAGATCGATATATTGGACGACTATATTCGGAGTTCGGAAAGGTTCCGAGTGATTCGGGTATTTTTCGGAGTACGGGAGAGTTACGGGAATTCGCCGGGGAGTATATGGGCCTTATTGGGCCATACGGGAATAGAGGAGAGAGGCCAAAAGGAAGGAGGCCTGCGCCCCCCCTCTGGTCCGAATTGGACAAGGGGCGCAGCCCCCCTTTCCTTCTTCCTCTCCCCCTCTTTCCCCTTCTCCTACTCCAACAAGGGAGGTGGAATCCTACTAGGACTAGGGAGTCCTAGTAGGACTCCACACTTGGCGCGCCCCCTCCTAGGGCCGGCCTCCTCCCCCCTTGCTCCTTTATATACGGGGGCAGGGGGACATCCATGACACACAAGTTGATCTTCAAGATCGTTCCTTAGCCGTGTGCGGTGCCCCCCTCCACCATATTCCACCTCGGTCATATCGTCGCGGAGTTTAGGCGAAGCCCTGCGCCGGTAGAACATCATCATCGTCACCACGCCGTCGTGCTGACGGAACTCATCCCCGACGCTTTGCTGGATCAGAGCCCGGGGATCGTCATCGAGCTGAACGTGTGCTGAACTCGGAGGTGCCGTACGTTCGGTACTTGATCGGTCGCATCGTGAAGACGTACGACTACATCAACCGCGTTGTCATAACGCTTCCTCTTATGGTCTACGAGGGTACGTGAACAACACTCTCCCCTCTCGTTGCTATGCCATCACCATGATCTTGCTTGTGCGTAAGAATTTTTTTGAAATTACTACGTTCCCAACACCTGAGTCACACCTTCCCTGAATGCTGCTGATGTGAAGAGATTCAAGCAACTCGATTCTCAAGCAAAGAATATAATATGTGGTCATCTGAGTAAAGGGCAGTATGGTAGAGTGAGTGCTTTGGAAACTGCTAAGCTTATCTGGGATAGGCTCTCCAAAGTAAAGGAAGGAGTCTCAACTCAACATGACTTTCGTGTTGACGTTCTTCGCAATCTCTTCAACCGCTTCAAAAGACTCGGCAATGAAAATGTTCAGCAGACCTTCGATCGCCTCACTGATATCTCAAATGAGCTTCAAGCGCTCGGTGCCACTGACATCACCGACCATGAGGTGGTGAAGAAATTGCTGAGATCACTCGATTAGTCATTTGACACTCTGGCACTGATGATTCAAGAGCGTGTTGATTACAAGTCACTAGATCCCGCTGATATCCTCGAGAGGCTAAATACTCATGAGTTCCAGCTTGCTGAAAAGAGAGATCTCTATGGTTCAAGCTATGGCAGAACACGTGCCCTGAAGGCCAAGGCAATGTCTGAATCTGAATGTGATGATTCTGGTAGTAGCCTTGGTGATCCTGAAGAATTGAGCCAGGAGCTAGCACTGCTCGTGAAGAAGTTCCAGAAATTCTTATGACGTGGTCTCTTTGGAAAATCTTCAAGGAGCAGTGATTCCTCATCAAGTGACTATAAGAGAAGGCTATGCCACAAATGCAAGAAGCCTGGTCACTACATTCAAGATTGTCCTCAATGGGACAAGGAACTAAAGAAGAAGAAATACAAGGATTATAGTTCTGATGATGCCAATAAGAAGAAGAAATCTTCAAAGTCTTCATCATCAAAATCCTCGAAGTCTTCATCCCACAAGAAGAGCAGCTCCAAGAAGGCTCGGGCATTCATTGGCAAGGAAATGGATTCTGAGGCTGAATCTGAGGATAATGAGGAAGAGGAGGCATCCGAGGAGTCTGAGTCAGGTGTGGCAAGTCTAGCTCTTGCTACCGCATTTGTCAGCAAGTCTATCTTCAACTCTGAAGAAAATGGCAACACCAACAATGCTGATGAAGGCAATGACAACTACGCTCCCACCTATTCTTCATGGCAAAGGCTGCTAAGGTAACTAAATAACCCTCCTCTAAATCAAGTGAGGATGAATCTGATGAAAATCTTAAGCCTAGCTACTCTAAACTTGCTAAGATTGCTGTGAAACAACAAAAGGCTATTGAAAAACTTCAAAACATGCTAGACAAAAGTGATGATATATTGGGTGATGAAATGGACCGCACTAAAGACTTAACTGAAAATCTTCAGAGACTTCAGTCTAAGTTTGACAACCTTCAAAGTCATCATAAAACTCACTTAACTGATCACGAGAAGCTTTCTTATCAATTTCTTCAAAGAAAGCAAGATCTTGAGAAGCTAAGAGTGAGTTATGAAGATCTTCAGAAGGAGCGCGATTCATTACTTGCTCAACAAATCAGCGCTACTCAGGAAGTGCATTGAACGTGGATCTGCTAATTCTTCACCTAAATGTTCAAATGCTTCAAATGTTACAAATTATTCACCTGCCTCTGCTATCACTAATTCCTCATTTGAGGACATTGCTAGTATCACTGACAATGCAGGGCTGAAGGAAGTGTATATGACAGGCATGTACAAAAGCCTCAAAGGGCATCAGACTCTTTGTGATGTGCTTAATAAGCAGATCCTCAACAGAAACCCTAGGAAAGAGGGTATTGCCTTTGAGAGGAAACTCAATGCTGATGGAACATATTGGAAGCCTGAGCAGTACCCCAAAACCTCATGGGTTGCTGCAAAGGGACCTCTAGTTGACCCATCTAACTTATCTGGCTTTACGTGTGAATCTCCTCATTCTTCTGATGAGTCATTTGACTCCAACTATAAACTGTTCAAAAATCAGAATGGTGAAGTATTTGCTAAATATGTTGGCACTAACTGTAGGAACGGTTCCCCTATGAAGAAAATCTGGGTTCCCAAAAGTTATGTTGAAAGTCTTCAGGTGAATGTCCTCATGACACCACCAGTGAAGAATAGGAACCCCAGATCAAAGTCCTCATACGGACCAAATTCATCACATGGATCAAATTCCTCAAAAGGATCAAAATCCTCATATGAACATCATCGTGGTAACAACTCTGTTTCGAAGGGTAGAGCTAAGGGCTATGAATATGTGCATTATTCTTCAAATCATTATGTTCATAAGTCCTCAAAGAATTTCTCTGCTTATTCATATGCTTACCCTAACCCCTCTTATGTGAATCGAAGTGGACTGGCGTCCATGCCACCTTTCTCATATGGTGCTCGCAGAGTGCTGAATTCTTTGCCACCCCTCCAGATGTGGGTAGTGAAGAAAAAGAACTATTCTCTTATGCAGGGTCATGTCTCCAGTCGTGCTCAAAACGACTAAAAAATTTGCTGGAGACCTGAACAGTGCCTGATAGGACGCAGGCTAATCATGATGAAATGAACCTTCATTTCACACGTCCTCACACTACTTATCTGTGCTATTGCTTGATGAAATTGAACTGATGATACTGATGTCATATTCTTCACTGATGAAGTATATGAGTTTGTAAGCTGCACTAATTCCTCTTCAGGATGATCAACCCAAATCAAATGAGTGGGTCCTCGATAGTGGATGTACAAATCACATGACTGGTGACAAGAATCTATTGATGGATGCTCCCTTAACACCGTCACATCTGAAGCATATCATCTTCGCTGACAAAGGCAAAAGTCAGGTATTGGGTCTAGGTAAGGTTGCGATCTCTAAGGACATACACATGGACAAAGTCATGCTTGTCGAGTCCTTAGGATACAACCTCATGTCTGTCTCAATGCTTTGTGATCTTGATATGGTTGTTGTCTTTGGCAAGTATCGTTGTGTTGTGATCATGGAAGCTGACAATTCCAAAGTCTTCGAAGGCTTTAGGAGAGGAGACTTGTACATTGTTGATTTCTCTACAGGACCACAACCTGCCGTGTGCTTACTTGCAAAAGCTTCAGAAGGCTGGCTATGGCATTGATGACTTGGTCATGCTGGTATGAGGAATCTGCACACGCTCGCGAAGAAGAAGCATGTCATTGGCATTGAGAATGTCAAATTCCTCAAGGATCAGTTATGCGGAGCCTGTGAAGCTGGGAAGATGACTAAGTCCAAGCATCCAGCGAAGACTATCATGACCACCACTCGACCATTTGAATTGCTTCACATGGATCTCTTCGGTCCTAATCATTATTCTGCTGTGACTAATGATGCATCTCTATATGGCTTTGTTATTGTTGATGATTATTCTCGTTACACATGGGTACACATTGTTACTTACAAACATGAAGTGCAGGAAGTCTTCAAATGATTTTCCTCGAGGGCTTCAACCAACTTTGGTGTGAAAATCAAGCACATCAGAAGTGATAATGGAACTAAGTTCAAGAATTCTGGTCTTAATGACTATCTTGATGAACTTTGTATTACTCATGAGTTATCTGCTCCCTATACTCCTCAGCAAAATGGCATCGTGGAGCGCAAGAACAGAACTCTTGTTGAGATGGCTCGCACTATGCTTGATGAATACAAAACGCCTCATCGTTTTTGGATTGATGCAATTGATACTATGTGCCACATCATCAACAGAGTATATTCACAAATTCTTCAAGAAGACTCCTATGAACTCCTCACTGACAAGAAACCCGATGTGAGTTATTTCAAAGTCTTCGGTGCTAAATGTTGGATTAGAGATCCTCATCACAATGCTAAATTTGCACCGAAAGCACATGAAGGTTTTATGCTTGGTTACGGAAAGGGCTCCACACCTACAGAGTCTTCAACATCGCTCTTCATAAGATTGTTGAAACTGTAGATGTGCGGTTCGATGAAACTAATGGCTTGCAAAGAGAGCACCTACCTTCTGTGATAGATGAACCTGCACCTGAGGATTCTATCAAGTTCAAGGCTACTGAGGATGTCATTCCTACCGAAGAATCTACTGAAGAATTCATTCCAGAACGCGAAGATCGTTGAGCTAATGCACCTGAGGGAAATGCTGAAGAAAATGGTGCTGAAGAAAATGCTGATCAAATTCCTCGACGACAACCAGCTCATCCTCGCGTTGCAAAAGAAGTGCAAGTTGAAAAGATCATCAATGCCATTGAAGCACCAGGTCCTCTCACCCGCTCAAAAGCTTCACATTTATCTAAATTTTGTGGGCACTATGCTTTTGTCTCTATCACAGAGCCCACTAAGGTAGATGAAGCATTTCTGGAGCCTGAGTGGATTCAGGCCATGCAAGAAGAATTACATCAGTTCGAGCTCAACAATGTCTAGGAACTGGTCAAACGTCCAGATCCTCGCAAGCATAATATCATTGGCACAAAGTGGATCTACCGCAACAAGCAAGATGAAAATGGCCTTGTGGTGAGGAATAAGGCACGACTTGTAGCTCAAGGCTACACACAGGTTGAAGGAATTGATTTCGATGAAACTTTTGCACCTGTTGCTAGACTTGAGGCTATTCGCATATTACTTGCTTATGCTAACCATCATAATATCAATTTATATCAAATGGATGTGAAAAGTACATTCCTCAATGGTAAGCTTGAGGAAGAAGTATATGTTGCTCAACCCCCAGGTTTTGAAGATCCAAAGAATCCTGACAAAGTCTTCAGACTCAACAAGGCCCTCTATGGCCTCAAGCAGGCCCCTCGGGCGTGGTCTGATACTTTGAAGGAATTCTTCGTGAAGAATGGCTCCTTTACTAAATCTTATGATGGTGAAATGTTCGTGTGCCAAATATACGTTGATGATATTATCTTTGGCTGTACTGACCAACGTTATAGTGATGAATTTGCCTATATGATGAGTGAAGAATATCAAATGTCTATGATGGGAGAGTTGAAATTCTTCTTAGGTCTTCAAATTCGTCCACAGCACAATGGCATATTCATATCTCAGGAGAAATACCTCAAGGATGTTCTGAGGAAATTCGGCATGAAAGATTGCAAAGAATCAAAATTCCTATTCCTATGAATGGCCATCTATGCACAGATGAAAATGGTATTGACTTCGATCACAAGGTATACCGCTCCATGACTGGTTCTTTATTGTACTTATGTGCATCTAGGACAGATATAATGCTTAGTGTTTGCATGTGTGCCCGATTTCAAGCTACACTGAAGGAATCACACCATAAGGCTGTGAAGCATATTCTTCGATATCTAGCTCACACACCAACACTAGGACTATGGTACCCCAAGGGCTCTACTTTTGATCTCATGGGATATTCTGACTCTGACTATGCTGGTGATCATGTGGACCGCAAGTCAACATCTGGTACTTGTCATTTCCTCGGACGATCTTTGGTCTGTTGGTCCTCGAAGAAACAGAACTGCGTATCACTGTCTACTGCTGAAGCTGAGTACATTGCTGCTGGTTCTTTCTGTGCTCAATTGTTGTGGATGAAGCAAACTCTCAAGGACTACGGCATCAACATGAAGAATGTGCCTCTCTACTGTGACAATGAGAGTGCCATCAAGATTGCTCACAACCCAGTTCAGCACTCGAAGACAAAGCACATTCAGATTCGTCATCATTTTCTTCGTGATCATGTGTTGAAGGGCGACATTTCTATTGAACATGTGAAGACTGAAGAACAGCTAGCCGATATCTTCACAAAGCCCTTGGATGAGAAGAGATTTAGCAAGTTACGGTGTGAGCTAAATATCTTAGAGTCTTCGAATGTTCTTTGAAAGGACACTCATCCTAACACTTATGTAAAATTGATGACTTAGATGTGCAACACATGAAGAAACATTTTTCTTCAATCAATGAAGAATAACACTCTAAGTGTGAAAAAATTAATGAAGAATTTGATTCTCAGAACCCTACGATAATTGTACGCGGTGTCTGAAATCATCATTCTTATACGGTGGGTCACGCCACCACCAAAGTTGAAAATCTTCAATTTGAGTTTTTCCTCAGTTCTGAAATTCTTCAACCTTT
>NC_041383.1:649093673-649117277 GCF_002162155.2 Triticum dicoccoides | reverse complement strand
TTTATGTCCTTTACAGCATTCACTTATGACTATTTCTTCAAGTTGCATTTTCTGCTAAGTGAATGTGATCGGACCCTTCCCCCTCTATGCTATACTCAACCCAATCTATTCACAAATTCTTCATGTGCGTTCTATTTGAAACTCGTTCAAAATCTTCACTGTGTCCTGTCAGCTGAAGAAATTGCTAACGGAACTTTAAAACTAATCTTATCCAAATTTTCGGTTTTGCCGCTCAACCGTCCCGTATCCCACGATAGACTTATCTATTCACCCACGATCTAACACGATCTCCACTTTTCAGTATGTGGGTGACACATGTCAAGCAAATGAGAAGGGCTAGGGGCATGTTAGTCCTAAATCTTCGGGCGAAATAATTTTCACTGCGACTATAAATACCCCCTCACCCCTTCCTCACTTCCTTTACTCTGCTCGACCGCTCTCTCTCTCGCTTGAGCTTCTCAAACCCTAGCGCCGCCGCTACTCCATCGTCGCCGGTGAGGAAGAGCTTCACTGACTCGACCTCGTCGCCGTCGTACTCGCGCCGGCCGCGGAAATCTTCACTCCGCCGCCGCTGTAGCTGTCTTCCTCCGCCAAGTTAGGGCGTGGAAGATCTGAACTGACGAGCTTCAAATCTACACTTCTTAGTTCGTCGTGTCTTCATCAAGGGTAATTAAAAGTTACTTTTACTGCCCTCTTTGATTCAAATTTTCTCTACAAAATCTTCAAAGGTGTTTTATTCTTCAAATCCTCACACACAAAACACCTCACTAGTCATCTGCTCTTGATTCGTTTCTCTAAGCATCATTTATCTTCAAGATTCCTCAATTGTGTGGATCCTCAATCTATACAAATTTGGAACCTAAGACAAAGAACGCTTAGTGAAATTCTTCAAGACTTATCTGGTCAAATTCCTCAAACTTGTTCTTTTTGAAAACCTTCTGAGAACGCATATGACCTCTTCAAATTCCTCGCAACCATACTCTGTTCACAGGTACTCATGTCCGCTGCTGAATCACTAGGTTCTCATCAACTTAACTCATTTGCAGCGTTCCTCGAAGAAAAGTTGCATACTTCTTCAGAGAATTCGATTGATCAAATCCCTCAACTGAAGAATATGGCAGAAGGTAAATCAATGGCAAAGAAGCCCGCTCACAAGCCAAGTGCTTCACCAACTGTGCCCTAATGGCCAAGTTCCTCACCAATGCCCTCACGGCCAGAATCTTCAAAGCCCTCACGGCCAAATTCTTCAAAGCCCTCACGGCCAATTCCTCATGCTGCTCCTGCTCCTCCAAAGTCCTCAGTTGCTCCGGCAAAGTCCTCAACACCTATACATCTGGCCACGTGCCAAAGAACTGCATGCATCTCTATAGCCTCTGGTGTCTCAGCGAGTTCCCCAAATGCACCAAATTCTTCATCAGGCCCGACTCTGCTGAAGACCAAGGCAACTGCTGGACGAGGTCCTCGGCCTAGTCCGAAGAAGAAACAGGTTGCCTTCCAAGTGCCATCTGACGATGAAGCTGATGATGATGAACTTGCAAAAATCATCAGAGACAGGCAAGAAAGGGTTGCTAGAGCCAAAGGCACAAATGTGCCACTGCTTTTGGATCCAAAGGCGATCCTCGACTACATTGATCTCTGGCACAAGGACCCAAACACTCCTATGCCTAATTTTCATTTGACTCCTGGCCAAAGTCACATGCTGACCCATTTCATCACTGAAGAGAAATGGAAATTTGAGAAGGCCAGGCAAATCAAGAAGGCTCAGTTCAGAAAAGAGAAGTTCTTGAGGAACAACGTTGTCACAATGACAACTGATGAACTCCTCAAGATCCAGTCTGAAATCAAAGCCCTCAGCGATGATTTCAATGCTTATTATGTTGATTGGCAAGGAGCCAAAGTCAGGTTCGTTCAACTGACTAAGAAGTTCACCAATGTTACAGCCCCATCGCAACAAGAAATTCCTCAAGCTGAAGCTTCTACTCAGCAACTAAAGAACATGCCAGCACCACTGATGACTTTCAAGCTGCAGATGAAAATGCTAGCTCCAGGGCTGATGACTCCATTCCAGCCGCTGGAGACATTGCCAGGGCATCCACTAAGAAAATGAAGAAGTCAGAGCAACTGCATCAGTTGTGCCTGAGGAAATTCAAACAGATTCCTCAGCTCCTCATGCGCCTACACTAACTCCTACCCTTCCATCTGCATCAGATATGAGGAAGACCAAGGCTGCAGAGAGAGCTGCAGTGAAGAAAAGGAAAGCATCATCTGCTTTAGATTCTTCAGCTCCGAAGAAAATGAAGCCTATGACTAGCTCACTTGAAAATCCAATTGATGTTGTTCTGATTTCCACCATGCCATCAAAGGACCTTGTTCCTTTTGGTAAAGAATATGTGATCCCTAGCGGATCTGATGAAGAAAATCATTCCGCTGCTTCATCAGAGCAGATTGATGAAGAAATTGAAGTGGATGCGATCCCTTCAACACCTGTTGCTTCCTCGCCAATGCCTTAGTTCACAGCTGAAGAGGCTGGCATTGAAGAAATTGAAGATGAAGACGTGGATATTGGATGCACTACGCCTGTGATGAATGATGACTTTTGGGAAAGTCAGCATCCCAATTCTCCACACCTCACCCCACTACAGCTAATACCTCAGTCCCCTGCACCAACCGTTCAAATAGGCTCTGAAGAAACTCATCCTACCTCGTCTGTGCATGAAGAAATTCCAGCCACTAGTGCTGAAGAAACTGTTGCTGCTAAAACTTTGAACATGTAGACTGCCACTGAAGAGGAACCAGAAATTCCTCAGCCTGAAGAACCGGAGATTGCGATTCCTGAGGTTGTGATGCAACTCACTGACACTCCTATGCCCAAGCCAAAGGATCCATTCTCAAAGAAGAAAAAGTTCAAGGCTGCTGATTTCTTCAACGAGCATGTGTTCTTCACTGACTACAATCCCTATGATTCTGCTCGCATAAGGAAGAGGCGTTTCTGGACTGCTAGTCAAGCCAATTTCTATTCCTCAGTGCTATTCGACAAAGACAAAGTCTTCGATCATGCACACATTCCTCACGTGGACATGGAATCTCTGCCGTGCTTCGAGCCAGTCCTCAGTGTTCTTCACGATGCTGGATTGCTGAATTTCTGCACTGACATCTGTGATTGGAATGAAGAACTCATTCTTCAATTCTTTGCAACGCTGCACATCACAGGAAATTCTGAAGATGTGAACTCATGGGTGCTGGACTGGATGTCAGAAAATACTCACTACAAGGCACCAGTAACTGAATTGCTTCGTGCCCTCCCACTCAGTCCTCCCCTTGATGGTGCTCGTTGCATCTACAATGAACCTCATGCAAGTGCTGATGAAGCCTTTGAAGCCAGGGCAGGCCCCTCGAACCAAATTCCTCGTCAAGGAATTACTGTATGTGCCACGGACTGTCTATCGCATTCTGACAAAGACAATGAGTCCTATCAAAGGCCACGACTCAAATGATGAAGAAGTCGTTGGCATCATGAAGAATATGCTTTTCAATATCATTCATGGCGCTCTCGTCAACTTCCATGATTTCTTATGAGGACTTTGGCAAATATTGCTATGTCACCATTTGAGCTGAAGCCCTATGCGCCATGGATTATGAGGTTCATCAGGACAAGGTCTTCACTCAACTACAAGGCTGATACTCTGAACCATGGCAGCTACTTGCCTCCAATTGAAGTCCTCAAACTGACATTTTTCTCAGCTGATGACAAAGGCAAGGCAACTACTGTGATAGATAAGGCATTCGTCCATTGGATGGTCAATTTCGCAAGGCTGCATCCTACTCCACCAATGATGACTCTGCCGCCAACACCCCTGCCAAGCAAATTCCTCAAGCCACAGCACCCAGGGTGATGACTGATCGTGAGTTACTCCTCAGTCTTCATCAGAAAGTTGATCGCAATCATAAATGGGTCAAACGTCAGTTTGGTTCAATTCTTTACAACATGACCTCAACACACAATGCAGTGAAGAAAAACCAATACTACCTCCATGAAACCTTCAACCGTACCTGGGCTGTTCTATCTCATATCTATAGCGCAGAAGATCTGAAGAGCATGGGTCTCAAGGAAGAATTTGACTGGTCTGCACCTCCACCGAAGAAATTCAAGAAGGTCAAGGTTCCTTCCTTGGTGGCCAGCTCCTATTCTTCATTGCATGACACTGATGAAAATGAAGACTTGGACGACACTGCGGCAGGCCCTACTACGACAACCGACCCTGACAACGCTGGCGCTCCTCCATCAACTTGATATTCTTCAGGGGCGTTAGTCCTCAGTTTCGATCCTTTTGGTCATTCAATGACAAAGGGGGATAAATCTGAGTTAGTCTTCAAGCGGGTCTATTATATGGGCGTTTTTTCTAAGTTACAACTCTCGCTCTTCTGAAACTCTTATTGGATCGATTTGTAATCTTAAACCCGATGGTGCTCTGATACTTTTGGTGCACTGTGCTCTAGCACTTTTCATGCGTTATTCTGCATGCTTGTTCCTCGTTAAAATTATTGCTCGCATGCTGAATCCCTTCAGGCACCATATTTGATCATGCATTTCAAATTCTTTATATTATATGTCAAATGCATGTATGAATTACAAGATATAGGGGGAGATCTCCATGATTCAACTCTTCAAGTGTGCATTGCTTCAAAAGCAAATTCCTCACTATGCACATCTTCAGGGGGAGTTCTTCTATATCTTGCAATCAAATTCCTCAATATCAGTACTTACACTTCATGTGTTTATCCCCGTTGAAAACTTAACCTATATTGTCATCAATCACCAAAAAGGGGGAGATTGTAAGTGCATCTAGTGCCCCTTAGTGATTTTGCTGTATTGAAGACTTATAGGATAAGGGACTAATGTGTTTATGAGTGTACACAGGTCTATAAGTCTATGAGGAGTTTGATATTTACAGAGAAAGTCGACCCCTAAAAATGAATATCTTCGACTAAAGATTTTGGTATTCCTGAAGACTTTCATGAAGACTTTGAAAGTGAAGAAATTGGTGTGTCCGTGAAGACTTGATATTCATGCAAGGAATACGAAGCTTGAAGACTTTCGTTTTCATAGTTTTGTTTTTCTCTTTCTTGAGTCATAGGAAACACCGTACTGTTAAAGGGGGTCGAGGAAATACTAAGGAAAAATTTCCATGTGATGCTCAACTCAAAATCCTACACCTACCAATCCCTTCGAGTGAAGCCATTGGAAATCTCATATAGTTCAGTCAATTTCTTCAGTGACAGAGACGAAGTTCTTCTGGTTGTTGAGGAATTTGTTCTGACTGAGGAGTTAGGAATTCGCCAGTGCGGATTGCCTACACAGTGAGGAACATGATAGCCCTGAGAAATTTGAGTGTCAAATTTCCGACTGTTGCTGTGCTGCGTGCCAGCTGTCCCAAAACATCTTATCCACCTAACGGTCATATAATTGAAGGGCATTTATGTCTTATCATGTCAGGCTGCTCCCTAGGCTATAAATAGCCGCCCCCTACAACCACTAGCTAGTTGGCTGCTCCGAGAGAAACTGACACTTGTCATTTGAGAGCAACCCATCCTCCGAGGACTTTGAGCGAAAATCATCGAGTGAGGAAAAACCCAAACCCAAACACCCACAAACCCAA
This sequence comes from Triticum dicoccoides, assembly GCF_002162155.2. NCBI lineage: Eukaryota > Viridiplantae > Streptophyta > Magnoliopsida > Poales > Poaceae > Triticum > Triticum dicoccoides. The sequence goes on along the minus strand of NC_041383.1, from coordinate 649,111,620 downwards.
AGTGATTGAGCATCACTGAAGAGATAGATCCTGTGTGGATCCGACGCCTGTTACCTTTGAAGACTGTGCTTCTTCCAGACGGTTAGGCATCATGGTCTAGAGCATCCAAGAGGAATTGTGGATTGCCGAGTGACCGAAGTCTGTGAAGGTTTGGAAGTCGCCTGAAGACTTACCACGAGTGATTGGACGAGGTCTGTGTGACCTTAGCTCAAGGAGAATACGGTGAGCACTTGGTGTCCTGAGCTGTGTGCTCAGCGACTGGGTGTCCGGGACTATGTGTCCTCGAGTTTAAATACTCAGCCGCTCCAACCAGACGTACAACTGAGACAGCAGTTGGAACTGGTCTGCCAAATCATTGTCTTCACCAACCTTACTGGTTCTATTTCCTCAACTCTTTCATTTCCTCATTACTGTGTTGAGTGATTGTTCATATCTGTGTTTGAAGACTTTGACTAAAGACTTTCTCAATTTCCTCAGTTCAATTTCTTCAGTCTGTTTGTCTTCATCTTGTGTTATCCTGTGTTTATGCTTTCTGTACTCTGTGTTTGTCTTCATTTAATCATGATGACCATGTGTGTATTCCGTCATGCTTACTTCTAAGTACTTATTCCGCTGGAAGTAGTTCTTCGCTAAGGAATTTCCTCATCGGCAAATTCCTCAGTGAAGAATTTATAAAAATCGCCTATTCACCCTTCCTCTAGTCGATATAACGCACTTTCAATTGGTACCAGAGCGAGGTACTCCCTTGTTCTGTGTGATTTTGGTTTAACCACCTGGAGTTCTAGTTATGTCGACCGCAGGTATGATCAAGGTCTCTGCTGGGTGTCCTACCTTCGATGGCACGGACTACCCCTACTGGAAGAATAAGATGTGAATTGACAACGATCTCTGGTACGTTGTGGAAAATGGTGTTCCCTCAGTCACACCTTCCCTGAATGCTGCTGATGTGAAGAGATTCAAGCAACTCGATTCTCAAGCGAAGAATATCATATGTGGTCATCTGAGTAAAGGGCAGTATGGTAGAGTGAGTGCTTTGGAAACTGCTAAGCTTATCTGGGATAGGCTCTCCAAAGTAAATGAATGAGTCTTAACTCAACATGACTTTCGTGTTGACGTTCTTCGCAATCTCTTCAACCGCTTCAAAAGACTCGAGAATGAAAATGTTCAGCAGACCTTCGATCGCCTCACTGATATCTCAAATGAGCTTCAAGCGCTCGGTGCCACTGACATCACCGACCATGAGGTGGTGAAGAAATTGCTGAGATCACTCGATTCGTCATTTGACACTCTGGCACTGATGATTCAAGAGCGTGTTGATTACAAGTCACTAGATCCCGCTGATATCCTCGAGAGGCTAAATACTCATGAGTTCCAGCTTGCTGAAAAGAGAGATCTCTCTGGTTCAAGCTATGGCAGAACACGTGCCCTGAAGGCCAAGGCAGTGTCTGAATCTGAATGTGAAGATTCTGGTAGTAGCCTTGGTGATCCTGAAGAATTGAGCCAGGAGCTAGCACTGCTCGTGAAGAAGTTCCAGAAATTCTTAAGACGTGGTCGCTTTGGAAAATCTTCAAGGAGCAGTGATTCCTCATCAAGTGACTATAAGAGAAGGCTATGCCACAAATGCAAGAAGCCTGGTCACTACATTCAAGATTGTCCTCAGTGGGACAAGGAACTAAAGAAGAAGAAATACAAGGATTACAGTTCTGATGATGCCAAGAAGAAGAAGAAATCTTCAAAGTCTTCATCATCAAAATCCTCGAAGTCTTCATCCCACAAGAAGATCAGCTCCAAGAAGGCTTGGGCATTCATTGGCAAGGAAATGGATTCTGAGGCTGAATCTGAGGATAATGAGGAAGAGGAGGCATCCGAGGAGTCTGAGTCAGGTGTGGCAAGTCTAGCTCTTGCTACCGCATTTGTCAGCAAGTCTATCTTCAACTCTGAAGAAAATGGCAACACCAACAACGCTGATGAAGGCAATGACAACTACGCTCCCACCTATTGCTTCATGGCAAAGGCTGCTAAGGTAACTAAATAACCCTCCTCTAAATCAAGTGAGGATGAATCTGATGAAAATCTTAAGCCTAGCTACTCTAAACTTGCTAAGATTGCTGTGAAACAACAAAAGGCTATTGAAAAACTTCAAAACATGCTAGACAAAAGTGATGATATATTGGGTGATGAAATGGACCGCACTAAAGACTTAACTGGAAATCTTCAGAGACTTCAGTCTAAGTTTGACAACCTTCAAAGTCATCATAAAACTCTCTTAACTGATCACGAGAAGCTTTCTTATGAATTTCTTCAAAGAAAGCAAGATCTTGAGAAGCTAAGAGTGAGTTATGAAGATCTTCAGAAGGAGCGCGATTCATTACTTGCTCAACAAATCAGCGCTACTCAGGAAGAATTTGATCCTCCATGCTTAAAGTGCATTGAACATGAATCTGCTAATTCTTTACCTGAATGTTCAAATGCTTCAAATGTTACAAATTCTTCACCTGCCTCTGCTATCACTAATTCCTCATCTGAGGACATTGCTAGTATCACTGACAATGCAGGGCTGAAGGAATTGTATATGACAGGCATGTACAAAAGCCTCAAAGGGCATCAGACTCTTTGTGATGTGCTTAAAAAGCAGATCCCCAACAGAAACCCTAGGAAAGAGGGTATTGCCTTTGAGAGGAAACTCAATGCTGATGGAACATATTGGAAGCCTGAGCAGTACCCCAAAACCTCATGGGTTTCTTCAAAGGGACCTCCAGTTGATCCATCTAACTTATCTGGCTTTACGTGTGAATCTCCTCATTCTTCTGATGAGTCATTTGACTCCAATTATAAACTGTTCAAAAATCAAAATGGTGAAGTATTTCCTAGATATGTTGGCACTAACTGCAGGAACGGTTCCCCTATGAAGAAAATATGGGTTCCCAAAAGTTATGTTGAAAGTCTTCAGGTGAATGTCCTCATGACACCACCAGTGAAGAATAGGAACCCCAGATCAAACTCCTCATACGGACCAAATTCCTCACATGGATCAAATTCCTCAAAAGGATCAAAATCCTCATATGAACATCATCGTGCTAATAACTCTGTTTCGCAGGGTAGAGCTAAGGGCTATGAATATGTGCATTATTCTTCAAATCATTATGTTCATAAGTCCTCGAAGAATTTCTCTGCTTATTCATATGCTTACCCTAACCCCTCTTATGTGAAATAAAGAGGACTGGCGTCCATGCCACCTTTCTCATATGGTGCTCGCAGAGTGATGAATTCTTTGCCACCCCTCCAGATGTGGGTGGTGAAGAAAAAGAACTAATCTCTTATGCAGGGTCAGGTCTCCAGTCATGCTCAGAACGACTGAAATATTTGCTGGAGACCTGAACAGTGCCTGATAGGACGCAGGCTAATCATGATGAAATGAACCTTCATTTCACATGTCCTCACACTGCTTATCTGTGCTATTGCTTGATGAAATTGAACTAATGTTACTGATGTCATATTCTTCACTGATGAAGTATATGAGTTTGTAAGCTGCACTAATTCATCTGCAGGATGATCAACCCAAAGCAAATGAGTGGGTCCTCGATAGTGGATGTACAAATCACATGACTGGTGACAAGAATCTATTGATGGATGCTCCCTTAACACCATCACATCTGAAGCATATCATCTTCGCTGACAAAGGCAAAAGTCAGGTATTGGGTCTAGGTAAGGTTGCGATCTCTAAGGACATACACATGGACAAAGTCATGCTTGTCGAGTCCTTAGGATACAACCTCATGTCTGTCTCGATGCTTTGTGATCTTGATATGGTTGTTGTCTTTGGCAAGTATCGTTGTGTTGTGATCATGGAAGCTGACAATTCCAAAGTCTTCGAAGGCTTTAGGAGAGGAGACTTGTACATTGTTGATTTCTCTGCAGGACCACAACCTGCCATGTGCTTACTTGCAAAAGCTTCAGAAGGCTGGCTATGGCATCGATGACTTGGTCATGCTGGTATGAGGAATCTACACACGCTCGCGAAGAAGAAGCATGTCATTGGCATTGAGAATGTGAAATTCCTCAAGGATCACTTATGCGGAGCCTGTGAAGCTGGGAAGATGACTAAGTCCAAGCATCCAGCGAAGACTATCATGACCACCACTCGACCATTTGAATTGCTTTACATGGATCTCTTCGGTCCTAATCATTATTCTGCTGTGACTAATGATGCATCTCTATATGGCTTTGTTATTGTTGATGGTTATTCTCGTTACACATGGGTACACATTGTTACTTACAAACATGAAGTGCAGGAAGTCTTCAAACGATTTTCCTCGAGGGCTTCAACCAACTTTGGTGTGAAGATCAAGCACATCAGGAGTGACAATGGAACTGAGTTCAAGAATTCCGGTCTTAATGACTATCTTGGTGAACTTGGTATTACTCATGAGTTATCTGCTCCCTATACTCCTCACTAAAATGGCATCGTGGAGCGCAAGAATAGAACTCTTGTTGAGATGGCTCGCACTATGCTTGATGAATACAATACGCCTCATCGTTTTTGGATTGATGCAGTTGATACTGCGTGCCACATCATCAACAGAGTATATCTTCACAAATTCTTCAAGAAGACTGCCTATGAACTCCTCACTAACAAGAAACCCAATGTGAGTTATTTCAAAGTCTTCAGTGCTAAATGTTGGATTAGAGATCCTCATCACAATGCTAAATTTGCACCGAAAGCACATGAAGGTTTTATGCTTGGTTACGGAAAGGACTCGCACACCTACAGAGTCTTTAACATCGCTCTTCACAAGATTGTTGAAACTGTAGATGTGCGGTTCGATGAAACTAATGGCTCGCAAAGAGAGCACCTACCTTTTGTGATAGATGAACCAACACCTGAGGATTCTATCAAGTTCAAGGCTACTGAGGATGTCATTCCTACCGAAGAATCTACTGAAGAATTCATTCCAAAACGCGAAGATCGTCGAGCTAATGCACCTGAGGAAAATGCTAAAGAAAATGGTGCTGAAGAAAATGCTGATCGAATTCCTCGACGACAACCATCTCATCCTCGCGTTGCAAAAGAAGTGCAAGTTGAAAAGATCATCGATGCCATTGAAGCACCAGGTCCTCTCACCCGCTAGCTTCACATTTATCAAACTTTTGTGGGCACTATTCTTTTGTCTCTATCACAGAGCCCACTAAGGTAGATGAAGCATTTTTGGAGCCTTAGTGGATTCAGGCCATGCAAGAAGAATTACATCAGTTCGAGCTCAACAATGTCTAGGAACTGGTCAAACGTCCAGATCCTCGCAGGCATAATATCATTGGCACAAAGTGGATCTACCGCAACAAGCAAGATGAAAATGGCCTTGTGGTGAGGAATAAGGCACGACTTGTAGCTCAAGGCTACACACAGGTTGAAGGAATTGATTTTGATGAAACTTTTGCACCTGTTGCTAGACTTGAGGCTATTCGCATATTACTTGCTTATGCTAACCATCATAATATCACTTTATATCAAATGGATGTGAAAACTGCATTCCTCAATGGTAAGCTTGAGGAAGAAGTATATGTTGCTCAACCCCCAGGTTTTGAAGATCCAAAGAATCCTGACAAAGTCTCCAGACTCAACAAGGCCCTCTATGGCCTCAAGCAGGCCCCTCGGGCGTGGTCTGATACTTTGAAGGAATTCTTCGTGAAGAATGGCTCCTTTACTAAATCTTATGATGGTGAACTGTTCGTGTGCCAAATATACGTTGATGATATTATCTTTGGCTGTACTGACCAACGTTATAGTGATGAATTTGCCTATATGATGAGTGAAGAATATCGAATGTCTATGATGGGAGAGTTGAAATTCTTCTTAGGTCTCCAAATTCGTCAACAGCACAATGGCATATTCATATCTCAGGAGAAATACCTCAAGGATGTTCTAAGGAAATTCGGCATGCAAGATTGCAAAGGAGTCAAAATTCCTATGCCCACGAATGGCCATCTATGCACTGATGAAAATGGTATTGACTTCGATCACAAGGTATACCGCTCCATGATTGGTTCTTTATTGTACTTATGTGCATCCATGCCAGATATAATGCTTAGTGTTTGCATGTGTGCCTGATTTCAAGATACACCGAAGGAATCACACCATAAGGCTGTAAAGCATATTCTTTGATATCTAGATCACACACCAACACTAGGACTATGGTACCCCAAGGGCTCTACTTTTGATCTCATGGGATATTCTGACTCTGACTATGCTGGTGATCGTGTGGACCCCAAGTCAACATCTGGTACTTGTCATTTCCTCGGACGATCTTTGGTCGGTTGGTCGTCGAAGAAATAGAACTGCGTATCACTGTCTATTGCTGAAGCTGAGTACATTGCTGCTGGTTCTTGTTGTGCTCAATTGTTGTGGATGAAGCAAACTCTCAAGTACTACGACATCAACATGAAGAATGTGCCTCTCTACTGTGACAATGAGAGTGTCATCAAGATTGCTCACAACCCAGTTCAGCACTCGAAGACAAAGCACATTCAGATTCGTCATCATTTTCTTCGTGATCATGTGTTGAAGGGCGATATTTCTATTGAGCATGTGAAGACTGAAGAACAGCTAGCCGATATCTTCACAAAGCCCTTGGATGAGAAGAGATTTAGCAAATTGCGGTGTGAGCTAAACATCTTAGAGTCTTCAAATGTTTTTTGAAAAGGACACTCATCCTAACACTTATGCAAAATTGATCTTAGATGTGCAACACATGAAGAAACATTTTTCTTCAATCAATGAAGAATAACACTCTAAGTATGAAGAAATTAATGAAGAATTTGATTCTCAGAACTCTACGACAATTGTACGCGGTGTCTGAAATCATCATTCTTATACGGTGGGTCACGCCACCACCAAAGTTGAAAATCTTCAATTTGAGTTTTTCCTCAGTTCTGAAATTCTTCAACCTTTCAAAATCTTCACTGTTTCCGTCGTTTTTCTTCATTGGCTATATATATATATATATATCATTTTATGTCCTCTACAACATTCACTTATGGCTATTTCTTCAAGTTGCATTTTCTGCTAAGTGAATGTGATCGGACCCTTCCCCCTCTATGCTATACTCAACCCAATCTATTCACAAATTCTTCATGTGCGTTCTATTTGAAACTCATTCAAAATCTTCACTGTGTCCTGTCAGCTGAAGAAATTGCTAACGGAACTTTAAAACTAATCTTATCCAAATTTTTGGTTTTGCCGCTCAACCGTCCCGTATCCCATGATAGACTTATCTATTCACCCATGATCTAACATGATCTCCACTTTTCAGTACGTGGGTGACACATGTCAAGCGAATGAGAAGGGCAAGGGGCACGTTCGTCCTAAATCTTCGGGCGAACAGTTTTTCACTGCGACTATAAATACCCCCTCACCCCTTCCTCACTTCCTTTACTCCGCTCGACCGCTCTCTCTCTCGCTCGAGCTTCTCAAACCCTAGCGCCACCGCTACTCCATCGTCGCCGGTGAGGAAGAGCTTCACTGACTCGACCTCGTCGCCATCGTACTCGCGCCAGCCGCGGAAATCTTCACTCCGCCGCCGCCGTAGTTGTCTTCCTCCGCCAAGTTAGGGCGTGGAAGATCTGAACTGACGAGCTTCAAATCTACACTTCTCAGTTCGGCGTGTTCTTCATCAAGGGTAATTAAAAGTTACTTTTACTGCCCTCTTTGATTCAAATTTTCTCTACAAAATCTTCAAAGGTGTTTTATTCTTAAAATCCTCACACACAAAACACCTCACTAGTCATCTGCTCTTGATTCGTTTCTCTAAGCATCATTTATCTTTAAGATTCCTCAATTGTGTGGATCCTCAATCTATACAACTCTGGAACCTAAGACAAAGAACGCTTAGTGAAATTCTTCAAGACTTATCTGGTCAAATTCCTCAAACTTGTTCTTTTTGAAAACCTTCTGAGAACGCATATGACCTCTTCAAATTCCTCGCAACCATACTCTGTTCACAGGTACTCATGTCCGCTTCTGAATCACTAGGTTCTCATCAACTTAACTCATTTGCAGTGTTCCTCGAAGAAAAGTTGCATACTTCTTCATAGAATTCGATTGTTCAAATCCCTCAACTGAAGAATATGGCAGAAGGTAAGAAACCACAGAAAGGAGGAAAGGGGCCTGAGGTCATGACTGCATTTGAAATTCCTGAGGACATCTATGCTGACTATTGCACACCTAATGAGGCTATGTTCGGAAAGGAGAACAAAAATCAGCGCAAGGTGCGCATACAGTGGATTGAAAGGAGATGGGCAAGAGAATGGAGGGAGTACAGATATGTAACTCCAAAGTATATGAAGAAATTCGCTCTAAATCCTCCCTGCCCAAGAGCTCCATTGGCACCTGACCAAGAAGCTGACCCCACCAGCATCAAGCGTGGTGAGGATTTCCCTCAAGAATGGGCCAAACGCCAAGCCAAGTTGGCAAGACAAGCTAAAGAAGCAGTGAGGAAATTTAATGAAGACTCTACTGCTGCTGCTGCCACAAAGGCCTCTGACAAGCCTAGAAAATCAATGGCAAAGAAGCCCGCTCACAAGCCAAGTGCTTCACCAACTGTGCCCTCACGGCCAAGTTCCTCAGCAATGCCCTCACGGCCAGAATCTTCAAAGCCCTCACGGCCAAATTCTTCAAAGCCCTCACGGCCAATTCCTCATGCTGCTCCTGCTCCTCCAAAGTCCTTAGTTGCTCCGGCAAAGTCCTCAACACCTATACATCTGGCCACGTGCCAAAGGACTGCAGGCATCTCTATTGCCTCTGGTGTCTCAGCGAGTTCCCCAGCGGCACCAAATTCTTCATCAGGCCCGACTCTGCTGAAGACCAAGGCAACTGCTGGACGAGGTCCTCGGCCTAGTCCGAAGAAGAAACAGGTTGCCTTCCAAGTGCCATCTGATGATGAAGCTGATGATGATGAAGTTGCTGAAATCATCAGAGACAGGCAAGAAAGGGCTGCTAGAGCCAAAGGCACAAATGTGCAACTGCTTTTGGATCCAAAGGCGATCCTCGACTACATTGATCTCTGGCACAAGGACCCAAACACTCCTATGCCTGATTTTCATTTGACTCCTGGCCAAAGTCACATGCTGACCCATTTCATCACTGAAGAGAAATGGAAATTTTAGAAGGCCAGGCAAATCAAGAAGGCTCAGTTCAGGAAAGAGAAGTTCCTGTGGAACAACATTGTCACAATGACAACTGATGAACTCCTCAAGATCCAGTCTGAAATCAAAGCCCTCAGCGATGATTTCAATGCTTATTATGCTGATTGGCAAGGAGCCAAAGTCAGGTTCGTTAAACTGACTAAGAAGTTCACCAATGTTGCAGCCCCCTCGCAATAATAAATTCCTCAAGCTGAAGCTTCTACTCAGCAAACTGAAGAACATGCCAGCACCACTGATGACTTTCAAGCTGCTGATGAAAATGCTAGTTCCAGGGATGATGACTCCATTCCAGCCGCTGAAGACATTGCCAGGGCATCCACTAGTGGTGCGCCTGAAGAAAATGAAGAAGTCAGGGTAACTGCATCTGTTGTGCCTGAGGAAATTCAAACAGATTCCTCAGCTCCTCCTGCGCCTACACCAACTCCTACCCTTCCATCTGCATCAGATATGAGGAAGACCAAGGCTGCAGAGAGAGCTGCAGTGAAGAAAAGGAAAGCATCATCTGCTTCAGATTCTTCAGCTCCGAAGAAAATGAAGCCTATGACCAGCTCACTTGAAAATCCAATTGATGTTGTTCCGATTTTCACCATGCCAGCAAAGGACCTTGTTCCTTTTGGTAAAGAATATGTGATCCCTAGCGGATCTAATGAAGAAAATCATTTTGCTGCTTCGTCAGAGAAGATTGATGAAGAAATTAAAGTGGATGCGATCCCTTCAACACCTGTTGCTTCCTCGCCAATGCCTCAGTTCATAGTTGAAGAGGCTGGCGTTGAAGAAATTGAAGATGAAGATGTGGATATTGGATGCAGTACGCCTGTGATGAATGATGACTTTTGGGAAAGTCAGCATCCCAATTCTCCACTCTTCACCCCACTATAGCAAATACCTCAGTCCCCTGCACCAACCGTTCAAATAGGCTCTGAAGAAACTCATCCTACCTCGTCTGTGCATGAAGAAATTCCAGCCACTAGTGCTGAAGAAACTGCTGCTGCTAATACTTTGAACATGCAGACTGCCACTGAAGAGGAACCAGAAATTCCTCAGCCTGAAGAACCGGAGATTGCGATTCCTGAGGTTGTGATGCAACTCACTGACACTCCTGTGCCCAAGCCAAAGGATCCATTCTCAAAGAAGCAAAAGTTCAAGGCTGCTAATTTCTTCAACGAGCATGTGTTCTTCACTGACTACAATCCCTATGATTCTGCTCACATAAGGAAGAGGCGTTTCTGGACTGCTAGTCAAACCAATTTCTATTCCTCAGCGCTATTCGACAAAGACAAAGTCTTCGATCATGCACACATTCCTCACGTGGACATGGAATCACTGTCGTGCTTCGAGCCAGTCCTCAGTGTTCACGATGCTGGATTGCTGAATTTCTTTACTGACATATGTGATTGAAATGAAGAACTCATTCTTCAATTCTTTGCAATGCTGCACACACAGGAAATTCTGAAGATGTGAACTCATGGGTGTTGGACTGGATGTCAGAAAATACTCACTACAAGGCACCAGCAAATGAATTGCTTCGTGCCCTCCCACTCAGTCCTTCCCTTGATGGTGCTCGTTGCGTCTACAATGAACCTGAGCTTACAAATCATTACATGCAAGTGTTGATGAAGCCTTTGAAGCCAGGGTAGGCCCCTCGAACCAAATTCCTCGTCAAGGAATTACTGTATGTGCCACGGACTGTCTATCGCATTCTGACGAAGACAATGAGTCCTATCAAAGGCCACGACTCAAATGATGAAGAAGTCATTGGCATCATGAAGAATATGCTTTTCAATATCATTCATGGCGCTCCCGTCAACTTCCATGATTTCTTCATGAGGACTCTGGCAAATATTGCTATGTCACCATTTGAGCTGAAGCCTTATGCGCCATGGATTATGAGGTTCATCAGGACAAGGTCTTCACTCAACTACAAGGCTGATACTCTGAACCATGGCAGCTACTTGCCTCCAATTGAAGTCCTCAAACGGACATTTTCTTCATCTGATGACAAAGGCAAGGCAACTGTTGTGATAGATGAAGGCATTCGTCCATTGGATGGTCAATTTTGCAAGGCTGCATCCTACTCCACCAATGATGACTCTGTCACACATGACTCTGCCGTCAACACCCCTTCCAAGCAAATTCCTCAAGCCACAGCACCCAGGGTGATGATTGATCGTGAGTTACTCCTTAGTCTTCATCAGAAAGTTGATCGCAATCATAAATGGGTCAAACGTCAGTTTGGTTCAATTCTTTACAACATGACCTCAACACACAATGCAGTGAAGAAAAACCAATACTACCTCCATGAAACCTTCAACCGTACCTGGGCTGTTCTATCTCATATCTACAGCGCAGAAGATCTGAAGAGCATGGGTCTCAAGGAAGAATTTGACTGGTCTGCACTTCCACCGAAGAAATTCAAGAAGGTCAAGGTTCCTTCCTTGGTGGCCAGCTCCTATTCTTCATCGCGCGACACTGATGAAAATGAAGACATGGACGACACTGCGGCAGGCCCTACTACGACAACCGACCCCGACAACGCTGGCGCACCTCCATCAACTTGATATTCTTCAGGGGCGTTAGTCCTCGGTTTTGATCCTTTTGGTCATTCGATGACAAAGGGGGAGAAAACTGAGTTAGTCTTCGAGCGGGTCTATTATATGGGCGTTTTTTCTAAGTTACAACTCTCGCTCTTCTGAAACTCTTATTGGATCGAGTTGTAATCTTAAACCTGATGGTGCTCTGATACTTTTGATGCACTGTGCTCTAACACTTTTGATGCGTTATTCTGCATGCTTGTTCCTCGTTAAAAGTATTGCTCGCATGCTGAATCTCTTCAGGCACCATATTTCATCATGCATTTCAAATTCTTTATATTAAATGTCAAATGGATGTATGAATTACAAGATATAGGGGGAGATCTCCATGATTCAACTCTTCAAGTGTGCATTGCTTCAAAAGCAAATTCCTCACTATGCACATCTTCAGGGGGAGTTCTTCTATATCTTGCAATCAAATTCCTCAATATCAGTACTTACACTTCATATGTTTATACCCGTTGAAAACTTAACCTATATTGTCATCAATCACCAAAAAGGGGGAGATTGTAAGTGCATCTAGTGCCCCTTAGTGATTTTGGTGTATTGAAGACTTATAGGTTAAGGGACTAATGTGTTTATGAGTGTACACAGGTCTATAAGTCTATGAGGAGTTTGATATTTACACAGAAAGTCGACCCCTAAAAACGAATATCTTCGACTGAAGATTTTGGTATTCCTGAAAACTTTCATGAATACTTTGAAAGTGAAGAAATTGGTGTGTCCATGAAGACTTGATATTCATGCAAGGAATACAAAGCTTGAAGACTTTTGTTTTCATAGTTTTTTTTCCTTTTCTTGAGTCATAGGAAACACCGTACTGTTAAAGGGGGTCGAGGAAATACTAAGGAAAAATTTCCATGTGATGCTCAACTCAAAATCCTACACCTACCAATCCCTTCAAGTGAAGCCATTGGAAATCTCATACAGTTCAGTCAATTTCTTCAGTGACAGAGACGAAGTTCTTCTGATCGTTGAGGAATTTGTTCTGACTGAGGAGTTAGGAATTTGCCAGTGCGGATTGCCTACACAGTGAGGAACATGATAGCCCTGAGAAATTTGAGAGTCAAATTTCCGACCGTTGTTGTGCTGCGTGCCAGCTGTCCCAAAATATCTTATCCACCTAACGGTCATATCATTGAAGGGCATTTATGTCTTATCATGTCGGGCTGCTCCCTAGGCTATAAATAGCCGCCCCCTACAACCACTAGCTGGTTGGTTGCTCCGAGAGAAACTGACACTTGTCATTTGAGAGCAACCCATCCTCCGAGGAGTTTGAGTGAAAATCATCAAGTGAGGAAAAACCCAAACCCAAACACCCACAAACCCAAAGTGATTGAGCATCACTGAAGAGATAGATCCTGCGTGGATCTGACGCTTGTTACCTTTGAAGACTGTGCTTCTTCCAGACGGTTAGGCGTCATGGTCTAGAGCATCCAAGAAGAATTGTGGATTGCCGAGTGACCGAAGTCTGTGAAGGTTTAGAAGTCGCCTGAAGACTTACCACGAGTGATTGGACGAGGTCTGTATGACCTTAGTTCAAGGAGAATACCGTGAGGACTTGGTGTCCTGAGCTGCGTGCTCAGCGACTGGGTGTCCGGGACTATGTGTCCTCGAGTTTAAATACTCAGCCGCTCCAAACAGACATACAACTGAGACAGCAGTTGGAACTGGTCTACCAAATCATTGTCTTCATCAACCTTACTGGTTCTATTTCCTCAACTCTTTCATTTCCTCATTACTGTGTTGAGTGATTGTTCATATCTGTGTTTGAAGACTTTGACTGAAGACTTTCTCAATTTCCTCAGTTCAATTTCTTCAGTCTGTTTGTCTTCATCTTGTGTTATCCTGTGTTTACACTTTCTGTACTCTGTGTTTGTCTTCATTTCATCATGATGACCATGTGTGTATTCTATCATGCTTACTTCTGAGTACTTATTCCGCTGCAAGTAGTTCTTCGCTAAGGAATTTCCTCACCGGCAAATTCCTCAGTGAAGAATTCATAAAAATCGCTTATTCACCCCCCCTCTAGTCGATATAACGCACTTTCACCTCGGTCGCGAGAGGAGGGTATGTACTCCCTCCGGTCCTTTTTGCTCTGCATATAAGAATTATCTGAAGTCAAACCTTGTAAAGTTTGACCATATTTATATGAAAAAATATCAACATCTACAATGCTAAAGTTATACAATATGAAAATTTAAGTCACGACGCATCTCATGATAATGATTGATTTCACATTGTGAATTTCGTATTCTTTTCTATAAAGTTGGTCAAACTTTATGAGGTTTGACTTCAGACAAATCTTATATGTGAACTAAAAAGGACCGGAGGGAGTACCATAGGACGTGGCCTATGGTACATACCCTTGGAGCATCTCTAGCAGATCCATTAAATCGCGGAATTGAAAACGTGATTTTCAGTTCGCGGAAAACGCATTTTAAGGCTCGGTTTGAGTTGCGGTCGAATAGACCCCTCAAACTTGAATTGTAAAACCAAATATTTGCTTATGTTTTTCCCCACGTCTTCTTCTCCCTCTCGCCCGTGTCCACGATCAACTAGCTCGCTCCTATGAAGCCGACGGACGGCGCATAAAACGGCCAAATATGGAGCCGCCGGCGTCAAGGACAACTCGCACGAAGCTAGCTTGCTCCAATCAATCCAAACGGCCAAATACGGAGCCACCGTTGTCGTAGCTAACTGAATCAACCTAGGAGCTAGCTAGCTGAATCTATTCAAGCAGCCGGGGCGGGCGGCCGGCGGCCGAGGGGTCGGGATGGGCGGTCGGCTTCCGAGGATGGGCGGGGTGGCGCTCGGGGCGATGAGGACGATAGATGCAGATGTTTCCATGGCAGTTGGACTCCCGCACAACTGCTTTCTCTTGATAAGTGGACACCCAAACTGTGTTTTTATAGATCGGGAGGAGCTTTTTTACCGCACCCTTAAAAAAATTCACAGGTCAGAGACGTTTACGGGTTCTATTCAGGTCTTTTTTCAGCTTAAAACTGTAAACCGACGATTATTTTACAGTTTTGTGCATTTTAAGGGTCTGCTATAGATACTCTTAGACCATGCCAATGCAACAAATTTCAAATGATGCTGGTAAATTAAACCGATTTTTGCTAAAACACTAGCGTTTATTTTCTATAGCAGAGGTGTCTAATTAAGCATCTTCGCCGTAGGAAATAGGCAGTTTGTTGTGCATGTGGTTAGGCGAGAAATTTAGTCGGTCGTACGGATATCATTTACAGTCGGAAGGCTCCCTCTCACATTCTCACACCAAAATGCATGACTTGTGGGCTTCTAGCTAGACTAGACAAGTCTTCCGCATGCAAGCCATGAATCTTTTGCCAGAAACAAGAGCTTGCATGCGGAATTCCGAAGACTTGAATTCTCCTTCCTAACGCTTTTCTCTTTTGCCAGAAACAAGAGTTGTTCGACTGCATCTCAGTTCACTAATGGTGTTTGGGAAAGCAAGCTGCACCCGAATCTAACTGCCACAGCTGCCAGAGAATTGCAGGCCTTAAACGACGTTTTGGACGGCATCCAACCCATGGAAGAGCATGCTGATTCACAGAGGCCAATCTGCCTATATAACAAGCCCACAACACTCTTCTTCTACGAGATGCTCACATTTAAGGGGCTCCAATGCCCCTTGAAAGACAAGATTTGGGACAATATTATACCTAATAAACACAGAGTTTTCCTCTGGTTAGCGACCCGTGGCCGGGTAAACACAAGGGACAATATGCTGAAGAAACAATGGAAGATCACAACTCATAATGGCTGTGATTGGTGCCCCGCATCAGAAACCATACGCCTCCTGATTCTACGGTGTCGGTTAGCTAATGCAGTCTGGCGTAAGGTCGGTCTACATGGTATTGCAAATGCTTGCCCAGACTTGCAAACCTTCATTTTATCGGAGGAGACCACGGCCACGCATGGTAAACTATGGCACGTCCTCTTTGCGGCGGTTGCGGTTGCTCTTTGGACAGCCCGGAACGCTCTTGTCTTCAGGACAGAGGCATGGACTGCAACTCGGACTTTCAAAGAGATCCACCAGCTTCTTCACCTCTGGAAAAATAGAGCGCGAAGGGATCAAGATTTAACCACCCTGTGTAATTATGCTGCTCTTTTCCTCCAAGCCTAACACCCCCCTCCCCCTCTCTCTTTTACCTATTTCTTTCATGTTAGGCTTGGTGGTGGCCTGCTGCACTTGTTGTGCTTCAACACACTACTCCTACTTGGCAAGAGTGGTATGCTATATCAAGGGAACTAGGCTGTAGCCTAGTGGCAAGGGTGGGCGGTGGCACACCCAGCCGCGGCCAGGGTTCGAATCCCGTCGGGGTTGAGTTTCTGGTTCCTCATCCGGATGGACTTTTTCTATATAAAAGTAAAAAATATGTCCCGGGTTTTAGTGCCCATGGATCTCTTATTTTTAAGCTATATCAAAAACCAATGAAAAAAAAGTCCCTAGAACAGAAAAGAAAGCCTTCCGCATCCAGCGAACGCACGTAGCCTCGAGCCTCGATCGGTCAGTCGACGATCCGTATGCACGGTATTTCCTACTAGCATCGACGCGACGTCCCAACATGTGATCGGTCGACAATTGTCAAAGATGGGGCGTGCCACATGCCTTGTTGACTGCTGTGTGCTACGTAGCTTTCGACAGGTGTATGTTTAGAGCAGTTATAGCTCTCGGCACCAGATCAACAGTAATTAAAGTGAACGAGTATTGCCTTCGGTTCCCTATATGCGTACGTACGTAAGCGCCTAGCTAATTATTCAGTACATCTATACCAGTATCTCTGTTCAAACAACGAACCCTGTAAACAATTTCCGAACAAGCACACACGCACACACCAGTTGGGAATGGGAGCCAACAGAGGACAGAAAACCAAAGCCCCATGGTCATGAAAAACAAGGAGGGTGCTGGAGTTTCAATGCCAGGAACGCGCGCGTGTACTAGCGGTCTCGCTTTCGCCCGAGGCCGACGGCCGCAGCCAGCCGTACGCCGATGGTCGCCCGCGCGCGCGTCGGCATCGTTGGACGTTATAAGAACACGTCGCGCGCGTGGACGGCGCCACTCGGTCGCTCTCCATCGATGATCGTCGCGGACTGCCTGGGATACAGCCCCGTACGCTTTTGTCTCGTCAACACGTACGCGCGCGGTCCATCTCCCGCGCTTGGGATACATCTCCATGCGTTGTCTCCTCAACACGCGGGGCGCGCTCCGTGCATCGTCCAAATGGCCGCGGATCACTAGCCGACCTCCGTAGACGATGACGATGATGCACGGCCTGATAAAGTATAGTAGTAACTGTTTTTGTATCGCTGATAAAATACTGGAGTACTCTAGTACTGTAGAACTGTTCTTTGTTGTGTGCAGCTGCAGATGCTCATCCTCTTATTCCCGCTTCGCTGTAACATATTCCACGAATCGGAATTTTCAGGGCACTTGATCGTGCGCGCGCGCGTGCGGCGACGTGACTGACCAAGCGAGCTTTTAGTCTCTTTTCCGTGGTCTACTTTGGTTTCTCCGACATGCCACTGAACGAACGGCCCTCCTCCAGGTGTAAAGGCCAAGTAACTCCGGTTGGTTGCAGGAAAGATCACAGGAAAGGAAGGCTTTTAAATTCTTCTGCGAAAAGTTGGCATAACGTCCCAACAAATCAAGTGCTAGCTCTTTTTTTTTTACATTCAAGTACTAGCTCTTAATTTCTACTAGCACACACCTACTATATGCAGGTGCCTGACTCTAAGCTTGTAGTATATGAAGCAGTTGAGTACTTTTGGGGCTAGGGTTGCACAAAACATCATATATTGGGGTAATTCGATGCAGCTAGGTCTAATCCACCATTTAGGTGTGTTGACATGATTCCTGATAATTGGATCCAGTTTGTAATTGCACCGGTGGCAAAAAAGAAAAACCGACCACATCAACATCCAATTAGAATTGTCAATATCTAACCATCCTTTGCTCCAATTCAGTTAAATTTCCCCCAGAATATTAGCGACTGCATTTACGATTTACTAGATTATTTTTTGCATTTTTCTTGCACAAAACACATTGCACAGAAGAGCATGCCGCTGGCAAAGTGGCCGCCAGTGATGGAGCCTAGCCAGCTCTCCTACGTCGTCGGGTAAGCATGTCTCTG